>NC_086102.1:113397235-113735985 GCF_963921235.1 Mobula hypostoma | reverse complement strand
AACGGAGTTCTCTTGGATATCGTGACTGACTTCATTTCTTCGATATTCTGTATCATTTGCTTGAGTTCTTCTTAGTTTCTTTTAAGATCTTGTAACTTCTATAACAGGGGTCCCCAACCACCTGTTTAATATTGACAATATACTGAAGGTAGAAGTCAAGAAGGGTGCACCAGCTATCAGATCAGGTGAAATTCTAGTCCGAGTGCAGGCTTGTGGTTTGATTTTTTCCGATTTGCTGATCAGACAGGGTACGTTCAGTAAACACACACCTCTGGGCAGTGTATACGCTGGTGCTGTTGAAACGATCGGGGACGATGTGACCGATAGAAATGTTGGTGACAGGGTAATTGTGCTGAATGTTGATGGAGGACTTTCGGCAGAGCTGGTGGAAACGAAGGTCATTCATGCCTTCTTGATGCCTGATGGGATGAGCTTTCAAGATGCAGCTGCGAGCTCTGTCAAATATATCGTTGCATACATGATGATCAATGACTATGCAAATCTGCGTCCAATTCAGAGCATTCTCATCCATGTGGCAGCTGGTGGTGTAGGGGTTGCTGCAACTCAGCTATCGAGGCAAGTTAAAGATGTGACAATACTCTTGCGGACCGGCCGACACCAGGGTGGGGGGGGGGGCGGTAGGGTTGCCAATTTTCTCAGTCCCAAATAAGAGGCAAGAGTAGCAGTCAAATACGGGACACTTGTGTTTACCCCGAAAAAGACTACCATGACCATGAAACCTTGGCGGGCACCTGTAGGCGCATGCGTGTACGTGCCGATTTTTTTTTCTACAAATCGTTTTTGGCGATTCTGTTCAGTGTAACTGCACTGTACACACATTATTTCTACTTTATATAGGCTGTGTATTTATCATATCATTCCTGCTTTTACTATATGTTAGTGTTATTTTAGGTTTTATGTGTTAATAAGTATGATTTGGTAGGTTATTTTTGGGGTCTGGGAACGCTCAAATAATTTCCCATATAAATTAATGGTAATTGCTTCCTCGCTTTACGCCATTTCGGCATGAAAGATTTCATAGGAACGCTCTACCTTAGCGGGGGAACTACAGGACAAGGGCGGTCCCTATGGGACAATTTAGCCCAATATAGCCTAATATTTAGTCCCGGCTAATTCGGGACAGTTGGCAACCCTGGGTGGGGGTGGGGGCGTTAATCACGACCGGAATATAGGTGATAAGTCAACTATAAGTCGCTTATAGGTGGCTAATACGCTCAATTTCGTTTCTAAAAGGGTTTACTAACGAATTTAATATTAAACACACAGCGCATATTTTCCTAAGTCAATTATAAGTCACTTATAAGGCAATAGCATCATAGCATTTTAAGCAACGTTTGGATATTAAACACACTGCGCACATCTTCCTCGTATAAACATATAAAATCATTGCAACACACCAATATCGCTGAATCAGTGGAAGCCCTGGGCTTGTTTTCCAGCGACAAGACGGTGCCATCGAGGGCTGATGGGAGACAGCGATACTCGAAGGGGGTTCCTTATGTCCAGTCTATTCCGCAATTTAGTTTTCGTTGCATTCATTGCAGAAAACGCCGATTCGCAGAGATATGATGTTGGAAATGGAAGCAACGTTTTCAGTGCTTTCGTGACTATCTCAGGATATTTAGCCTTGACTTTGACCCAGAATCTCGGCAGAGATGTTATGTCAAACATACTTTTCAGCCCGCCGTCATTTGCAAGTTCGAGGAGTTGATCTTCTTCCCGCGCTGACATGGATGACGCGTGCGGAATGTTCTCGCTTGCGTTCAGGTTCAACAGTGCGTGACGGGGAATGAGGAAAGGTGCAGCTGACTCATATCGCCAAATCATATCGTTTCCTCGCGGCCTGGTAGCATATGCTTTTCTGCCCGATGGTTGGGGACCACTGGTCTAGAGCAAGGGAACACAGAGCCTAGAACTTGAGTGACAGGAACACAGAACACAGAACCTTGGTCTTGGGAGACAGGAACATGGAACACAGAGCCAGGACTCCTCCTTGGGAACAGGACGTAGAGTCAGGACTCATACATAATGCTGAACACGACGAGACAGTTTTCAACACAAGGTAGCGGCAAACAGCCGGACCTGCCTAGCAAAGGTGTGGACACAGAGGCGGTTCTCAACACAAGGTAGCGACAAACGGTCGGACCTACCTAGCGAAGGCGTGGATAAAGAGACAGTTCAAAACAGCGATAGACAGTTCCTTATCTAGACACAACAAGGCTCCGGTCTTGCTCCGGCGGTAGAAGTTGACGGCGAGAATAGGCAAGGTTGCAGGCGAGTCTTCAGGCTAGTGTTGCAGGGCAAGGCTTCAGACGCTGGTTGCAGGGCAAGGTAGGGGTTGCAAAATGTGTGTATTTCAGACAGGGGGTTTAGACAGGAACAATCCAGCAGACAGAGGCTGAATTCTGAAGCTATTTATGAAGCCAGCCCAAACGAGAATCAGGTGCCTCAACAGAAACTGGGGAAAACCAGAAAATCTGGAATAAGGAACATGGACCGGACCATGACATGTGTATGATTGGTTTCCACTGTGGAGAAATTGGATTAGCGTCGACTGCTTGAAAGTCAGCATGCAATATTTACGCTGCTGCAATAATTTCTTTGCTCCTTAAGTACACTAATCCACCACTCTAATTTTGCTCAACAACAAATGAATTTTAGATTTGCTAAAATAAACTTGCCAGAGTCCACAATGAAAACAAATATTTATAAAACCATTGTAAAGTATATACTAACAAGTTCGATTGACGGAGGCAGAAGATGTAGTTCTAATGTCTTTTTTCTAAAAATGTGTGCATTGCCTCATACCCGCTTAACCTGCTGTGTCATTTAATAAAACCACGGAGCACTTGGTCCCAACATTTGCTTTCAAGTGTGTAACATGGCACATTAAAACAGGAACAACATAAATCACAAATTTTTAAACTGTGTTTTGCATCTGTATTTGGAGGTCAGTAATATAACAAACTTAGAGGAGAGACCTTAAATAAGAACACTGGGGAACACTACTGCGCCACTTTTGTAGAGGGAAAAGAGATGTTCCTCTGTTATATCTGTACCCTCGCTGTCAATATAACTTTTATGCCTTGTACTTCGGTGATGTGTTATATGATTTTTTAAACGTTTGCCATATGTTCACGAATATAACATCTGCTGGATTACCTTTCTCAGCTTTATCTGGTCATGTTTCTGATTGTTTCAATGACTTTTGGAAATCTCCAACCAATCGGGATTCCTCTCTGCCACCTGCTTTACTCCTTTACATCAATGTCATTGCCACACTGTGACATTTCTGCTTTTAAAGCCTTACGTAATGAAGTTTATCAATAGGATTTTTAAAATTTCCTCCACATTGTCGAAAAAAAGCTCATTTGTTTATATTGCCAAATCGACAGAGGGCAGCAATTAACGTGAAAATGTGGGAATCCCTCATCTAGTGCAGAAATAGAAGAAGGGTCCTGGTGAAATCGGAAACTGGGGGTCGAAAAGTGGAGCGATAAACGGGGTAAATTTAAAGATTATAAATAAGGTAGAGAAATAGAGGTAAGTAAATAAGGTTTATGGTAGAGAACCAGTAAGTCGTAAATTGCGCTATGACGCCATGAAATTAGGAATTATGGGAAGGCAATAATATATGGAGAATTAGTTGAAAGCACCAAAAAAAAACGCTAATCAAGTGGCTATTTCGCAGAGAGACCCGGAAAACAGGAAATTAAGGATCAGCCTTTTTCCTCTGCCTCTGTCTCTCTCTGTGTCTCTCTCTGTCTCTCTCTCTCGCTCTCTCTCTCTATTCTCTATGTGTGTCTCTCTCTTTCTCTCTGTTTGTTTCCGTGTCTGTATATATCTCGCACTCTCTCTGTCTCCATCTTGAATAGACAGGGACTTATTAGGGAGAGTCAACATGGCTTTGTGCGTGGTAGGTCATGTTTAAAACATCTATTGGAGTTTTTCGAGGAGGTTACCAGGAATGTGGATAAAGGGAAGGCAGTGGATATTGTCTACATGGATTTCAGTAAGACCTTTTACAATGTCCCGCATGCGAGGTTAGTTAGGAAGACCCAGTCGCTAGGTATACATGGAGAGGTAGTATATTGGATTAGACACTGGCTGAATGGAAGAAGCTAGAGAGTGGTAGTGGAGGATTGATTCTCTGAGTGGAGGCCTGTGACTAGTGGTGGGCCACAGGGATCAGTACTGGGTCCATTGTTATTTCTCATATATATCAATGATCTGGATGATAATGTGGTAAATTGGATCAGCAAATCTGCTGATGATACAAAGACAGGGGGTATAGTGGACAGTGAGGAAGGTTTTCAGAGCCTGCAGGGGGATTTGGACCAGCTGGAAAAATGGGCTGAAAATGGCAGATGGAGTTTAATACAGACAAGTGTGAGGTATTGCACTTTAGAAAGATAAACCAAGGTAGAACATACAAGCTAAATGGTAGGGCACTGAGGAGTGCAGAAGGATAGAGGGATCTGGTAAAACAGATACAGGTATATAAAATTAAGATGGGTATACATAGAGTGAATGCAAGCAGGCTTTTTCCACTGAGGCTAGGGGAGAAAAAAAAACAGAGGACATGGGTTAAGAGTTAAGGGGGAAAAGTTTAAAGAGAACATGGAGGGGGTCTTCTTCACACAGGGTGTAGTGGGAGCGTGGAATGAGCTGCCAGATGAAGTGGTAAATGCGGGCTCACTTCTAACATTTAAGAAAGACTTGGACACGTACATGGATGAGAGGTGTATGGAGGGATATGTTCCAGGTGCAGGTCAGTGGGACTAGGCAGAAAAATGGTTCGGCACAGAGAAGAAGGCCCAAAAGGCCTGTTTCAGTCCTGTAATCTTCTATAGCTTTATATCCGATACATAAGTAGGAAGGTAGAACGAATAATATCCCAAATCAAACATTCGACCTCATATTGAATACAAAGTAAATACCGCCCATAAGACAACGAAGTTACCGGAGATAAATAATAACAACCCTATCGATTTCCACCGGTTCTCCATCTCGGGATCTCTGGGGTTCTTTTTGCTTTTCTGACTCAGGAGTCTCCTGCGGTCTCGACTGGCAACAGAAACGTGTCTGATTGTTAAAGCATTGAGCAGTAAAATCACAACAAACGGGATACAGGGATTGAGAATATAATGAAGGAACACAATTATTGTCCAGGTTACTGCAATCATAACACGGATATCCATGCAACAAAACCAAGGAGTGTTTTTCTAATCTGTACCGAAGCGCGTACATGAAATACCAGAACACATTCTTCAGATCCCTCAGTACAATCACCGTTCCCAGAACAGTAGTCGCGGTCTTCTCTCTGCAATACCTACTTTTCAGCTTTTGACAACAAATGGCAATGAATCGGTCAAAGGTGAACATGACCGTGAACCAGACTGAATGGCCGTGACTGCGTGAAGAACAACGGCATGAATTTTGCACACGGTGATCATAAATACAAATCTTATTTGAAGAACAATGGTAATCTGCCTCAGTATCGCATCAAAGATAACTACCAGCAGATCGGCCACCGCCATGGCCAGCAGGGAGCGGGTAATGCAACTGGAGAGACCGCATTTTCCCCGAGACAGGATAACAACTGTAACTAGGTTAAATGTGAGGATAATAAAGCGAACACATTAGCACGTTGGTTGTTGCCGAGGCCGCACTTGGAGCTCGGTGTACATTTTTCGTCATACTGTTTTCGGAAAGACGTTGTTAACTTGAAAGCGAAAAGATTCTGCCAGGACTCCAGTCCGTCTGTCCTTTCAGGAGAGCTGGGTCTTAGTGGAATGAGGGGTGACCTTACAGGGGCTTATAACATAATGTAAGGCATAGATCATGTGTATGATAGCTGTCTGTTCACCAGGTTAGGGTAGACCATAACTAGGGAGAGACATGGGTTCAGGATGAGAGGGAAAACATTAAAGGGACGGAGGGGTAACTTCTTCACACAGGTTCGATGCGTACGTGGAATACGCTGCCAAAGGACGTGGTTAGCGCAGATACAAATGTGTCATTTAATAAGTACTTGGAAGACATATGCGGTGCGTGGAATATGCCGAGAGGTATGATCAGGACATTGGGACCAGATTATTGGGGACGCTGGTCAGCAAGGACTTCATGAACCAAGGCTCTCGTACCGAGGCTGTGTTTCTCTGTGACGAAATGACCATTTGATATGATCGCCCATTCAGTCTATTGAATTAACAGCAAAAATGAATACATGCAGATGGAAAAGAACCGTTGCATTATCGCGGGAAGGAAAACACACTGTCTGTCCGTGTTCCAAGTGGAAATAAATCAGTTGAACAAAACTGTGAAAACACTTAACTAATTTTTTGAATGCAAATTATAATTATACAGTAATTCATGCGTTAGCTGGCGCAATCAAGGGGCGGTAGTATCTTTGACCTGATTATGTTGGGCATAGTTAGGTGTCCACGTTTCTTCCTTTTTCCCCCTTTTTATATTTTTTTTACGGCTGCACAATTCTCTGACACAAGTCATTTGTACATGTAAACACAATCCCTCACACAAAGAAAAGGACCTGGAACTTCCGACATAGCAAAGTGGCCAGCTAACATACTGAGTGGCACGGTTGTTTCCAGTCTCCGTTTTACGTATCCATTATTCTCAGTGTATTCGTGTTCTTTAATTTTCCGACTTTCCTTCAGGATCAATAATTGGACATAAAGGACACAAAATAAACAAACGTACAGCATTTCATGCGTACCAGTGAAAATCACAATGAGAATGGAGGGAAGTGCGGATTCCTGTTCTCAGTTTACAGCCTTAGCAGCGGGTACAGGTCTCAAACAACAACGAGTCAACATCACCCACTCAGGAGCTACTACTGGAAGCATATTTATTTTTAATTAATTTTGTATGATTCATTTTAAAGCTCGCCTCTGCCGACTTACCGGGAACTCCAAGAACAACAAAATTAGGATAATATACACTCTGAATCATACGAATGACCACAAGCATCTTCCACACAAAAATCATTTCCATGTAACAGGGCATCCTTTGATTCTTCTTGTCGTCGTCGTAGACAATGGTCTACCTGAATGTGGACTGGCTTTTTAAAAAGACCCCCTTTTAAATAGCAATAAAAAAGAACCCTCCTATGTGGCTAAAGGGTCTTATTGGAGTAAGAATGCGTGACGGTCCCTGGGACTTCTTCCTCAGGATTAAATTTACCTTCTTTTTTGATATGGTATCAAAAGGACTCTCCCTTTCGGGCATTTGTTGACTCGGGTTCAGCGAGTAACTTTTTTGATTTAGGGGTGGCGCGACAGATAGGTGTTCCTGTCTCTAAGCTTAATCATCTCCTTCCGTCCACTGCTGTGGATGGAAGTTTCTTGAGGCGAGTAAAGTTTTGTTACATTTCTGGACCGGTAGACTTTCCGATTTGGAATTACAAGGAAACATTAAAGATCCACTTGTTCAATTCTACAGAGATCCCTCTTATTCTTAGGCACCCCTGGTTGTCTCTGCATGTCCCTGTGATTATCTGAGCCGGAGGATTTATTACTGGTTGGTCCCCCACTACCAGAATATTTATTTTTCATCGGCTGCCAGAGTCATGATTCTGAGCAGATATGGAGGCAGAATTTGGAAAGGTGCAAAAATAACAGGGTTGTTATCATGGGTGACTTTAACTTCCCTAATATTGATTGGCACCTGATTAGTTCCAAGAGTTTAGATGGGGCAGAGTTTGTTAAGTGTGTCCAGGACGGATTCCTGTCACAGTATGTGGACAGGCCGACCGGGGGAATGCCATACTGGATCTAGTGCTAGGTAATGAACCGGGTCAGGCCACAGATCTCTCAGTGGGTGAGCACCTGGGGGACAGTGACTACCGCTCCCTGGCCTTTAGCATTATTAGAAAAGGATAGAATCAGAGAGCACAGGAAAAAATTTAATTGGGGAAGGGCAAATTACGAGGATATAAGGCTAGAACTTGCGGGTGTGAACTGGGATGATGTTTTTGCAGGGAAATGTACTATGGACATGTCGTCGATGTTTAGAGATCTCTTGCAGGATATTAGGGATAAATTTGTCCCGGTGAGGAAGATAAAGAATGGTAGGGTGAAGGAACCATGGGTTACAAGTGAGGTGGAAAATCTAGTCAGGTGGAAGAAGGCAGCATACATGAGGTTTAGGAAGCAGGGTTCAGATGGGTCTATTGAGGAATATCTGGTAGCAAGGAAGAAGCTTAAGAAGGGGCTGAGAAGAGCAGGAAGGGGGCATGAGAAGGCCTTGGTGAGTAGGGTAAAGGAAAACCCAAAGGCATTCTTCAATTATGTGAAGAAAAAAATGATGACAGGAGTGACGGTAGAACCGATTAGAGATGAAGGTGGGAAGATGTGCCTGGAGGCTGTGGAAGTGAGCGAGGTCCGCAATAAATACTTTTCTTCGGTATTCACCAATGAGAGGGAACTTGATGATGGTGCGGACAATATGAGTGAGGTTGACGTTCTAGAGCATGTTAATATTAAGGGAGAGGAGGTGTTGGAGTTGTTAAAATACATTAGGATGGGTAAGTCCCCGGGGCCGGACGGAATATTCCCCAAGCTGCTCCACGAGGCGAGGGAAAAGATTGCTGAGCCTCTGGCTAGGAACTTTATGTCCTCGTTGTCCACGTGAATGGTACTGGAGGATTGGAGGAAGGCGAATGTTGTCCCCTTGTTCAAAAAAGGTAGTAGGAATAGTCTGGGTAATTGTAGACCAGTGAGCCTTACGTCTGTGGTGGGAAAGCTGTTGGAAAAGGTTCTTAGAAATAGGACCTCTGGGCATTTAGAGAATCATGGTCTGATCAGGGACAGTCACCATGGCTTTGTGAAGGGCAGATCGGGTCTAACAAGCCTGAGTTCTTTGAGGAGGTGACCAGGCATGTAGATGAGGGTAATGCAGTGGATGTGATCTATGTGGATTTTAGTAAGGCATTTGACAAGGTTCCTCACGGTAGGCTTATTCAGAAAGTCAGAAGCCATGCGATCCAGGGAAGTTTGGCCAGGTGGATTCAGAATTGGCTTGCCAGCAGAAGGCAGAGGGTCATAGTGGAGGGAGTACATTCGTATTGGAGGGTTGTGAATAGTGGTGTCCCACAAGGATCTGTTCTGGGACCTCTACTTTTCGTGACTATTATTAATGAACTGGATGTGGGGGTAGAAGGGTGGGCTGGCAAGTTTGCAGACGATACAAAGGTTGGTGGTGTTGTAGAGAGTGTAGAGGCTTGTCGAAGATTGCAGAGAGACATTGATAGGATGCAGAAGTGGGCTGAGAAGTGGCAGATGGAGTTCAACCCGGAGAAGTGTGAGGTGGTACACTTTGGAAGGACAAACTCCAAGGCAGAGTACAAAGTAAATGGCAGGATACTTGGAAGTGTGGAGGAGCAGAGGAATCTGGGGGTACATGTCCACAGATCCCTGAAAGTTGCCTCACAGGTGGATAGGGTAGTTAAGAAAGCTTATGGGGTGTTAGCTTTCATAAGTCGAGGGATAGAGTTTAAGAGTCGCAATGTAATGATGCAGCTCTATAAAACTCTGGTTAGGCCGCACTTGGAGTACTGTGTCCAGTTCTGGTCGCCTCACTATAGGAACGATGTGGAAGCATTGGAAAGGGTACAGAGGAGATTTACCAGGATGCTGCCTGGTTTAGAGAGTATGCATTATGATCAGAGATTAAGGGAGCTAGGGCTTTACTCTTTGGAGAGAAGGAGGATGGGAGGAGACATGATAGAGGTGTACAAGATATAAAGAGGAATAAATAGAGTGGATATCCAGCGTCTCTTCCCCAGGGCACCACTGCTTAAAACAAGAGGACATCGCTTTAAGGTAAGGGATGGGAAGTTCAAGGGGGATATTAGAGGAAGGTTTTTTACTCAGAGAATGGTTGGTGCGTGGAATGCACTGCCTGAGTCAGTGGTGGAGGCAGATACACTAGTGAAGTTTAAGAGACCACTAGACAGGTATATGGAGGAATTTAAGGTGGAAGCTTATATGGGAGGCAGAGTTTGAGGGTCGGCACAACATTGTGGACCGAACGACCTGTACTGTGTTGTACTATTCTACGTTCTATGTTCTATGTATAGTTTGCCTGAGATCTTATTCGTTTTACTTTAGTTGTTTTAATTTCTATAATAAATCTATTGTTTCAGTTGAACAATTCTTTGTGATTTCTGCACTTGAGTTCTCTGGTGACCCTGGCACCCAGAGACGGGGTTGGGGCCGTGTTGGGAAGGGACCATCCCAATAGGTAGAGGAAGTTGATGGGTACTGTCGGCGCAGAGACATCGGAGCAGAGTATAAAGGTTAAAGGGCGGCCATCAAAGTGGAATTGCAGGGATATCAGATGGATCAATGGAAGGTGAAACTGTGTTGCTTTGACGGGGAGTGCACGATAAGGAGGAGGGAATGGGTTATCACAGAGATGTCTGTGTGAGATGGGTGACATTAGAGATGAGGTGGGGAGAAATAAATGGGAAGCACACGTCCAGGACAGAGTGGTGTCGAGGAAAGCAAGGGACGACCCACTTAAAGGGGATGTGTCAATATGATGTTCCAGAATCGGAGGGGACGTGGATAGACAAGCCCGCGATGCGGGAGGGTACTTCTCAAGGAGGGTGTGAGGGCAGGGAACAGGACGTCTCAGAAACAGACGTGAGCAGGTGGGGTAGAGGTGGGCATCGCAGAAACTGTGATGTAGGGTATCCCAGAGCCGCGGTTTCAGGTGGGCGTCCTTTCGAAACGTCCCATTGAGGAATAGTAGCAGGTGTAGAGTTCTGAGAGTCCTGTGGGGAAAAATTCCATTTTGTAACTAACTTGAGAACCTAGAAGTGAACATCCTATAAAAATCCTGAAAGAGTGAAGTAGGTAGAGATATTAAATATTATTACCGACATTTCTTATTCAAACACAATTTACTTAAACTCTTTGATACAGAGGGTAATCAGTAATTTGATGGCAGTTCCAATCTAAGTACGTAGTAGAAACAGATACAATCATCATGTTTAGGAAATTGGGCAGATAGTGAATAAGTAAAGTGTAGATGATTGGTTTCCAATGCGAAGAATTTGGATTAGAGTTGACAGTCTGAAAGAGAACGTGGAAGCTTTGCGCCGCTGGGATAGTTTCTTTCTTCTGCTAATCTATCACTCTAATTTTGTTCTACAACGAATGCATTTTAGATTTGCTAAAATAAACTTGCCAGCGTCCACAATGGAAGTAAATAATTATAGAGCGATTGTAAGTTAGATACAAACATGTTCGGTTGACGATGGTGGAAGTGTTGAACATTCGTTTTGTTAGAAACACCTGGGTACTGCCACATACCCGCCTAACTTGCAGTGTCATTTAAAAAAACCACGGAGTACCTGGTTCCAAGTGTGGGAGAAGGCAATTGATGTCTATATTTCTAGAATACAGGAACAACATTAACGCAGATTTTCAAATTGTGTTTAAAATCTCTATTTGGAGATAAGTCATCTGACAAGCTCAGAGGAGACACCGTAAATACCGAACGCTGGGGAACACTACAACCCCTACATATGTGGAGTGCAAAGTGATGTTCCTCTGCTATCGCTGTACCCTCGCTATCAATTTAACTTTTAAGCCATGTCCTTCAGTATATTTTTCCGTTCTTAGTCATATGATGTGCAAAAAGTTTGGCAGATGTTCATGAATATAGCATCTGCTGCATGGACTTTTTAATTCTACATGGTGATGTTGCTGATTGTTTCATTGAGCTTTGGAACTCTTCAGCCAACTGGTTCTCCGTTTGTGCAACTTGCTTCACTCCTTTGCATCAATATTATTGCGACTCTGGGACCTCTCTGCTTTTAAATGTTTTGGAAATGTACCTTATCAATGGAATTTAATAATCTTCTCCACGCTGTTAGAAGAAAACGCCTGTTTGATTTTATTGCCATATCGACATTGGGGTAGCAATTAATATGATGTTCCGGGAGTGCCGCATCTAATGGGGGAATAGAACAAGCGTTCTGGTGAATTCGGAAACTGGGGGTTCAAAATATTTCATCATGATAAAGGGGTGCGATAAGCGGGGAATGTGTAGGTGAACTAAGTGGATAATAAGGGGAAATTATCAATAGGGGATTGTTTATGTCAGGGAACAAGTAAGTCGTAAATAGCGGTCTGGCCCCACGAAATTAGGAATTATGGGAAGGCAGGAATATATAAAGAAATAGTCGAAATTTACACAAGGGTTAATTCAGTGGGGTTTCGCGTAGAGGCACGGAAGATTGGGAATTACGGAGTATGGACGAGTATATCTCCTCTGTCTCTGCGTCTCTCTTTGCCTCCCCCCACTCTCTCTCTCTCTCTCTCTCTCTCTAAATCACTCTCTTTTTCTCCCTCTCCCTCTCTCTTTCTCTCACTCTCTCCCTCTCCCCCTCTCTCTCTGTTCTCTGTCTGTTTCTCTACCAATCTCTGTCTCTGGGTCTCTCTCTATCTCTGTTCTTTTCCTGTCCCTGCCTCTGTCTCTGTCCTTGTCCCTGCCTCTGTCTCTGTCTCTGTCTCTGTCCTTGTCAGATTTCATGTCCCTGTACATGCATACAGGCTTTACCGAAAGATATTCGGTACGCTACAACTGGAGGTCATGGGATAATGGTGAAAAGTGAAATATTTAGAAAGACTCTGAGGGGAAACTTCATCATTTGGAACATGTGGGAGTTTGAAACAGGTTGCCAAAGAAAGTGAAGGATGCCGGTTCGGTTGCAACATTTAAGTGATAGCTCGATAAATAGATGCATGGCAGGGGTATGGCGAATTATGATGCAGGTGTGAGTCGATGGGACTTTCAGCTCGGTACGGACTTAGTCAGCCGAAGGGCAGGTTCCTGTGTTGAATTGCTCTATGGTTCCACGAAACCAATACATTTTCTATCCAGATGTCATGCAGACAAAAGATATTCGCTGAATCTCGTTACGTGACAATAATAAACCAACAAAAGATTTATCTCGAATTTTGGATTGTGTACAATGCACGTTTCGAAACTTTCAAAGCAAACAAAAACAAATGAGCAGTAATAACGAATTAAACTCCCATGATTCTTCCGCAGACAATAATGAAGGGTGTGAATAAAATCCGCTGGAGGTTGTGCGGATTTCTCACGCTGGTTTTTGAGCCGCTGCTTCGGGATTCCAGAGACTCGCGGTCAGTGTTGAGCTGGTTCACTACTGTCATGTTCAGTACTATCTGTGTGGTACTTGCCCATCCCTCGTGTGAGTGTTTGGGTTTTCGTCAGTTACGTCCTACATCTGAAAGGGTCTGGATGTCACTCAACCACTGTACATTTATATGTGGATGAATGGCAGAACTGTGGGAATTGATAGAATGTGGAGAGAATTGGATTTATGTAGGATGAGTGTGATTGGATGGCTGAGTGTCGACACAGACTCGCTGGACCAAGAGTCCTGCTGCTGGGACACTTTTCAGAGGCAGTGCCTCAAGAAGGTGGAATTTATCACACTGTAGCCTCACGATCCGAGATATGTCCACTTAAGACCTTAGGACCCTAAGACATAGGAGCAGAAGTATGTCATCCGGCCCAGCGATTCTGCTCTGCCATTAAGTCATGGGCGGATCCAATACTTCCAGTCATCCCCGTTCCCCTGCCTTATCCCCATACCCTTTGATGCCCTGGCTAATCAAGAACCTATCCATCCCTGTCTTAATTATAACCAATGACTTGTCCTCCACAGCCAGTCATGACAACAAATTCCATAGATTTACCACCCTCTGACTAAAGTAATTTCTCCACATCTCTGTTCTAAAATGGACGTCCTTCAATCCTGAACTCGTGCTCTCTTGTCCCAGACTCCCCTACCATGGGAAATATCTTTGCCATATATATTCTGTTCAGGCCTTTTAATATTCGGACTATTTCTATGAGATACCCGCTTCATTCTCCTGAACTCCAGAAATACAGCCCAAGGGCTGCCAGACGTTCCTCATACGATAACCCTTCATTCCTGGAACCATTCTCGTGAATCTTCTGCAATGTCAGTATACCCGTTCTAAAATAAGGAGTCCAGAACTGCATACAATGCTCCTAGTATGGCCTCACCAGTGCTTTATGGAGTCTCAATATCACATTTTTGCTCTTATATTCTATACCTCCAGAAATGAATGCCAATATTGCATTCGCCTTCTTCGTCAACGATCCAACCTGGAGGTTAACCTTTAAGGTATCCTGCACAGGGACTCCCAAGTCCATTTGCATCTCTGCATTTTGAATTTTATCCCCATCTAAATAACAGTCTGCTCGATTATTTCTTCCACCAAAGTGCATGACTATTAACTTTCCAACATTGTATTTCATTTGCCCCTTTTTTTGCCCATTCCCCTAAACTATCTAAGTCTCTCTGCAGGCTCACTGTTTCCTCGGTACTACCCGTTCCTCCAGCTATCTTTGCATCATCGGCAAATTTAGCCACAAATCCATTAATCTTATAGTCAAAATCATTGACTTATATCGTGAAAAGCAGCAGTCCCAACACCGACCCCTGTGGAACTCCACTGATAACCAGCAACCAGCCAGAATATATACTTCCTTTACCACCGACTGGGAGGAACTACAGATCCCTGAAAACCCACACACAGTAATTCATGAATGACACATAGACCATGAACATGAGTTCCTTATTTATTTATTTATCGATGTATTTATTTATTTATTTATTTATTTTGCATTTGAATGTAATTTTATGCTTTTGAAATGTACTGCTATCGCATAACAAATTTCGTATCATATTACTCAGCTATAATAAAGCTGATATTAATTCCGAGTGCTGATGCTGTAAATGCGCTAACAGTAATCAGTGTTTTATTGATTTGATCAGTCGAGTAAAGTGAGAAGTAAACACGGCCCTCAACTGCTCCCTGAACCTGGTTTGTGTCACAGCGTAAATGCAGGTGTTTGTGCAACAACTGAGAAGTTGGAGCATGAATCCTATTTCCAATACTAAAGCAGGAAGGTATAAGGAATAGTATCCCACATTATACATTCGACTCCATATTGAATACAAAGTAAATACCGCCCATAACACAATGAAGTTACCGGAGATAAATAATAACAACACTATGGATTTCCTCCGGCTCTCGATTTCGCAATCTCTGGGGTTCTTTTCGCTTTTCTGACTCCGGAGTCTCCTGCGGGCTCGACTGGCCACGAAAATGTGTCTGACTGTTAAGGCATTGAGCAGTAAAATCACAACAAATGGGATACAAGGGTTGAGAATATAATGCAGGAATAGAATTATTGTCCAGGTCACTGAAATCATAACACGGACATCCATGTAACAAAACCAAGGAGTATTTGCCAATCTGTACCACGGTTCGTAAATGAAATACCAGAACATATTCTTCAGACCGCTCAGTACAATGACCGTTCCCAGGATATGAGTCGCCGTCTTCTTTGTGCAATACCTAGCTTTCAGTCTTTGGCCGCAAATGGCAATAAATCGGTCAAGTGTAAACGTGACTGTGAACCAGACGGAGCAGTCCGTGACTGCCTGTAGCACGACGGCGTGAATATTGCATACAGGGATGAGCATTACATATCTCATCCGAAGAACAATGGGAATCTGTCTCAGTATCACATCAAAGACAGCAACCAGCAGATCGGCCGCCGCCATGGCCAGCAGGTAGCAGGTGACGCAACTGGAGAGACCGCATTTACCCCGAGACAGGACAACAATCGTCAGCAGGTTAACTGTGAGGATAATAAAGAGTATAAATTACCAAGTTATTTGAACAACTTCTTGCTGAGACCGCACTTGGATCATTGTGGATAGTTCCGTCATACTGTTATCGGAAAGACGTTGCTAACGTGAAAGCGAAAAGGTTTAGCCAGACTCCAGTCCGTCTGCCTTTTAAAGAGAGGGGAGCCATAGTAGAATAAGGCGTGACCTTACTGGGGTTTAAAACATAATGAAAGGCATAGATCATGTGTACGACAGCTGACTATTCACCGGGATTGGCTAGACCATTACTAGGGGAGGCATAGGTTCAGGATGAGAAGAAAAAAATAATAGGGAACGGAAGGTCATCTTCTTCACATAGGGGGCTTTGAGTATGTGGAATGAGCTGTCAGAGGAAGTGGTGAACACAGGTACAATCCTGTCCTTTAATAAGTACTTGGATAGACACATGCAGAGAGATATGAACCAAAAGCAGGAAATAGGGTCTAGTTTGTTGGGCATTCTAGGACGAGTTGAACCAAGGATCTTGTATCGGGCTGTGTCGCTGAATGACCAAATGATGGTACATGTCTCTTCTGAAATGATACCACATTCTGTCAATTGAATTAACAGCAATAGTTCGCACTAATAGTCCATTCCCGCAGGAAGGAAAATTGACTGTCTCTCCGTGTGGCGGACTGATCTCTTCAAAGATGCAAGTGGAAATAAATCAGTTGAACAAATCAGCGCAAATACAACGAATTCTTGAATGCAAGTTGCATTCATAGTAATTCTGCAACATTAACTTTCCAATCAACAGATGGTAGCAACTTTGACATGATCATCTTGGACACTGTTTAGTGTCCGCATTCGTCTCCCCTCACCCCCACACCTTTTTGGTAGTTTTGCACCGCTACACAATTCTCTAACACTAGATGTTTGCACCTGTAAATACATTCGCTCACATAATGAAAATGACCTGGAGCAACAAAGCTTCTCTGTAGTTGTCCGTCTCTGCATTATATATCCATTATTCTGAATTTGTTACTCTTCTTTTTTTTTTCCGTTTGTCCTTCAGGATCAATAATTGGACACAAGGAACGCAAAATAAACAAACGTACAATATTTGATGCCAACCCGTGAAAATCACATCCAGAATGCGGTTTTCTGTTCTATATTCCCTCGCCTAGCACTAGGTATATAGGACGATACCAGCAGCAAATCACAATACGTCAACAGACCCATACGGAAGCTAATACTATTTATCTATAGTTAGGCTTTGTGGCAGAAGTTAAACGACGGCTCTGCCGACTTACCAGGAACTCCAAGAACAGCCAAAGTAGGATAATACACTTTCTGAATCACTCGAATGACTGCAAGTATCTTCCACTCAAAAGTCCTCTCCATCTAACCGGGCAACCTTTAATTCTCGTTGTCGTCGTCTTCCTGAATGTGGAATTCCTCTCGTACGGCAAAAGGACCTTATTTGTCTGGTGCTGATCACAGTCCCGGAGCAAATTTCCTTAATTAATTCCCTTCAACATATTGTGTATGTGTTGCATAATATTCAGCAGTCATGGTGACGTGTTTGTGTGGTGAACCTCACACACCGCTGGAAATGTGTTGACGCACAAGGGAGAAGGCAAATTGTCTCCAATCGTCTACGTACCCGCACAGGACTTTTTCGAGTTTCTTTCCAATTTTCCATCTAAACTGACCAGTCTATTGTGATCTATCTGCAGTTTAAGACCAAAGCCTGAATCTTCATATCCATCTACAAAGAAACGCTAAGGTCTCAGCTATGGTTTGATCTCTACTATCGACATTGCCTCTTTCAGAACGCATTGGATTCTTCGACATGCGTTATTAACGGGAGACTAAAAGAAACTACTTGCTTCTAAAAAACTTTTTCCATTACTGACTAACTCCCGAGATTACTTCAGCTCAACGTGCCATTGAGAACCCGGCACAAGCGCATCATTTCTCTCCGTGCTTGTTCAGAACCGATTTAACCCTTACATATTGTTCGGGTCAAATTTGACCCGTTTTGACACTTGACAGCAGTAAAAACACCCTAAATGCCATTTTAGCCGAAATTTGATGACTTTTTCTAAAGTGACCCAAAATGCTCAAAAATGAAAATATTTTAAAATGTTATACTTTTGTACAGGTGCTACACATTTTTATCGGGTCGAATTTGACCCGTATCTATTGAAATAGATATCAAATCTCTGAAACATTAATTAAGGACTAAAGTACATTGAGGCTGTTCCGGGTCAAATTTGACCCGTATCTATTGAAATAGATTTTACATCTCTGAAACATTAATTAAGGATTAATCACCCATTTATTCATGTCAGATAGGCTATTTATACATTCTAAATAGATCCGTGGTTCAAAAGTTATGAGGGGATTCTTGGGCAAGGTCAAAATTGACCCGGACCATACTCCGAAGGTATAGAATATGAACTGTATGTAAGTGTTAAAACCTGGATTGTGGGGAGGAACAAGTTGTCAATTGAAATCAGTTCAGAGAGGAGAACAAGTGAAATATGATCGTTTTCAGTCTCACAAATAGATCAGTCATGTGCATGAAAACATACTTAGTATCATTTAATAACGATATATTTTCTGTTCCAGTTGTTACCAGACCAGTTCAATCGCACGAAAGCCCCGCATTTCAAATGCTGGGGGTACTATCTTGTATTCACATCTGCTTTTCCGCAAAACTTGACTGAAATCTTTTTAGATCTCATCTCTCCAAGGGATTCAATGCTTTTCTTAGACATCTTCAAAATGTCCTTCTACATTTAAGCATCTGCTATGTCACCAAAATAGAGCTTCGCCCACCCACCCTCAAATGCCCATGTCCTTTTAAATTTCTAGTTGAGGAGTTTATCTTGTTAGAAGAAAGTCTGCATCCCGTGCTTGTGCGCCGATAACTTTTGCCCCCGGTTTCGCACTTCGGTGAAAAAGACTCAAACAATTTATTAGTACCACCAAATTAGGCGGAAGATTCGAATCTTATTGCAGTTTAGCAGTCTCAAGGTTCGACACCTTGTCAACGCTTTCTGAAAACCCAAGAAAACAACATCCACTGACTCTTATTTGTCTTTTCTGCCTGATATTTCCTCATAGAATTCCAAAATATTGTCAGTCAAGATTCCCGTTCAGGAAACCATGCTGACTTCGGCCTATTTTACCTATGGCAGAAACCACATCGTTAATAATGGACTCTAACATTTTGCCAACAACTATATTCGGGCATGGTGGATCCAAAGTATATGTTTTAATGTGAGAGGAAAAACCCTGAAAGGAGATTTACGAGGCATACTGTTTTTATACAGTGGTAGATGCCCGGGGATCTTCCTCTGCCAGAGGAAGAGGTGGAAGTGATACGATGGCAGCTTTTAAGTGGTCACATGGGCACCTAAACATGCTGGAAATGGGGGGAGGTTATAGGTCATGCACCGACAGATGTGACTGGTAAAATGCGGGACCATTGGTACATTGGCGAACTCCTGTATTACTCACAGATGTACCGGAGTACAGCGAAAAACTTGTCTACCATTCATACAGATTAATTAATTGCAACAGTGCATTGAAGTAGTACATGGCGAAAACAATAACAGAGTGCAGAGAAAAGTGTTGTGTTATAGAGAGAGTGCAGTGCAGGTAGATAATATGGTGCAATGTCCTAACGAGGTGGATTGTGATTATAATATTACATCTTATCCTTATTACAAACAGAGCGCTGGTCTTATAACAACGGGATGTCACAGTGGGACGAATGGCCTGTCCTAGAGATGTTCTGTCTATTTTCGCATATTCTCCAAACGTCCCCTCCTGCCCCCCATAAATGAGAGACCGGCCATCTTTAGGATCACTCCGCTGAATCTTCGTTCTACTTCATCAAGGTCAATCATCTTCAATCACAAACAACGTGTTCTGAAGCCACTGTTCCGTATTAAATAAACAAATCCATGTTTATCCACTCGATTATACGTGAGCTATCTATTTGCAATTAAATCGCCTGACAGCCTCCCTGCATCCTTTTAGAACCCACAATATTACTCAGTTTCTTTTATTTGTCATCGGCTAACATTCCGGGTTCTCGACCTATTCACTTAATAGACAAAAAATTGTAAGCGCCTGAGAGTCAAGTACTGACGCCTGCAGCGAAACATTGTCAATGACCTCCTATCCATGAGAGAACTAGTTGTTTCTCTTCCCTGTTTCTGAAATGTCAAACAATTCTTACACCAGATCATCATGTAACCACCACCCCTGATCCCCTTTCGTTTCACTTTGCACAGCCTCCCCTCTGGACTTCTTGAAGATCTAACTACACAACAACCCATCTCCAGTGCGACGATAATCATGACGAAACACAATGCATAAACGACACAGGCTGGAAGCGATCACATCTATTCCGTGGTTATTCATGCAGTGAATTCTGGAAACAACAGGAATTCTGCAGATGCTGGAAATTCAAGCAACATACATCAAAGTTGCTGGTGAACGCAGCAGGCCAAGCAGCATCTATAGGAAGAGGTGCAGTCGATGTTTCAGGCCGAGACCCTTCGTCAGGACTAACTGAAGGAAGAGTGAGTAAGGGATTTGAAAGTTGGAGGGGGAGGGGGAGATCCAAAATGATAGGAGAAGACAGGAGGGGGAGGGATAGAGCCGAGAGCTGGACAGGTGTTAGGCAAAAGGGGATACGAGAGGATCATGGGACAGGAGGTCCGGGAAGAAAGACAAGGGTGGGGGGGTGACCCAGAGGATGGGCAAGAGGTATATTCAGAGGGACAGAGGGAGAAAAAGGAGAGTGAGAGAAAGAACGTGTGCATAAAAATGAGTAACAGATGGGGTACGAGGGGGAGGTGGGGCCTTAGCGGAAGTTAGAGAAGTCGATGTTCATGCCATCAGGTTGGAGGCTACCCAGACGGAATATAAGGTGTTGTTCCTCCAACTTGAGTGTTCTGGAAGTGTCTTTTTTGTTTCTCTCTTGTCACATTCGTTCCACTTCATCTTTATTTTATAGTTGTGAAATTCGACGCGTTAAAGATCGTGCGAGCACCGGATTGTTGTGAGTGAGTCAGAGTTTCAAAAGCGATCAGGCCTGTCGGAAACTTCGGCAGTATTTGACATCGTCGGGTAATTAGGCACTTGGGAATGGCAAATAACAAGAAGTTGAGTTTAAGAAGAACGGCTATTCTGGAATTTACGTTGTGCGGAACAGAGCTAGAGCAAGGGAGCCTGAGGCATGGCCTCAATAGGCTTCAGCGAGAAGAGGCAGAGGGAAAGGGAAGATTTTGGTCAGATTCATTGTTTCTTTTTACACGATTAAAAAAAATGTGATTGCCACTCAGGACAGTGGAATGGTCCTCTTACGGGTTTATGGGAAGACGGAGACATCCACCAACCTTGACGCTTACACCTGCCATATTCTATTCAGCAGTAGATTCCTACCGCGGGAGGGAACTGGAACTTGAGCTGGATAAACTCCGGATCAATCGGTAGGCTGGGAGAGGCGTGTGCTTCATCTGCCAGAATTAGAGCCAGGTAGTTACACCTACGGTGCTGCACACAGGTAACTAACTGATCGTTAGAAGACGGAAAGGGATAAACCGCCAGTGCATGGCAAACCTGTGGCCGTCCCTCTCAATAACAGGTAAACCACTTCGGATACTGTTAATGGGGAGAGTGGACTAGAAGCCACAGAATACAGCTCTGTGAATGCTAATCTGCCAGTGTAATTCAGGGGGTAAGGGGAGAGGAAGCCAGCAATAGTGGTTGGAGATTGATTGGTTAGGGAATTGGACAACACCTATTGTGAACGAGACACAACTTCCGGATGGTATGTTACCTCTCAGGTGCAAGGATCGGTGGAACCTCATATCGAGTACATCACTTTTTAATGGGGAGGGCAAGCAGACAGAAATCATGGTCCAAGTCGATTTCCCTCCGTTTCAGGCGCTAGTGCGGCATTGTGGAAATAATGTTGCGAGTTGTGCGCATTTCAGTGCAGGTTGAATTACAGGTTAGGCAAATCAGCTTAGAATTGGACCATCACCTGGAACTATAGCACTGTAGGCTTTGGTGACATCTGGTTGCAGGAGACGCAAGTTTGGGGCCAGCGTGATCTGCGTTTCAGTTGTTTTACACATGATTAGATTGGTGGTATTAAACGGGGATCGTGACGTTTATAGTCAGGAAAATGGCATGTTGGTATACGGTGGACCAAAGGGCTAGTCTACTGAGGCTATATGAGTAGACCTCATGAAAACGAAAAGGATGACGAAGTTTTTAAGAATAATGACAACCCATTCAATAGTCTACGGGATTTAGCGCAGCAAGATTGTAGGGCGGCACCAGACAGTTGCTAGAAAAAGTAAGGTTGTTATAGTACGTAATTTTCACTTTCCACAAATCAACTCATACAGTTTCTAAAGGACTTTATGGAATAGCATTTCTCAACTGTGTTCACGTAAGTTTCCTGAATCAACTTGGTGGACTGAGATACTGCATCTCCTCGCTGGGAATGAGACAAGGGTAGTGACAGAAGTGTAAAATGCTTTGGATCCAGTGATAACAATTCCAGTAACTTCCTAACTAGGTTTGTCAGGAGCTGCAGCTGGATGCACCTTTTACAGGGACATTTGTGCTCGCCCTGCCTTCCCACATGCTGCAAACGGAGCACTCAACTGTCCTAACTGCTGCCTCCATTAGCTACTCCTAAGGTAATTATATTAATTAAAGGAACTTATTCGGCCTTCCCTCACTTGGAGTGAAGCTCGTCTTCAGTCTCCGTTCGCCTCTGCTCGTATGTAGGGGAACGCTTTGGATCTGGTGATAATAATTCCAGTAAATTCAAGATAATCATGGAGAACAACAAGAGCAGTGCTCGGGATGAGATTCTAAGTGACAGAAAGGACAATGTTCGTGGTATCAGTAATGAACTGGCAAGTCTGGTCTGGGATAGGTTGATTTCTGACAAAATGGTGCTTGCTAAGTGGGAGTCCTTCAAAACCAAATTATTGGGAATACAGAGTTTGTTTGTTCCAATAGGTGCAGATAGATTTAGGGAACTTTAGTTTTCGAGGAGTATTGAGGCCGTTGTTAAAAAGATGATGAGGTTGCATAGCGGGATTAGGCAGCAACGAGCAAATGAACACGGACACAAGGTTCAAAGGTTCAACGGTCCAATTTAATGTTAGAGAAACTTATACAATACACATCCTGAAATGTTTATTCTTCGCAAACATCCACGAAAACAGTGAGGTGCCCCAAAGAATGAACGACAGATAAACATAAGAACCCCAAAGTCCCACCCCCGCTGCTCTCCTTCCTCCCGCGGGTAAGCGGCAACGAGCAACATTCCTCCCTACCCCCACCACCGGCAAAAGAAAAGTAAGCATCATCACTGCCACCAACCACTCAAGCGAGAGCAAAGTAATAGCAGAGACACAGACTTGCAGTTACCCCAAAGACTTTGCGTTTCACCCGGCATTCGCAATACCAGAGGCTCGCTCTCTCTACTAAGGGAGAAAGAGGCATCTCCGTTTTCCCAGCGAGCGGGGAGGCATAACAAACAACTCGCAGGTTTACAATGTTAGAAGTCCATTCCGTCGCTTTTCTCGAGATCTGTGTCCGAAGATCGCAAAGATCCGGGTCTTCTACATGGACTTTAGGAAGGACTTGGGAAGCAGGTCAAGAAGGTTCAGTCGCCTGGCATTCTGCGTGAGGTAGTAAATTGAATTCAACATTGTCTTCGGGGGAGAAACCAGGGAGTAAAATTAGGCTGTGTTGCGAGGAAGCAAGTTTGGCAAGCTTCGTATGTCTCCCTTTGAATGCCAGAAGGGATTCCAGCCGCCGCTTTGCCGAATAGCTGATCCAGCGCTACAAGCGCACCTGGAAACGAATGAGGGCTTCTCTGCTGTGCGCCCAGAAACAGCATGTCCGACAGGCTGATCGGCTCCGTCGACATGTAACGCCATTCAAGCCAGGAAAGGAGGTCTGACTGGCAACAAGGGATCTTCCCCCGAAAGTCGAGAACCGGAAACTGGCTCCGCGCTACGTGGGACCGTTTGTAGTGGAAAAGGCTGTCAACGAGATGTCCTATAGATTGCGTCTACCAGCATCACTGAAGATCCACCCAGTATTCCATGTTTCTCAACTCAAGCCGGTTACTACCTCTCCCCCGGCCACAGTGACTGCACCTCCCCCTCCTCCTCGCCTGGTAGGTGGTTCCCTTGTCTATACTGTGCTGCGCCTCTTGGCATCTCACCGGGTACGAGGTAAAGTCCAGTACCGTGTGGACTGGGAGCGGTATGCCCCAGAAGAACGTATTTGGATTCGGACAAAGAACATCTTGGACAAGTCGCTGATCCGGGACTGAGCCTGGCGGGTGGGGGGTGTGCTGGCACAACCACGAATTCGGCAGTGCAGTAGATACGGCAATTGAGCTTGTGAATTTGCACTTGTCAGCTAATTATTATTTAATCATGATAGTATTTAACTCCATAATTGTCTTGGTAATTTTTGTCGAGACTTGGAAAGAGCACAGCAACTTTTGGTTGCATCGTCCTTGTCTGAAAAATTGGACTGTGTATTCAACTGACTCTGTAGACTAGCGTTTATTGTTTTCTTCCAATTATTTTACTTTTCCCTTGTGCAACAACACATTTTCAGTGACGTGTGAGGTTCACTACACAACCACGCCACGATGACTTCAGGATATTATGCAACACATACACAATATGTTGAAGAGATTTAATTCATGAAACTTGCTCCGGGACCGTGATCAGCACCAGACAAATAAGACCCATTTGCCACACCAGAGAAAATCTATATTCAGGAAGACGATCGTCGATGTGCTGAACAAGAATTAGAGGCTGCCTTGTTCGATGGAGTGGACGATACTTGCGGATATTCGAGTGATTCCGGAAGTTTATTTTCCTACCCTGACTGTTCTTAGAGTTCCCGGCAAGTTGACAGAGCTGTTGTTTAACTTGCACCACAAAAGACTAATTATAGATAAATATGCATCCCGTATTTTGGCTCCCGAATGTGTCTGTTGACGCATTGTGATTTGCTATGAAACAGATATTGAAAACTACAGAGCCATTCGGTATGCTATGCAGAGGCTTTGGTATGTGCGAAGTTCCAGGTCATTTGCATTACGTGAGCAATGTTGTACAGGTGCAAACGTCTGATGTTAGAAAATTATGTACTGGTGCGAAGATGATCATATCAAATTTGCCACCACCTGTTGAATGGGCCAATTAGTGTTGTATGAATTACTGTATAATTACAATTTGCGTCAAGAATTCTTTGTGTTTGCACTAGTTAGTTCAACTGGTTTCTTTCCACTTGCAGCTTTGTAGAGAACAGTCCGCCACACGGAGAATCAGTGAGATTTCATTCCCGCAATAATCAACGGCTCTGCTCCATTTTCGTGCTCGCTTGCAGTTAACTCAATTGACTGAATGTGCGTTCATTTCAGAACACACATTTAACGCCATTTGGTCACCGAGTGACACAGCTCGGATGCGAAACCCTTGGTCTAACTAGTCCCAGAATTCCCAACAAGCTAGAGCTTATTTTCTGCTTCTGGATCATATCTCTCCGCATGAGTCTATCTATGTACTTATTAAATGACACTACTGTACCTGCGTAAACCACGTCCGTTGGCAGCTCATTCCAGGTACACATAGACCTCTATGTGAAGAATATCTGTCTTCTCTCCTGAAAAGTCAAACGGACTGGAGTACTCGCAAAATCTCTTCGCTTTCAAGTTAGCAACGTCTTTCCGAAAACAGTGTGACGAAACTGTACACACAGCTCCAAGTGCGGATCTCGGTAACAGCTTGTACAACTAACATGGTAATATATTCGCATTCGTTATCCTCACAGTTAACCTGGTGACGGTTGTTGTCCTGTCTTGGGGAAAATGCGGTCTCTTCAGTTGCCAAGGCGGCAGACGATCTGCTGGTTCGTTATCTTTGATGTAATACTGAAGCAGATTCCCATTGTTCATCAAATGCAATTTGTATTTAGATTCAGCGTCTGCAATATTCACGCCGTTGTGATTCAAGCAGTCACGGACTGCTCAGTCTGGTTCACGGTCTCGTTTACGTTTGACAGATGCATTGCCATTTGTGGGCAAAGGCTGAAAGCCAGGTATTGCACAGAGAAAACCGTGACTACTGTTCTGGGAACGGTGATTGTACTGAGCGGTCTGAAGAATCTTTTCTGGTATTTCATGTACGATCCTTGATAAAGATTGGAAAATATTCCTTGGTTTTATTACATGATGGCCGTGCTGTGGTTTCAGTAACCTGGACAATAATTGCGTTCCTGTATTATATTCTCAACCCCTGTATCCCATTTGCTGCTATCTTCCTGCTCAATGATTTATCAGTCAGACACATTTTCGTGGTCAGCAGAGCCCGCAGGAGAATACGGAGTCAGAAAAGCGAAAAGAACCTCAGAGATCCCGAGATCGAGAGCCGGAGGACACCCAAGCTGTGATTATATACCTCCGGTAATTTCATTGTTGTATGGGCGGTATTTACTTTGTATTCCATATGGATTCGAATACTGTATGTAATTTGGGATATTTTTCTTCGTACCTTCTTGCTTTTGTATCTGAAATAGGATTCATGCTTCAGTTTCTCAGTTGTTACACAAACACCTGCATTTATGCTGTGACTCAAACCAGGTTCAGGGTGCAGTTGAGGACGGCGTTTACTTATTCCTTCACCCGACTGATAAAATCAATAAAACATTGATAACTGTTAGCGCATTTAAAGCATCAAAACTCAGAATTAAGATCAGCTTTATTATCACTGAGTAATATGACACGAGATTTGTTACGCGACAGCAGTACTAGATAGAGAGACAGTTAGACAGATAGATAGATAGATAGATAGATAGATAGATAGATAGATAGATAGATAGATAGATAGATAGATAGATAGATAGATAGATAGATAGATAGATAGCTACTTCAAAATAAATAAAGAACTGGAGTTCACGAGTCCATGGGCCATTCCGGAATCACCGTGTGGTAGTTCTTCAGGCACAGTACCTCCTCCCAAATGAAAGTTAAAGAAGTGAGCCAGTCTCGGATGGCGAAGCTCCCTCGTGATGAATACCCCTTCTTGATTCATCGAACCTTGAAAATGTGTCCGAAGCAAGTCCCTTGGCCCCGTGAGCTCCTTCTGACTATCAGCCATCTATTCACACTCATCCTACGTAAATCCATTTCCCCTACATTTTATCAATTCCCCAAATTCCGCCATTCACCCACATACTAATGTACAGTGGAAAAGTGACATCCAGACCATTTCAGATGTGACAGCTGAAGAAAGCCAAGCACTCACACGAGTGCCTTGCCAGCTCCACACAGATGGTACTGAACGTGACAGTACTTAACTAGCTCAACACTGAACGTGACCCCGAAGCAGCGGCTCCAAAGCCAGCATGAGAAATCCACACAACTTCCAGCAGCTGTTACTCACATCCTTCATTATTGTCCGTGGAACAAACATAGAAAATTTAGTTGGTTACCGCGGCTCCTTGGTTTGCTTGGAAGTTTTCCAAAAGTGCATTGAATACATTCGAGATAAATCTTTTGTTGGTTTGTTATTGTCACGTAACGAGATTCAGTGACTACGTTTTGTTTGCATGACATCCAGATGGAAAGTCCCTTCGTACCATGGAATAGTAGAGGATTGCGAGACAGAAACAGGTCTTTCGGCAAAGTTATTATAGTCCCATTGATGCACAGCTGAAAAATACAGTTTGAAAATTTGCGGTTAATGCTATTTCTGTTTATGTCATGGTCTGGTCCCTGAAGTCCGCATTCCGGTTCACGGTCCGGTCCGTGGACTCAGGAATCCGGGTCTTCCAGCTGTCCGTCGTTTGGTTGAGTTAATCATAGGCACCTGATTTCCATCTTTGGGCTTGGAATATAAGTAGCCTTGCAGTTGAGTGTGGGCTGTTGGTTTGTCTCGTCAGTCCCCCTTGGAGCAACCTGCTGATGGAAGGCTAGTGAAACCATTCGTGATCTCTAGGCCTGGTTGGAGGACCACCGCTTCATGGAGCTTTGTTGCCACTCATCGGAGCAGGCATCGCAGGCAACGGATTTGGCCGTTTCTGTAGACAGCCAAGGTTGCTGGCTGCCCCGAGACTCAGAACCAACCCGGACTGAGCTCCTTTCCTGTCCTTGCCTCCGTTGGGTAAGCCAGGTCGTAATTTAGATTCCGATTTCGATTATGAAGACACGCAGTCCTCTGTCATTGTCATTTAGTAATGCATGCATTAAGAAATGATACAAATTTTCCTCCGGTGTGATATCACAAAACACAGAACAGACCAAGACTGAAAAAAACTAACAAAATCACATGATTATGTTGCGGGGTGGGAATAATGGTTGGGGGGTGGGAATAATGGTTGGGGGCTGGAAAAATGGTTGGGGGGTGGGAATAATGGTTGGGTGGTGGGAATCAAATTAAAGAGGGTAGGCGTGAGGAGGTTACTTCACAACAGAGGGATGGGAACCAGTGCAGAGAGACAGAGGGGTCTAAAGTGAGGGTAGAAGCAAAAAGTACTAAGGCGAAAAGTAAAAGTGGCAGGCTGACAAATCCAGGGCAAGCATTAAAAAGGGCCACTTTTCAACATAATTGTATAAGGGATAAGAGAGTTGTAAAAGAGCGCCTGAAGGCTTTATGTGTCAATGCAAGGAGCATTCGTAATAAGGTGGATGAATTGAAAGTGCAGATTGTTATTAATGATTATGATATAGTTGGGATCACAGAGACATGGCTCCACGGTGACCAGGGATGGGAGCTCAACGTTCAGGGATATTCAATATTCAGGAGGGATAGACATGAAGGAAGGGGAGGTGGGGTGGCGTTGCTGGTTAAAGAAGAGATTAACGCAATAGAAAGGAAGGACATAAGCCGGGAAGATGTGGAATCGATATGGGCAGAGCTGCGTAACACCAAGGGGCAGAAGACGCTGGTGGGAGTTGTGTACAGGCCACCTAACAGTAGTGGTGAGGTCGGAGATGGTATTAAACAGGAAATTAGAAATGTGCGCAATAAAGGAACAGCAGTTATAATGGGTGACTTCAATCTACATGTAGACTGGGTGAACCAAATTGGTAAAGGTGCTGAGGAAGAGGATTTCTTGGAATGTATGCGGGATGGATTTCTGAACCAACATGTCGAGGAACCAACTAGAGAGCAGGCTATTCTGGACTGGGTTTTGAGAAATGAGGAAGGGTTAATTAGCGATCTTGTCGTGAGAGGCCCCTTGGGTAAGAGTGACCATAATATGGTGGAATTCTTCATTAAGATGGAGAGTGACATAGTTAATTCAGAAACAAAGGTTCTGAACTTAAAGAGGGGTAACTTTGAAGGTATGAGACGTGAATTAGCTAAGATAGACTGGCAAATGACACTTAATGGATTGACGGTGGATATGTAATGGCAAGCATTTAAAGGTTGCATGGATGAACTACAACAATTGTTCATCCCAGTTTGGCAAAATAATAAATCAAGGAAGGTAGTGCACCCGTGACTGACAAGAGAAATTAGGGATAGTATCAATTCCAAAGAAGAAGCATACAAATTAGCCAGAGAAAGTGGCTCACCTGAGGACTGGGAGAAATTCAGAGTTCAGCAGAGGAGGACAAAGGGCTTAATTAGGAAGGGGAAAAAAGATTATGAGAGAAAACTGGCAGGGAACATAAAAACGGACTGTAAAAGCTTTTATAGATATGTAAAAAGGAAAAGACTGGTAAAGACAAATGTAGGTCCCCTGCAGACGAAACAGGTGAATTGATTATGGGGAGCAAGGACATGGCAGACCAATTGAATAATTACTTTGGTTCTGTCTTCACTAAGGAGAACATAAATAATCTTCCAGAAATAGTAAGGGACAGAGGGTCCAGTGAGATGGAGGAACTGAGCGAAATACATGTTAGTAGGGAAGTGGTGTTAGGTAAATTGAAGGGATTGAAGGCAGATAAATCCCCAGGGCCAGATGGTCTGCATCCTAGAGTGCTTAAAGGAGTAGCCCAAGAAATAGTGGATGCATTAGTGATAATTTTTCAAAACTCGTTAGATTCTGGACTAGTTCCTGAGGATTGGAGGGTGGCTAATGTAACCCCACTTTTTAAAAAAGGGGGGAGAGAGAAACCGGGGAATTATAGACCGGTTAGCCTAACGTCGCTGGTGGGGAAACTGCTGGAGTCAGTTATCAAGGATGTGATAACAGCACATTTGGAAAGCGGTGAAATGATCGGACAAAGTCAGCATGGATTTGTGAAAGGAAAATCATGTCTGACGAATGTCATAGAATTTTTTGAGGATGTAACTAGTAGAGTGGATAGGGGAGAACTAGTGGATGTGGTATATTTGGATTTTCAAAAGGCTTTTGACAAGGTCCCACACAGGAGATTAGTGTGCAAACTTAAAGCACAGGGTATTGGGGGTAAGGTATTGGTGTGGGTGGAGAATTGGTTAGCAGACAGGAAGCAAAGAGTGGGAATAAACGGGACCTTTTCAGAATGGCAGGCGGTGACTAGTGGGGTACCGCAAGGCTCAGTGCTGGGACCCCAGTTGTTTGCAATATTTATTAATGACTTGGATGAGGGAATTAAATGCAGCATCTCCAAGTTTGCAGATGACACGAAGCTGGGTGGCAGTGTTAGCAGTGAGGAGGATGCTGAGAGGATGCAGGGTGACTTGGATAGGTTGGGTGTGTGGGCAAATTCATGGCAGATGCAATTTAATGTGGATAAATGTGAAGTTATCCACTTTGGTGGCAAAAATGGGAAAACAGATTATTATCTGAATGGTGGCTGATTAGGAAAAGGGGAGGTGCAACGAGACCTGGGTGTCATTATACACCAGTCATTGAAAGTGGGCATGCAGGTACAGCAGGCGGTGAAAAAGGCGAACGGTATGCTGGCATTTATAGCGAGAGGATTCGAGTACAGGAGCAGGGAGGTACTACTGCAGTTGCACAAGGCCTTGGTGAGACCACACCTGGAGTATTGTGTGCAGTTTTGGTCCCCTAATCTGAGGAAAGACATCTTTGCCATAGAGGGAGTACAAAGAAGGTTCACCAGATTGATTCCTGGGATGGCGGGACTTTCATATGAAGAAAGTCTGGATGAATTAGGCTTGTACTCGTTGGAATTTAGAAGATTGAGGGGGGATCTGATTGAAACGTATAAGATCCTAAAGGGATTGGACAGGCTAGATGCAGGAAGATTGTTCCCGATGTTGGGGAAGTCCAGAACGAGGGGTCACAGTTTGAGGATAGAGGGGAAGCCTTTTAGGACCGAGATTAGGAAAAATTTCTTCACACAGAGAGTGGTGAATCTGTGGAATTCTCTGCCACAGGAAACAGTTGAGGCCAGTTCATTGGCTGTATTTAAGAGGGAGTTAGATATGGCCCTTGTGGCTACGGGGGTCAGGGGGTATGGAGGGAAGGCTGCGGCGGGGTTCTGAGTTGGATGATCAGCCATGATCATAATAAATGGCGGTGCAGGCTCGAAGGGCCGAATGGCCTACTCCTGCTCCTATTTTCTATGTTTCTATGTTTCTGTAACATATAGCTACAACAATACAACAATACCATAACTTGATGAAGTCCATGGGCACAGTAAAAAGTTCAAAGTCTCTCAAATGTCCCACATCTCATGCAGGCGGGAGAAGGAAGAAAAACTCTCCCTGCCATGCCTGACCACAGTCCGAATCTGACTCATCCGAAAACTTCGAGCCTCCGATCAGCTCTCCGACACTGAGTACTGAGCGCCATTTCTGTCCGAACGATTTGACCTCAATCTCTGTCGCCAACAGCAGGCGAAGCCGGGGATTTTGAGGTCTTCCTTCCGGAAGATTCCCAACCGCGCAGCAATAACAGCAGCGAACTGGCGTTTCAGAAATTTCTCCAGATGTTCCTCTGTGCTTTCACGTCTGTCTTCATCAAATCAGAATTGTCCACGGCCCCTATTTAACGGATACGGTATCATTTTTCACAGGAGGGCAGCGCCGTAATTGCCGTTACCCTGCAGTTGGTTCTGTCCCTTCTTGTCCTCGCCTCCGTGGGGTAGGTCAGGCCGTTTTGCCGTTGCCCGGCGGCGACGGGGGGTGGGGGGGGCGGCATGTCTTGTCTTGTCTTTGCCTCTGTTGGGTAAGTCCAGCCGTTCTGCCGTTACCAAACAGGTGGACCTGTCCCACCTTGGTGTAGAGAGATTAAGTCCCAGCTTGTCAAAGTATAAGTCCCTGCTCTATGTCTATGTACTGTCCTGTCTCATGTTGGAGTCGTGTTAACAAGAAGTCCCGGCTTTTCAAAGGATAAGACCCGGCTCTATGTTGATGTTCAGTTCCCAGTCGGTCTCTCAGCTCCAGCCTCCGAGTTATCAGCTTCCGCATCTCAAGACGAAGATCCCGCAGCCAAGCTCCAAGATCCCAATCCTCGCAGATTCCGCAGCCAAGCTCCAATAAGCCAAGCCTCGAAGATCCCGCAGCCAAGCTCCAGGAAGGCAAACCTTGAGAATCCCAAGCCAAGCTCCGAGAACACACGCCTCGAGGCTCCCTAGCCAAGCTCCGAGAACCCAAGCCTCGAGGATCCCAAGCCAAGCTCCCAGAACACAAGTCTCGAGGATCCCAAGCCAAGCTCCGAGAACCCAAGCCTCGAGGATCCCAAGCCACGCTCCGAGAACCCAAGCCTCAAGGATCCCAAGCCGACTCCGAGAACCCAAGCCTTGAGGATCCCAAGCCAAGCCCCAACAACACAACCTCCAAACCAAGACCCCAGCCTGCAGCAAAGCTCAAGACCTGAGACCCCAGCCTGTAGCCAATCTCCAATTATGTGCATGTCTGCTCAAGCCTTCATCGAGTTTCCACCAAATTTTCCATCTCAACTGACCAGTCTATTCTAATTGATCTGCAACTTAAGACAAAGCTTGAATCTTCCTATCCATCACCAAAGGAACGTTAAGGTCCCATCAATGGTTCGATCTCTGCTATCGACATTGCCTCTTTCAGAATGCATTGCATTCTTCGATATGCGTTATGAATGGGATGCAAACAGTCGTTACTTGCTACTGGGTAACGGTTTCCATCACTGACTAACTCCTGAGATTACTTCATCTCAGCATCCCTTCGAGAACCCTGCACAAGCGCTTCATTTCTCTCCATGCTTGTTCGGAACTGATTTGAAATCTGGATTGTGGAGAGGAACAAGCTGTCAAATGAAATAAGTTCAGAAAGAAACACACGTAAAATGTGATCATTTTCAGTCTCTCAGATAGAGCAGTCATGTGCATGAAAACACGTTTGCCATAATTTCTTAACGAGATATTTTCGATTCCAGTTGTTACACATCCAGTTCTTCGTTGGCCCTCACTTCAACTGCAAGGGACACCATCTTGTATTACCATCTGCTTGTCTGCAAAACTTAACTGAAATCTTTATAAATCTCATCTGTTCAAGGGGCTCAATGCTTCTTTCTTAGACATCTTCAATATGTCATTCTACATTTAAGTATCTGTTCTGTCGCAGTCACATGAATAAGAAACTGGAAGGTGGAAATAATTAGCATTCCAGAAAAAGTTTATTGAATATGTTTTTCATGCTGCGGGCGAAGATATCTACCTCGTCCTGGAAGGATAGCCGAACGACACCATGTGGCTCAGCCTGAATTTCTAGTCCCCCGCCCCATAATTTAGAGACCCGTCATCTTTCAGATTATTCCGTGGATTCTTTGTTCTACTTCCTCAATGTCGATAATTTTCAAGCACAAACAAAATGTTCTGAAGAATCCGTTCCGTATTAGATGAACAAATCTTTGTTGATCCACCTGATTCTACGTTAGCCATGTGTTTCAATAAAATCGGCACACAGTCTGACAGCTTCCTTTTAGAACTTACAATATTACTCAATCCCTTATATCACTCATTGGTTCATATTCGGGATTGTCAATCCATTCACTTAATAGACTAATAATTGTAAGCACCTGAGATTGCTTACAATAATTTAAAGTAAAGTCGCCTGCAGCATTCCCCTGTCAATGCTCTTCCATCCAAGAAAGGCCTCATTATTTCTCCTCTCTGTTTCTTTAATTTCAAACAGTTCTTACACCCGATCATCATGTAACAGCCACCCTCTAACCCCTTTAGTTTCATTTTGCACAGCCTCCCCGGTGAACTCCTGAAGATGTCATTACACAACAGCGCATCTTCAGTGCGACATAATCATGACCGAGCACAATGTATAAACGGCACAGGATGGAAGCTGTTGTATATTTTTCGTGATTACTCGTGCAGATTAATGACGGAAATCTTTTTGCAAATGTCTTTTTAGCTTCACTCGTCACGCTCGTTCCTCGAGCTTTATTTTATAGATGCGCTTCAGATCGATCGAGCTGTCGTGAACTTCGGCAATATTGATGTCGTCGGAATGGCCAATAATAAGAAGCTGGGTTTACAAAGAACGGCTACTCTGTAAATTACGTTGTGCGAACAGGGTTAGAGTTAGAGAGACTTGGGGGTGTGCTCTTAAAGCATGGGCTCAATAGGCTTCGGCGAGAAGAGGTAGGAGGAAGAGGATGATTTTGGTCAGATTCATTCTTTCTTATGACACGATTAGAAAACTGTGATTGCCAATCAGGTCAGTGGAATGCTTCTCTTGCGGGTTTATGGGAAGGCAGGGAGACGTCCGCTATCCCTCACGATTACCTGGCAAGAGTGCATTCAGCGGTAGATTCCTATTGCGGGAGGGAAATGCAGATAGAGGGAATGAACTCCGGATCATTCGGTAGCCTGGGTGAGGTGGGTGATTCACCGACATGAATTAGAGCGAGGTAGTTACACCTTCGGTGCTGGACACAGGTAACTAGATGATCGTCAGAAGAGGGAAAGGGTTGAATTGCCATGGCATGGTACACTTGTGGCTGTACCTCTCAATAACAGGTACGCCATTTTGGATGCTGTTAATGGGGAGGGTGAAACAGAAGCCACACTGTAAAGGTCTCTAACTCCTAATCTGGCTGTGTAATCAGAGGGTAACGGGTAGAGGAAGCCAGCAACAGTGGCTCAGGATTGATTGGTTAGAAAATTGGACAACACGTTTGGTGGAGCAGACACATATTCCGGAAGGTATGTTACCTCCCAGATGTAAGGATCGGTGGTACCTCAAAACAAGTACATTACTTTATTAGCCACTGCTCTACATGCCGTTCTTACACATCTGAGAAGAAGGATGCTTAGGTGAGAATTCAGCACTGTAGTTCCATCCAGGCACTACACGAAGCACAAAGACCTCAGCCTTGACCTTGCCTTGTGCAGCTGGATCCTGGGCTTCCTATCAGATCGCCAGCAGGTTGTAAGAGTGGGTTTCCTCTCCTCCAACCCTCTGACTCTCAATACAGGAACCCATCAGGACTGCGCACTGAGTCTCCACCTTTACTCCCTGCAGACCCATGACTATATCGACACCCACAACTCTAATCTAATCTTCAAATTTGCCGACGACACTACGTTGATTGGCCTTATCTCAAACAATAACGAGGTGGCCTACAGGGGAGGGGTAATCTCTCTGACACAATGGTGTCAAGAAAACAACCTCTCCGCCATTGTCGCAAAAACAAAGGAGCTGGTTGTGGATTACAGGAGGAATGGAGACAGGCTAACTCCTATTGCCATCAATGGAGCTGGGATTCAGAGGGTAAACAGCTTTAAGTTCGTCGGCATCCACATCACCGAGGTCCTCACGTGGTCTGAAACACAAGCTATGCGGTGAAAAAGGCAAAACAGCACCTGTTTCACCTCAGACGGTTGAGGAAGTTTGGGTTGCGCCCCCATATCCTAAGAATTTTCTAAGGGGCACAATTCAGAGCATCTTGACTGGCTACATCACTGCCTGGTTTGGGAACTGTACCTCTCTTAATCGCAGGACTCTACGGAGTGCGGTGCGGACAGCCCAGCGCATCTGTAGTTGTGAACTTCCTATGATTCAGGACATTTACACTGATAAGTGTGTAAAAAGGCCCTGTAGGATCATTGGGGACCCACGTCACCCCAGATACAATCTCTTCCAGCTGCTACCAGCCGGGAAACGGTACCGCAGCATAAAAACCAGGACCCACAGGCTCCGAGACAGCTTCTTCCACCAGGCCATCAGACTGATGAACTCACGCTGCTTTGAGTGTACTCTATATAACATTGACTCTTCTACTTATGATAAATTATTATAAGTTACTGTGATTGCACATGGCACATTTAGACTGAGACGTAACGTAAAGATTTTTACTGCACATGTATGTGAAGTATGTAAGATATAAAGTCAATTCATGTCAATTCAGTTTTTAAGGGGGAGCTAGAGCAGTCAAAAGTCATGGTCCAAGTCGCTACTAATGACATAAGAAGGAAGGGTGACAAGATCCTGCAAAGTGTGCTCAGGAATTAAGTGCTAAATTGAAGGACAGGTCGTCCGCGGTTGTAGGATTCCCCTCCATTTCAGGTGCTGTGATGCATTGTGGGAATAATGTTTTGAGCTGAGTTCATTTCAATGCAAGGCGAATTACAATTTAGGCGGTTCAGCTAAGAGTATGAACTATTGCATGGAATTATAAGACTGTAGCGAATGGTGACATTTGGTTGTAAGGAGAGGTAGGACTGACAGCTGAGTTTTCCTCGTTTCTGTTGTTTTGGACATGATTGATTGGGTGGTATTAAAGGGGGAACGTGGCATTAACAGTCAGGAAACTGCCATGTTAGTATTCATTAAGCTAGAGGGGCCGTCTACTGTGGCTATATGAACTCAGGAAAACGAAAACTATGACCAAGTTTTTAGGATTATATGACAAGGCACCCAAAAGTACAGGGAATTTAGAGCAGCAAAATTGGAGCGCAGTACTGGACAGTTGCCAGAAAAAGTAAGGCTGTTATCGTAAGTAATTTTAACTTTCCATATATTGTCTGGAACTCTATAGTATAAAAGGACGTTATGGAAAAGGATTATGGAGAGAGTTGGTGACAGAATTGTGTGCAGGGGAACGCTTTGGATCTGGTGATGATAATTCCAATAAACTCAAGACAATTATAGAGAAGGCCAAGAGCGGTGCTCGGGATGAAATTGCAAATGAACGAAATGGCAGTTTTCGAGGTATCAGAAATGAACTGGCATGTGTGCACTGGGAAAGGTTGATTCCTACAAAGTGATGCTTGATAAGTGGGAGACCTGCAAAACTAAAATATCGCGGATACAGAGTTTGCTTGTTCCTGTGGGAATAAAAAGCAAAGTTGCAGATATTAGGAAACTTGGTTTCGGAGGGCCTAGTTAAAAAGAAGGAAGAGGCGCTTAACAGGATAAGGCGGAGAAGAGCAGGTGCGGTACTTGAGGAGTAGGTGAAATGCAAGAGAACACATCTGGGATATCAAGAGGGCAAAAGGAAGCAGGGTGCAAGTGTCTACAGACATATTAAAAACAAATGGATAGCTAAAGCCCAAACAGGTTTACTTGACGATCAGTGTACTCATCTACACACGAAGCCGAAGGAAATGGGGAGATCTTAAATTGACATCTTTGCAACTGTCTTTACTCGGAACATGGACACAATGTCTACATGTAGATTCATGAATGGGAGAAGTCTGGAGGGTTACGGACTGGGTGCAGGTCAGTGGGACTAGCGGAATAAAGTTTCGGCACAGACTAGAAGGGCCGAATAGCCTGTTTTCCGTGCTGTAGTGTTCTATGGTTCTATAGTTCTAAAACTGCACAAAAGTGCAGTTAGGGCCTGGAACATGTACGGATCACAGAGGAGGATGCGCTTAGGGTCTTGAGGCATATTAGTGCGGATAAATGTAGAGGGTTCTGACCGAAGAATTTCAACGTAAGCTGGATTGGCATCGGCTTTGAAGGCGAAGCTAGAGAGTAGTGTTATGTGGTGTTGCAACGAAGCACATTCACAGATTTGGTGAATCAGAAGGCACTGCTTACGAGCAAGTACATTAACCATTTATTTACAGACAAGCAAGAAAACCTTCAATGAAACACCTATGTCAACCTAAGAGACAGAAACTACGACGCTAGATATTCATTAACTGTCACAACCACTGGTCCTTTTAAAAAGGAAAAGAAAAGTTTGTTTTAGTTAGTATGTGTATTGTACTTTCTCGATTTCATTCGTGGGTATGCACTGTTCCGCCGATTGTTTACCTTCGATGTCCAATTGTTTGTCTTCGGACTACCTCTGTATTTCACCGGGTTTTGCAGCTGTCTCATTTGTGATCATGGGGATTATTAAACTCTCTTTGTAACTATCATTTTTATTCAATTTGGGGTAATTAAATTAGCAGAGGATTTTGATTGGTATGCATTGTAGTTGTTGTCTTTGCTTCCTCGAACCCACTGGGTTGTTTGACAGGTCCTGAATCCCTTCGTGCTCCTCGGTGTATTTCAGGGTCATGCCAAACCCTCTTTGCTCGATCGCTGAGCAACCTTGTCTGGTGAAACTCTGAACGAGCTCTTCAGTCTATCGTGACTGATTACAATTCTTCAAGCTTCTGTTTCGTTTGCCTGAGTTATTTTTAGTTTTGCCGGGTAACCTCTGTGATGCCTGCACTTGAATCCGTCGACTGAGACAGAAAAGTGGACTTAGATGGATCCAGCATCCCATCAGATCTAGCAAAGCAGTGCACCAATGTCAGTAGGCTGGAGCAGCAACTGCAAGAAATGGCCTCGACTCTCCCCCTGCCATCAAGGACAATCTAACAGCCCAGGAATGACGTACAACACTACCTGGGGTGGGGGGGGGGAGGGTGACAGTGCTGATAGCACCCTAAATGTGCCTACTCCGGAGCACTTGGACGGAAGTCCCGAGTCACGGCGCATATTTATAATCCTGTGTTTTCTGGTGTTCGTACTGATGCAGCACATGTTTCCTCTCAAAGCAAGGAAAGTGGCTTACATTATTTCCTTCCTCTCCGATAAAGCTCTGGAATGGGCAACAGCTAAGGGGGAGAGAGAAGATCCCGAATACTTTATCGGCGCCCTAAAGGGAATGTTTAGTCATTCAATCAGTGGGCAGCAGGCTGTGGGCGAGACTGTTAGCGTAAGCCAGGGGGTCGAGAAGTGTGCTGGACTGTTCAATGTATTTCACAACTTTAGGTCAAGAGAGTGGACTTTACGGCGAAGTTCCGGTGTTCATGTTATTCAAAGGACACTACACCAATCTGAGACATGAACAGGCAGCTCGGGATTCTGTACCGGATCCTGATGGGCTAATCCATATGTCAGGTCGGCGGCGAGAGTGGCGTCAGCAGTTTCGCAGGGTCTCTCCTTCCTACCTACATTCGCCCTCCGTTAAGCTTAGCTGTTAGAGGCGATTTGCTCAGAATTTTTGCTCGGTAGCTGCTCCACTGATTAATCTTGCCAAGAGAATGTCGGGTTGTTTCTGTCCGATGTCCGAGGCAGGGTCATCTTATAATAACTTGAAGAATAATTTTGTCACTCTTCGCTTATTACGTCCACCCAACAATGATCTGCTCTTTGTTGTTTAGGTAGACGCTTCGAAGTAGGACCTGTCCTGTTCCAGCGTTCCACCACCGCTTAAAATATCATTCCTGAGTTTGATTTTCGAAACTGTTGACACAATCTCAGTCTAATTATGACAGCGGTAACCAGGAATTGATTGCAGTTAAACTGGGCTGAGAACAATATCGGCACTGGTTGGAAGCGGCTAAGCATCGTTTATTGTACGGACGGATCAAAAGAATTTAGATCATATCCAGAATGCCAAAAGACTTAATTCACGACAATCCCGCTGGGCATTGTTCTTCAAACCATTTTAATTTTTATACTACTTATCGTCGGGGAACCAAGAAGCTAAAGTCTGACACCTTATCCAGGCAATTTAATCCCTCCGGTTCTCTAGATCTGTGGGAATTGATACTTTCGGAGAATGACCTTTTCGGTAGTTAATAAACGATTGATTACCAAGTCAGGGAAACACGTGATAGAAGTAATCTAGTTCCTAATAATGTTTCCCTACCTTCCCTTTCTGAAACACCCGAGGTTAGGTCGGAAATCCTCAAATGGGGCACGTATGCAAGATAACACTCCACCATGGGATTTCACGCAACCTGAAATTCATTTAAAATATATTAACATCGCCTGGTGTCAAGTCATTTGCCCAAGCTTGCGACGTGGGTGCTCGTTCCCGATATTCCAGTTCTATTCCCCAGTGTCTTCTCCATCCATACCCCATCCTTTTACTCCTTTACTGTTATTGGAGTCGTTTTTGATCCGTTTTCCATGGCTTGTAAATTTCCCTTTCACCAACAGCCCTTGGAACTGGGACTTTTTACTGCAGCCAGTGCTTAGGGCTCATGGAATCCCTTCGGAAATTAGCTCTGACAGGGATCCACAACTTACTTCCAGGTTTTGACAAACATTTTGTACACTTTTTGGAGCAACGTTACACATTTCCTGTTTTCACCCACATACGAACGGTCAGACCGTGAGGATTAACCTAAATTTGCAACGTATTCTTCGTTGCCTTGTCTCTGGTATCCAATCCGCTTGAAGTGACTATTTCATCAGGGCAGAGGTAGCTCACAGCACCCCTCACCATTCTTTGCTTAACACGTCTCCTTTCAAATGTCATTCTGGGATTTAAGCCTCCTCCCTTTCCTGAGCAGGAAGTGAAAGTTGGTGTTCCGTCTGCTAAAGCAGTTTGTCAACCGTTGTACTTAGCGACAGCTTAAGGGGAAGAGGACTTCGGTGCATTCTTCGGCGAGGCAGAAATCCATGAAAGAGTCGACTGGATCCTTCCTTTAGTGTGAACAGCGGGTTTGGTTCTCTACCTAAGACCGCCCCGTTAAAATGGAATTTCGGAAGCGACCTCCTCGCTTCATTGAGCCCTTAAGTATTGTTAATGGAATCAATCCTGTGTCTTATAGATTATCGCTTCCCACGTCTCTCCGAATCCACCCGGCGGCTTTAACATCTCTAAGCAACTCCCTAACCGGTAGTCCTAAAGCCGCCAGGAGTCCACTTTACACTTGGGGGTTCTGTTACAACCAGGGGTGGTTTAATTATTTTTTCAAAAAAAAAATTCGTCAGTGTGGATTGTACTTTCTCGGTGTAACCCCGTGGGAAACCTGGTGTCCCCATCCCAGTCATTTCCACAGCTCAGTGGATTCCCTCCCCCCCTCCCCCGCCACCCCGCCGCCTGTAATGGACCTGTCCGCTATTTTATCTTTCGCGGGCTCCACGTTTTAAATCGCCCGGTTCTTGGACTTTCATGGGTCCTTCAAGGATCGGAAGATCGCCCGTCTGCAGAACCTGCTGTCTCCCACGCTGGCAGGCACAGGCGTCTCCTGTCCGCGACAGCTGCTGACGACATCAACATTTCCAACAATCCTGCGCAGATGTGAAACCCGGACACCACCGCCATCATTGCGGGTTCCAATGAGCCCAGACACCGGCAAAGTGCCGATTGTGCAACAACCAAATCCAACTCCAGCTTTGACCAACAGCACCTCCAGGTCGAATCTTCACGCACTGTCGCTGGAACCACCGTCTCCCCTTCCCCCAGAACCACTCTCAGTTCCCAGCTCCAGCTCTTTGGTCCTCGGAGACTCCATGTTCCTTTCACGCCACTGTCCTTGAACACCCCGACCCTCCCTTCTCCTCTGCCTCTAATAGTCCCTTTCCCCCTCTGATTCCATCTCCCATCCGTGTCGGGTCTTCACCGTCCACTCCGACCTTTGGCTCCCTTAGGTAGAGTGTTCTGTTCGCAGTAAGGGCCTCACCTCTGTCCCCCTGCGCCCACACCTCAGTGAGTTTCGCGCCCGCTATGACACTGAGCTTCTCTTCCACCGCCTCCGTGTCCGGACCGACTTCATTGGCAAGGACTCTCCATCCCACACCGATTCCCCCTTCTCCCGTCTTTAACCCTCCTCCTCTTCCTGGATATCCCGCTCTGGTCTTCTGCCTGCTCTGGATCTTTCCTCCTTTGATACTTTGCCTCCAGCTTCTACTCTGCCCTAAAATTGACACGGTCGATTTCCGGCACCTCCGTCGCCTTTCTCGACCGACCGGTCCCTATCTCTGCAGACTGCTTGTCATCGCATGCCTACTACGTATAAGCCCAATAAATAACACAGCTACCTCAGCCATACCTCTTTCCACCCTGATACTTGTAAAAATACCACCCCCGTCTCTGAATTCCTCCCACTCCGCTGCATCTGCGCTCAGGATGAGGTTTTTTTTTAATTCCAGAAGGAAGAAGATATCTGTCTTCTTCATATAAAGGGCTTCACTTCCACCACCATCAAGCCTACCCTAACCTCATCTCTTTCATTTTGCGCAAACCTGCCCTCATCCTATCATCCCGCCACCCCACCAGTCTCCACGTCTAGCACATAATTCTCTGTAACTTCCGCCATCCCACCACCAAGCCCGCAACTTTCCGCTTTCCTCACGGATCGCCACTTTGACTCCCCTGTCCATTCGTCCCCACGCCCACCCCCAGTGATCTCCCTCCTGGCATCTATTCTTGTAAGCGGAACAAGTGCTTCATCTGCCCCTACACCTCTCCCCTCATTAGCATTCAGGGACCCAGATAGTCCTTCCAGGTGAGGCGAGACTTCACCTTTCAGTCTGTTGGGGTCATCCTCTGTATCCGGTGCTTCCTGTATATCGACGACACCCGACGTAGGTTGGGCGACCATTTCGTCCCGAGCACCTAGAAAAAGCATGATCTCGCAGTGGCTACTCATTTTAATTCCACTGCCCATTCCCACTCAGACATGTCCAACCATGACCTCCTCTGCTATGGAGATGAGCCTAAGTAGCTTCCAACCTAACGGCATGAATAACAATTTCTCAAAATGTCGGTAATGCCCCCCCCCCCCTTTCATCGTTTCCTATTCCTTTTCCGTCTCTCATCTTACCTCCTTACCTGCCCATCACCGCCGTTTGGTACTCTTCCCTCTTTTTCTATCCCATGCCGTTCCATCCTCTCCCACCAGATTCCCCCTTCTCCAGACTTGTGCGATTTCCACCAATCAACTTCCTAACTCTTTAGTTCACCCTTCCCATCCCCATCCCTGGTTTCAGTTATCACGTTATGATTGTTCCTCCCCTCCCCCACCCTCTAACTCTGATTCCTCATCTCTATTTCTCCAGTCCTGATGAAGGTTCTCGGCCCAAAACGTCGACTATACTCTTTTCGAAAGATGCCTCTTGGCTCCTGAGTTTGTCCAGCATTTTGTGTGTGTTGCTGTGATCTCCAATAGCTACAGATCTTCTCTTGTTCCTTGGACTTTGTATCTTTTACGGCTAACTGCTTCTGTTTGAATTAGCCCTTTTTTACACTTTATTTTGCAGGTGTTTGGTGTCGTGTGATTTTTAAGTTCTGTTCTATCGCTTTTATTCAAATTGAAGTAATTAAATTAGCACGCGATGTTCAATGTCCTGCATTGTACTTGTTTTCATGTATTGCAATTGATCGTCTGGACACCGGGGTTGTGTGATTGGTCCTGAATTGCAATATGCTTCGCGTTATAATTCAAAGGTTAATGCCAAGCCCTCTTTGCTCAGCCGTTGTGGATCCCTTTCCGTTGAAACACTGGCCGAGTTCTTCTGTATGTCATCAGGGATTTCATTTCTTCAGGATTCTGTATGGAGACAGTGCTGTTGAGGGGAGGAAAGAACGTCCCAGAAATTGGGCGAGGTGTCAATATGATGTTCTTAACGCAGGGGTAGGGGAAGACATCCATAAGATTCGTGAACAAGCTGTGAGCAGGTAAGAGGGCGTCCCAGAAACCGACAAAATAGGTGTGAAGTGGACGTCTCAGAAACCGTGATGGAGGCTGCCCAGAGAGGGGGAATGGTGGGAGGGGTGGATGTGGACGTGCGATGGGGACGTTCCAGAGGGTGCGGATAATGACCGACGATTGAACGGGATAGAGGAGGGGAGGAAGGAGCCGTCCCAAAGACGAGAAGGAAGATTTGTTCCAGAGATGCATTTACAAGACCTCCCAGAAGGGAGAATAGAGGAAGGTGTGAGGACGACCCAAAGGTGGGGGAGGGTGGGTAGTATCGTCTCTAGGCTTAGTAATCAGTCCGCCTGCATTTTGTTCCGAGTAATTTAAGCGGGACCCATCACTGATCCCTGCCTTGCACAACTCGCCAAACACTTCCAGTCAAAACATCACGCCTTCCCCACCACGCGCATCCATGTTCTCAAATATCATGTGATGAGGCATCTTGTGGAAATCTTTCTAAGCATCCATCCATCAATCATCTTCGTCAACTCGTCAAAATCTCAATGAAGTTTCCAATACGTGAACGCGTCATACAAAGCCATGTCCACTATCCCCTAATATAGTGATGCTCTAACAAACGCGAGTGCAGCTCTCTAATAATGGTCTGCAATAATATTCCTGCAGCCACTGTCAGGGTCCATGGTCTATGATGAAGTATCACGGATGCTCCTTTTTTATACAGAGTAAAAGACTAGCTGTTCTCCTGTCCACTGGGGTGTCATTACTGTTCTATTACTTAGATTTAGTTCTTTTTCATTTTTTCTCAGTTCTGACTGGAATAAAAAACAGGCTCAGCGTTAACGGCTGTCTTGCATCTCTATTTGGAGGTCAGTAATATAACAACTCAAAGGAGAGACTGTAAATACCGAACACTACGGTGCATTACTACTCCCAGCTTTGTGGAGGGAAAAGAGATGCTCGTCGGCTATCTCTGTAACCTCGTTGTCAATATAACTTTGAAGCCACGTGGTGTATGATTTCAAAAGCTTTGCTAGATGTTCACGGAAAGACCTGTGCTGGCACATTCTGGCCACCTTTCACGTTTTTCAGTGAATTTTGGAAATCTCCAACCAATCGTTTTACCGCCTCTGCAACCTCTTTTAATCCTTTACATGGATGTTATTGCAACCACGTTTGTTGAGATTGCCATATCGCCACAGGGAGATAATTAATTTGAAATTCTCAGAGGCTCTCAGCTAATGGGGGGATAGAAGAAAGGTCCGAGTGAAATCGGAAATTGGGGGTCCAATAAACTTGATCTTGCCGAAGGGGCGTGATGTATGGGGAAAGTGCAGATTAACCAATTGGGGAATACGGGGAGGTTATTGTGACGGGGTCCCGAATTACCCCAATGAACTGTGCTTTTGAAAAGATATAGATAGAGAGAGTTATCTAACACCGACATGTTGTTTTGAAAAGAGAGAGAGAAAGAAAGAGAGAGAGAGAGATGAAGACTAACTGTTGGACTGTCACTTTAAGGCACGAGAAAGAACTGGCTAACTTTTGGATTTCAGCTATGTTGGAGATGGCTCCGAGCACCTCGTAAGTTGCTATGGTGACCAAGGGCGGCGTTATTTGATGGACAATCGAGTTATGATTTTTCGGCAGCGTGTTGCTACTTCCCAAGGACATTTGCCTATTTGCATTTCTTACACAGAAAAGGAAAGGAGGAATTATTTGAATGACAGCTGGTACCCGGTACGGTGAGATAAATAGGTGGTCAGATGATATAAACCTCACACACATGTTTTGGACACTAAATTAGCTTTGTTGTGCCCTCAGAAAAAGTGGGTTTTTGGAGGATCGATCGGGCGGATCGATCAGTTGGCTCTTACAGTGAGAAAAGGGATTGATCGGTGGGGAGTTGTACATGTGTCCAACTTTTGCCTGGGTTGATAGCTCCACCACAGAAAACTGGTCCCCTTTGTTGTGATCACAGTCGATGACTTCTCAAGGAATTCGGAGGACAACGAGAAGATCGACGGGGTCAGCTCAACTGAAGACTCAAATCTCTCCCTCTCTCTCTCTCTCCAACACTACTCAACTCAATACCACGAACTGACTAAACTTTACTCATCATCGTAGGACTGTATCTTTTTACCCCTAGACTTGAAGATGCTTGGTTTATCATATATATTTTCACACTTACTGATATACGTACTTATATATATAATCATTGCTAACCTGTTTGATTTATCTACATTTATATTACTGTATTGCGTAGTTAATAATAAATATCATTAGTTAATAGCAATACTGGACTCCAACGTGTTTTCCATCTCTGCTCGTTCTTTATTCCCGTCAAGGGTACGTGACATTATCAATAAGGGATGGTTTATGGTAGACAACCAGTAAGTGGTAAATTGCGCCATAACGCCATAAAATCAGGAATTATGGGAAGGCAACAATAAATGGGGAACTCGTTGAAAGCAACAAATCAATGGATTATTAGGTGGGGATTCTCTCTCTCTCCCTCTCACTCTCTCTCTCTCTCACACACACACACACACACACACACACACACACACACAAGCACACACACACATACACACACACACACACACACACACACACACACACACACTCACTTACACCCCCTCTCCCTCCCTCTGTCTCTCCCTCTTTCTCTCTCTCTGCTTGTTTCGGTGACTTTATCTACCTCTGTCTCTGTCTCTAAGTAAACCTGGTGGTTATGGTGTATAGGTGAAAAGTGAAATATTTCGAGGAACATTGGAGGAAAACCTTTTCACTCGGAGTGTCGAGGAGTGGAATAGGGTGCAAGCGAAAGTGCTGGAAGTAGGTTCGATTGCAACACTTAAGAAATACTTCGATAAATATAAGAATGGGCGGTTAGGGTGCAGGTGCGGATCGATGTGACTCGGTATAATAACAGTTTGGCACGAACTCTGCGAGGCGAGGGATATGTTTCTGTGTCGTCGTGCTCTATGATTCTATGATCCAATGAATTTTCTATCCAGATGTCATGCAAACGAAAAGTATTCACTAAATCTCGTTATGTGACAATAATGAACTAACAAACGATTTATCTTGAACTTTGAACAACAGGAATTCTGCAGATGCTGGAAATTCAAGCAACATACATCAAAGTTGCTGGTGAACGCAGCAGGCCAAGCAGCATCTATAGGAAGAGGCGCAGTCGATGTTTCAGGCCGAGACCCTTCGTCAGGACTAACTGAAGGAAGAGTTAGTCTTCAGTTAGTCCTGACGAAGGGTCTCGGCCTGAAACGTCGACTGCGCCTCTTCCTATAGATGCTGCTTGGCCTGCTGCGTTCACCAGCAACTTTGATGTATGTATCTTGAACTTTGACTTGAATTCAATGAACTTATGCAAACTGTCAAATCAAACCGATGAGCAGCGGTATGCAACCAAACTTCCAATGTTTCTTTTGCAGTCATTACTGGAGGGTGTCAGTGAAATTCGCGGGACTTTGCGCGGAACTGTGATGCTGCCTAATGAGCCGTTGCTTCGGGGTTCCCGAGACTCGCGTAGCATCTTGAGCTCAAATACTGTCTGTGTAGATTTGGCATTGCCCGTGTGTGACCGCCTGGGTTTTTGCCAGTTGATTCAGATATCTTCCGTATATGAATGTGGGCACGTGGCCAAGTGGTTAAGGCGTTCGACTAGCGATCTGAAGGTCGTGAGTTCGAGCCCCAGCCGAGGCAGCACTTAATCACACAGTGCTTTGCGACGACACTGGTGCCAAGCTGTATGGGGCCTAATGGCCTTCCCTTGGACAACATCGGTCTCGTGGAGATGGGAGACTTGCAGCATGGGCAACTGCGAATCTTCCATACAACCTTGCCCAGGCCTGCGCCCTGGAGAGTGAAGAATTTCCAGGTGCAGATCCGTGGTCTCGAAAGACTAACGGATGCCTTTAAATTTAAATGAAAGGGGCTAGATTTGGGTTTTTTTACTGTGCATTAGAATGTGCGTGAATAGCAAAACCCGGTGAATCGACAGAATGTGGGTAAAATAGGATTTATGTAGGATGAGCACGAACAGATTGCTGATAGACGGCATGGGCTCACTTGGGTCTTTTTCAGCACATTTTCAAAAGGCAGTGCCTCAAGAAGGCAGCATTGATCACGAAAGAGCCTCGCCTCCGCGACAGACACGTTTCCTTTAATACCATCGGAGAGCAGGTACGAATACCTGAAGACGGACACACAGTGACCTATGGACCAGTGAACGCCAGTTCCTTTTTCATTTTACACTATTATTTGTTTTCCATTTAATTGTATTTTTATGGTATTGCAATCTACGACAAATAAATCACGGATAATAAAGCTGATCATAATTCTGAGTTTTGATGGTGTAAATGCGCTAACAGCTATTGGAGTTTTATTGATTTTACCAATCGAGTAAAGGGATAAGTAAACACGGTTCTCAATGCTCCCTGAACCTGGTTTGAGTCACAGCGTAAATGCAGGTGTTTGTACAACAACTGAGAAGTGGAGCATGAATCCTATTTCTGATACAAAAGTAGGAAGGTACATCATATAATATCCCAAATTATACATTCGCCTCCATATTGAGTACAAAGTAAATACCGCCCATAACACAATGAAGTTACCAGAGATAAATAATAACAACACTATAGATTTCCTCCGGCTCTCAATTTCGGGATCTCTGAGGTTCTTTTCGCTTTTCTGACTCCGGAGTCTCCTGCGGGCTCTGCTGGACACGAAAATGTGTCTGACTGTTAAAGCATTGAGCAGTAAAATCACAACAAATTGGATACACGGATTGAGAATATAGTGAAAGAACTCAATTATTGTCCAGGTCACTGAAATCATAGCTCGGATATCCATGTAACAAAACCAAGGAGTATTTTCCAATCTGTACTGAGGTTCGTACATGAAATATCAGAACACATTCTTCAGACCGCTCAGTACAATCACCGTTCCCAGAACAGTAGTCGCGGTCTTCTCTCTGCAATACTTGTCCTTCAACCTTAGGCCGCAAATGGCAATAAATCGGTCAAAGGTGAACGTGACTGTGAACCAGACGGAACAGTCCGTGACAGCGTGAAGAAAGACTGCGTGAATATTGCACACGGCGATCCTAAATACAAATCGTATTCGAAGAACAATGGGAGTCTGCCTCAGTATGACATCAAAGATAACGACCAGCGGATCGGCCGCCGCCATGGCCAGCAGGTAGCGGGTAACGCAATTGGAGAGACCGCATTTTCCCCGAGACAGGACAACAACCGTCAGCAGGTTAACTGTGAGGATAACAAATGCGAATACATTACCATGTTAGTTCTACAAGTTGTTACCGAGGCCTCACTTGGAGCTGTGTGTACAGCTTTCATCGCATCGTTTTAGGACAGACATGTTAACTGAGAGTGAAAGGATTTTGCCAGGACTCCAGTCCGTCTGCCTTCTCACGAGGGGTGGGCCATAGTGGAATGAGAAATGACATCATTGGGAGGGGGTTATAACATTACTAAAGTTTTGTATATGATCGCTCACTGTTCACCAGGGCAATAAAGACCATAACAAGGGGAGGAGGCTTAGGTACAGGGTGAGAGGGAACAGCTGCTAGAATGGTGTCATTTAATAAGTACTTGGATAGACACATCCAGGAGTGGCTAATGCGGAGAGATATGTGCAGTAAATTGTGACTAGTTTGCTAGCACTCTCTATGGCGGTCCAGTCCGTGATCGCCGCATTCCGGTTCACCGTCCAGTCCGTGGATTCCGTACTCCGGTTATTCCGTTTTCCCCTTGTTCCGTTGGGTGTCTTAATTGAGGCACCTGATTCCCGTTTCGGGCTGGCAACATAAATAGCTCTGGGGCCCAGTGATCCTTGCCGGACCGTCCTCGCCAGTAACCTCGCCAGAATCCTCACCGGAGCGGGTCCGTCACGTTAACCCGCCGGAGTGATTCAAGAATCACGGTCTGTAGTTCCGGGTGTAGTCGAGAGCTCGCAACGACTTGGAGCAAATTCATTCGAAGATAAAAGAACTGTCTATCGTGTGTGGTTTTGTCTCTTCATGTCCTCGTCTCCGATGGGTAGGTCCGGCCATTTGCCACTACCTTGAGTCGGGAACTGTCTCTTTGAGTCTTCGCCTCGGCTGAGGAGGTCCAGCCGTTTGCCGCTACCCTGAGGGGGGAACTGTCTCAGTGTTTTGTGCCCTGTGTCTAAGAAGAGTCCCGACTCTATGTCTTGTGTCCAAGGAGGAGCCCCGGCTCAGTGTTCCGTGCCCTGTGTCTAAGTCAGGTCTGAGCCTAGTCCAAGTCAAGAGTCAAGTTTCAAGTCCAAGTCAAGAGTCGAGTTATAGGTGTCCAAGTTGAGAGTCAAGTTCCAAGTCCAAGATGAGAGTCAAGTCGAAAGTCAAGTACGAGTCAAGTCCTAGTTCCAGTCAAGAGCCAAGTCTAGACCCAGGTACCGAGTCACGAGTCATGACCTGAGTTCCCTATCAAGTTCAAGTCCCAAGTCCAATTCCAGGTTTTACGGTTTGTCACTCTTCGTCTATCTTCGTGTTATCATTTTGTCCTTACTCCTTGGCTTCCCTAGCATTCTTAAGAAACATAGTCCAGTTCTTAGTACTTCAGTGTCCGTTTCTTGCATTTGGGTCCGCTTCCATCGTCCCCTTATGAAACTCTCGGATTAGTTGGACCAAGTGTCCTGTAACGGGGCTGTGATCACACATTTAGTCAATTGAATTAACAGCAAAAGTGAGTACATGCAGCTGGATCGGAGCTGTTTCCATTATCGCGGGAAGGAAGACTCACTGCTTCTCTGTGTGGCGGACTGTACACCTCAAAGAAGCAAGCAAGAATAAATCCGTCGAACAAAACTGTGCAACCACTTGACGAATTCTTGAAAGCAAATTGCAATTATACCGTAATTCATAAAACATCAAAGGACGGTAGTAACTTTGACATTATCGTGTTGGACAACGTTAAGTTACTACATTCGGTCCTCCCAGCCGCCACCCTTCAATTTCATAGTTGTGCACGGCTGCACAATTCTCGAACATCAGTCATTTGTACATGTAAACACCGTCCCTCACAGAAAGAAAATGACCTGGAACTTCCGACATATCAAAGCTGCAGGCTAACGTGCTGACGGGCTCAGTTGCTCTCAACCTCTGTTTTATATATCCATTACCCTCAGCGTGTTCATCTTCTTTTATGTTCTGTTTTTCCTTCAGGATCAATGATTGGACATAAGGAGCTCAAAATGAACAAAGTTCCAGTATTTGATGCCAACCAGTGGAAATCACAAAGAAAATGGAGAAGTGCGGATTTCTGTGCCATGTTTCTAACCGTAGTAGCGGGTATATATGACGATAACAGTAACAAATCACAATTCTCCAAAGCACACATACAGGATCTAAAACTGGATACATATTATCTATTATTAATATTTTATGCTGCGAATTAAACGACGGCTCTGCCGACTTACATGGAACTCCAAGAACAGCTAAAGTAGGATAATATATCTTCTGGATGATACGAATGGCCACAAGTATCTTCAACTCAAAAATCATCTCTATGTAACAGGGCAGACTCCAATCCTCGTCGTCGTCGAGATCAGTCCACCGAATGAAGAATATTTTCTTTAAAAGTAACCCCGTTTAAATAGCAAAAAGTAAGAACTATCCCTTGAGCTTAAATAGCATTACTGGTCTGCTGGTGATCATAATCCAGGAACAAGTTTCCTTAATTAATTCCCTTCAACATATTGTGTGTGAGTGTGTGTGTGTGTGTGTGTGTGTGTGTGTGTGTGTTGCATAATATTCTGGAGTCATCGTGACGTGGTTTATAATGAAACTCACACAGCGCTGGAAAGATGTTGATGCACCACAGAGAAGACCTCCATACATCTGCATGCTCGCAGAAGACTTCGTCTAGTTTCCTTGAAATTATCCATCTCAATTGACTAGTCTGTTGTGGTTATCTGCAACTAAAGACATAGTTCGAAGATTCAAATCACTAATTTCTTGCTTAGTCAACCATTGCTTCCTTCACAGTGTATATCTGAACATTAACGTTAACCCACGCCTGTTCCACTCTAAATTGTGCAGTGGAATAACCCTATTAATATCCTGATATTTCGGCACACAGTTTACATTTACAAAGGAGCGTTGAAGATCTCATCAATATTTGATCTGTATTAAAGGCATTGCCTCTGGCATTCTTCGATCTGCATTGTTATCGGTATACAAAAAGTCACTCCTGGCTACAAGATAACATTTTCCATCACTAACTGACTCCCGAGATTACTTCAGCTCAACATCCCATCGAGAAACTGACACAAACGTTCCTTTTATCTCCATGCATGTCCGCAACCCATTTAAAACCTGGATTATGAAGACGAACAATTAGTTCAGAGAAAAGCACAAGTGAAATGTGAACAGTTTCAGCATCAGATATAAATCACCCACGTGGATTAAAACATAATTGTCATATCTATTAACGTAATATATTCGCTTCCAGTTGTTCCCAATCCAGTTCAATCGATCGAGAGTCCCTCATTTCAAATGCCGGGGGGACCATTTTGTATGAACATGTGACTGTCTACAAAACTTGATTGAAATCTTTCCACGAGGATCAATGCTGTCCTTAGATATATTCAGTCAGCACTCGTGTCCTTCCAAATACAGACCATTTATATTCTACTTAACTTCTCCCTGCTCTAATCAAATTTTATTCTCCCCACATTGTCATCAAATAACCCTAATTCAGACCATTTGTTCCAACTCTATCCCAGGTAGCACCAAAAAGAATGAAATTTGCATCCAGTTCCTTGGTGATCCCGCTTCTACAATCACACAGAACGATAAAGGGAATTCAGTCAGTGCAATGAGCAGAACAGAGATGGTGTGATGGCAAAAACAATGAATCTAGGCTGAATTCCATTGATTTCCACTGTGAGGACTGTGCCTAGTGTGGAAGAAATCAATGCTAGTTTTGATCAACAGATTAAAACCTGCTCTGTCGCAGTCACATGAATAAGGAAGTGGAGTGGAAAGTGAGGAATTAATAAACATTCCAGAATTGGTTATGGATTATGTTTTTCCTGTTCTGTGCGAGGATAACCACCATGCCTTAGAAGTACAAAGAATCGAGGTCATATGGCTCAGACAGTATTTCTAACACATCTAGTTTGGTGGATGTTAATAATCTAATAGACTACGGTCAGCTTGTTCAAACTCCCTACCATTCCCCGTTCGCTGTTCTGGGGAACTGCAACTTCATATCACAGTTCTGTCTGCCACAGAATCTGCCACCTAGATATAACATGAAATTTTTCCTTCTCGTTCATCAGCGACATTCTCTTGTTCACCCCGACACTCATATTGTCCTATTCCATTGAAATTTAGCCAGCCCTCACCCCGTCACCCAAACTAACCATGTCCTTTTAGGTTTCTAGTTGGGCAGTTTATCCTGTTTGAATATGAGACATGCGGCTCATGTGTGTGCTCCGATAGCTTTCCACCTCTGTCTAGTACTTCGGTTAAAGAAACTCACATTAATTGATATGAACAAATTAGGCCGAAGAATAAAATAACAATGCGGATTAGCAGTCTGATATACGACACCTTGTAAAGACTTTCTGAAATTACATGGAACAACATGCACTGACTCTCTTTTGTCTTTCCTGCCTCTTATTTCTTGATAGAATTCCAAAACTTCGTCAGTTGAGATTCCCCTTAAGGAAACCTTGCTTACTTTGCCCCAATTTGCATGTGCCCGGAACCTTATCGTTAATAATGGAATCTATCAACTTTCCAACAATTAATCTCAGTTATTGTGGGCCAAGAAAGAATCTATGGGAAAATCTCCCAAGGACCGCAAACTGTTTACGATTATGTACATAAATCATTTATTTACAGTGTTACGTACCCCGTAACTGTGTTGCCAAACCAGCAGAAATGGACCACTAGTTGGAGTCTGGATTACTAGAAACTAATAAAGTTTTATTAAAGAAATAAGTAACACAGTACTCTAATAGTAAGGATATAAATGCAACAGGTTAGCAATGATAAAACACACATGTACACAGAAGTAGCATAATAGGAATCAACCAAGCTCTATCGCAGTCTAGTGGTAAAAGTGTCAAGTGACGCAGAGTTCAGTTCAGCTTAGTACAGTTCGCAGTAATCGTTGTGCTTTTGGAGAGAGAGAGAGAGAGAGAGAGAGAGAGAGAGAGAGAGAGAGAGAGAGAGATGCAAATTTGATTCAGGAAGACTTTTGCAGTTGGTTTCGGGCGGACACTTTTATGTCTTCTGTGGTCACCGACTGTGACCCCTCCGTTCCGGATACGACCGTTCTTCCGCGGTGTACCCGGCACCCAGGCAAGGGCGGACACACACACACCGGGTTTCCGCCGATCGTACCTTTTCACGCTGTAAGTCTATGGTCGGTTCCCTCGAACCAGACCTCCAAAATATCACCAACTTGTCGGGGCACACCGCTCTTCCAGGGTCTCGTTATCTCGTGATCTCGTGGTGTGTGTTGTGCCTTAGCGAACCCGTTCTTTTTATCCCCCTGCTTGGGTATCGCCTGTCCATCAAACTTCAAACAGTTCAGGTTCAAAGCAACCGGTCTGTCAATATTCTGAATTGTGTCTCTTTTCGTTAATCTCTCTCCTCTCTCATTAACATTTTGAACGTTTCTCCATTGTCTCCCTTATCTCTCTCTCTCATTAGCATCAATCTTCTGATAACTTGGTTTTTCGTCACAACAACCAAACAGAAAAACTGTCAACTAAGCAGCTAAGTCCCCTTGCGTTACGAACACTATGACATTAAACATTCAGTAACTGACTCATCCAAGGTTCGTTTTTTTAAAAGAAAAAGGAGAGGTTTTTTTTTCCAGTTGGTATCGGGATTCTGCTTTCTCGGTGTCACTCGTGGGTATTTAGTGTTCCCTGGATTGTTTACCTTCGAGTCTCTTTGTTTGCCTCAGAACTATATATGTTTTTTTTCATTTTGTTTTACAGGTGTCACGTTTGCTGTCATGGTGATTTTAAGCTCTCTTTGAATTTATTACTTCTACCCAATTTAGGATAATTTATTTGGCGCTGTATTTTCAATGTCTTCCATTGTATTTGTTGTATTTGGCGCTTAAAGTTTCCTCTTGCCACCTAAGTTGGATGTTTGGTCCTGAATTCCTACGTGTTCCAGGGTGTATTTCAGGGCGCAGGCCGATGTCATTGTGGATCCTTGTCTCATGAAACTCAGGCCGACTTCTTCTCTGTATGATGCGGATTTCAGATCTTCAAGGTTCTGTTTCGCTTTCCTGAGTTCTTCTTAGTTTTGCGGGTTAATTTCTGAAATAAATCTTTTTTTTTTCCTTGAATCACCGAAGTCTTTGTAATTCCTGCACTTGAGGTCACTAGGGACCCGAGCAGCACGACAGAGCCGGAAACATAACTCGGCATGAATCTGCGTACGGTAGATCGAGCAAAGCGGAGTGCCACTATCTGTAGGCACGAGCATCAGCTGCAGGAAATGGCCCCGTCTCTCCCTCTGCCGACCAGGAAAATCTAAACCTCAGGAATCAGGTCCACCACGACCTCGGGAGGAGAGTGCAGATAGCACCCCAAAAAATTGCCGTCAAGAAGTGCTTTGATGGAAGTCCGGAAACCTGCCGTGGGTTTATTACCCAGCGTTTTCTGATGTTGGACCTGATGCCGTACGCATTTCCTACCGAACAGAGGGAAGTGGATTGCATTATTTCCCTCTTTTCCGGTAAGGCTCTGAAATGGGCAACAGTTAAGTGGGATAGGTTGGACCCCAAAAGCATCTTTATTGATGTATTCATAGGAGCACTATATAGAATGTTTTACTCATCGCATCGGTGGGCAGCAGGCGACGACGAGACATCTTGGCATAAGGCAGGGGTCAAGGAGAGAGGCGTTCTATTCATAGGTTTGGCTCCAGAGAGAGTATGGAACGGCGAAGATCAGGTGACCATGTTCTACAAAGGGCTCTTAAAGTTGAACTGGCAGTTCGCGGTGCTTTGCCGAACCATAATCCGTTAATTGATTTAGCCATTCGTCTCGAAACCCGTCTGCCAGAACGGCAGCGAAAGCCATCTGCCTAACTACTTAACCTCACCTCCACCGAACGTACCATTTCCTCCTACAGAGCCTTCACCGACCTGTTCGCTGGATGCCGTGGAACCTAAGCAGTTGGGCAGAACACACCACTCGGTGGCTCAACAGAACAGAAGATTTTAAAAAAGAAGTTGTTTGTACTGTGGAACGCTGTGGCATTTTCTGACCATGTGTCCCAAGAGATCGGGAAACTCCAGGGCGCCCTTTACCAAGGAGACAACGATGGCGGTCCCGGTGGCGTCACCCTTAAGTTCGTCCTCGGGGTTACATCTGCCTTCGTGTTTGATATGGAATCAAACGGAGTCTTCCGTTCAGGAATTTCTTGACTCTGGTTCAGCGGATAACGAATGAAGATTGTTATTGGATTGAAGGATAAGACAATAAGACCATAAGATATAGGAGCAGAAGTGGACCATCTGGCGCATCGCGTCTGCTCCGCAATTCAATCATGGGCTGATCGAACTTTTTCCGGTCATCCCCACTCCCTTGTCTTCTCCACATACCCTTGATGCCCTGGCTAATCATGAACTTATCTATTTCTGCCATAAATGCACCCGATCACAGCCTCTACAGCCGCTCGTGACAACAAATTCCACAGATTTACCATGCTCTGTCCAAAGTAACTTCTCTGCATCTCTGTTCTAAATGGACGTCCTTCAATCCTGAAGTTGTGCCCTCTTGTCCTAGACTCCCCCACCATGGGACATAACTTTGTCATATCTAATCTGTTCGGGCCTTTTAACATTCAGAAAGTTTCTATGAGATCCCCCCTCATTCTCCCAAACTCCAGGGAATACAGCGCAAGACTGCCAGATGTTCTTCATACGGTAACCCTTTCATTCCTGGAATCATTCTCGTGAATCTTTTCTCAACCGTCTCCAATGTCACGATATCCTTTCTAAAATAAGGAGCCCAAAACTGCACACAATACTCCAAGTGTGGTCTTAAGTGTGCTTATAAAGCCTCAGTTTCACATCTTTGCTCTTATTTTCTACACCTCCTGAAATGAATGCCAATATTGCATTCGCCTTTTTCATCAAAGTCTCAACCTGAAGGTTAACTTTTCGAATCTCCTGCACAGAGACTCCATAGTCCCTTTTCATCTGTACATTTAAAATTCTCTCCCCATCTAAATAACAGTCTGTTCCTTTATTTCTTCACCAAAGTGCATGACCATAGACTTTCTAACATTGCATTACATTTGCCCCTTCTTTGCACATTCCCATAAACTATCCAAGTCGCTCTGCAGGCTTTCTGTTTCCTCAACACTACCAGCTTCGCAACGTATCTTTGTAGCATCCACAAATTTAGTCGCAAATCCATTCATCGCATAGCCCAAGTCATTGACACACACTGTAAAAAGCAGCGATCCCCACACCGACCCCTGTGGATCTCCACTGGTAACCAGCAGCCAGCTACAATAGGATCCCCTGATTCCAGCTCTCTGTACTCTGCAGGTCATCCAATGCTCCACCCATGCTAGTAACTTCCCTGTAATTCCATGGGCTCTTATCGAGGTAAGCAGCCTCCTGTGCGGCACCTTATCAAAGTCCTTCTGAAAATCCAGGTACACCACGTCTACTGCATCTCCTTTGTCTACCCTGCTTGGAATTTCCTCAAAATATGCAGTAGATCAGTTAGGCAGGATTTTCCTTTCAAGAATCCATGCTGGCGTTGGCCTATCTTGTCATGTGCCTCCCGGTACTCCGTGGTCTCATCCCTAACAATCGATTGCAACAAACTACCAACCACTGATGTCAGGCTACCAGATCTATAGTTTCCTTTCTGCTACCTCCCATCCTTCTTAAATAGCGGAGTAAAATTAACAATTTTCCAGTAATCTGGTACAATGGCAGAATCTATCGATTCTTCACCGATCATTGTTAATACCTCCACAATCTCTCCAGCCACTTCCTTCAGAACCCGAGAGTGCATTCCATCAGGTCCAGAAGATTTATCTACCCTCCGACCATTGCGTTTCCTGAGTACCTTCTCAGACGTAAATTTGACTGCATCTATTTCACTTCCCCGACACCCCTGAATGCCCGGTATACTGCAGGTGTCTGCCACTGTGAAGACTAATGCAAAATACGTATTCAATTCCTCTACCATCTTTGTGACTCGCATTACAATATCCCTAGAGTCATTTCTATTAGTCCTATATCTGCCTTCAACTCTCTTTTACCGTTTATATAATTAAAAAAGCTTTTAGTATATTCTTTGATAATAATCACCAGCTTCCTTTCATAATTCATCTTATCCTTCCTAATGACCTTCTTAGTTTCTTTCTGCAAGTTTTTAAAAGCCTTCCAATCCTCTGTCTTCCCACTGGCTTTGGCTTCCTTGTATCCCCTCTCTTTTGCTTTTATTTTGGCTTTGAATTCACTCATCAGTGTCCTTCTTCCGTTCGAAAATTTCTTGTTATTTGGAATATATTCGTCTTGCATTTCCTTCATTTTTCGCAGAAACTCCAGCCACTGTTGCTTTGCTGTCTTTCCTGCTAATGTCCTTTTCCAGTCAACTTTGGCCTCTCATTTCATGATAATTTCCTTTATTCCACTGAAATACCGAGACATTAGAATTTAGCTTTTCCTTCTCAAATTCCAAAGTGAACTCGATCATATTCTGGTCATTATTTCCCAAGGGATCCTTAACCATAACCTCTCTTATCACTGCTGGGTCATTGCGTAACACCTAATCCAGCACAGCAGATTCTCTAGTGGGCTTAACGACAATCTGTTCTAGAAAGCCTTGCCTTGGACATTCTACAAATTATCTCTCTTGAGCTCCAGTACTGGCCTGGTTTTCCCAATCCACTTTCATGTTAAAATCCCCAACGATTATCGTGATATTTCCCTTTTAACACGCCTTTTCTATGTCCTGCTGTAATTTGTAATCTATATCCTGGCTGCTGTTTGTAGGCCTGTATATAATTGTCATTAGAGTCCTTTTACTCAACCTATAGAGACTCTACACTTTCTGATCGTATCGTCTATTTTATTTCTTATGTTGCCGTGCATTGAAATATAACACTTTCAGTCCAGTATTTGTTGCTTTCTGTTGTAAATCATCCCACTGGCTGTGATTATGCCTCATCTCCTGCCTGTCCTAGGTGGCACGAGAAATCTCTAAGCTTCATCACCCTCTTCTCTTCCTTCCTCTGCCCTGAATGGTATCTTCTTGAGCCGGGAAAATTTGTTACATTTCCGCACCGTTAGGCTTTGCGACAGGGAACTAATGTGAAATATTAAAGGTCCAGTTGATCCATTTTACAGAGATCCCTCTTACTCTTGGGTAACCCTGGTTGTCTCCCTAACTCTCTGTGATTGATTGGGACGGGGGTTTTATTTCAGGTTGGTCTCCTACTATCAGAATATTTGTGTTTCATCTGTTTCCCAGAGTCATGAGTCGTTGCCCTCAGTCCCCAAGGTCAACAAGATGATCCCTGAACATGTGTCCGACCTTCCTGAGTTAGACATTTTTAATGCGAGAAGAGAGCCCCTTCTGAATACTCAGACCTCTGAGCAGTTTTGAAGAAGAAAAAAGCTACCTCGCTACCACATCGTCCTAATTATGATCGCGCCCTTGAGTTCCTCACCTTCTCGACGGACCTTGTTCTCTGTATCAGGTCCTCCGAGACGGGCAATGAACAATTACACCAAAGAGGCGTTGGCATCGGCGTTTATTAGGCCCTGGACTTCCCCGACAGGGTTGGGGTTCTCCTTTGTCATCCTGAGACCTTGTTTTTATTATAGGGATCTTAACGATATTACCATTAAATATCACTACTCTTTACCATTAATGAATTCACCCTTTGATTTATTGCAAGAGGCCAATATTTTCACGAAATTGGATGTCAGAAATGCCTGCAATTTAATTCGGATACGTCAGGGTGATGCATAGAAGACAGTATTCAATTCTCCCTATAGGCATTATGATACCTAGGAATTCCCTTTGGGTTTGTTAACACCCCAGGCATTCATAAATGACGTATTGAAGAAGGTATTTCTGTACCTACACGATATCAGATTTTTTGAAATTTTGTCATGAACATGACCGTCAGGGTATTCAATGTTTATTGGATAATAACATTTTCCAAGCGAGAGAAGTGAGAATCTCATGTTCCTAAACTCTCCTTTTATTGGATTTGTTTTAATTTATTTGAAATTGGATCTCAGAAATGCCTGCAATATAATTCGGATATTAATGGATCTGCATAAAATCCGTGCAGTTCGGGTTTGGCCCACACCCACTTCTGTCAACGGAGATTCAGAGATTCTTCGGGCTTGCTAACTTTTATAGGAGATTTCTTATCAATTTTGGCTCCGTGGCTACTCTCCTGACTAATCTCACCAGAAAAGCCGGGTCGTTTCTATTGGACGGCACGGGTGGAGTCGGCCTTTAATGACCTTAAAAATCGTTTTGTCACTTCTTCCATGTTGCGTCCACTTAACCAGGATCTGTCCTTTCTTGTGGAGGTTCTGGCTTCCGACATCGGAGTAGGACTTGTCTTGTTCCAACGTGTAACATCTGATAAAAAGTTGCATATATCTTTTCACCCTTCAAACCGAGTCCAATTACGATAGAGACAACCGGGAATAGTTGGCTGTTAAACAACCCTTATAAGAATGGCAGCACTGGTTGGATGGACCTGAGAATCCGTTTTTTCTACGGACGGATCATAAGAACTTAGTTTAGATCCACAATGCAAAAAGGCTTAACTCACGACAAGCATACTCGACATTGTTTTTTGAACCATTTTAATTTTGTCCATGTTCCACACTTTACCCCACTACACCTCGCAGCCTCAACCATGCCCTATTTGATAGTTAGGTCGGAGTTGAAACTTTCGGAAAATAAATATTTGCATATTGAATAAAGAATTTATTCCCAAGCCAGACCTGCCCACGAGGGAAGCCATCTAGTTCCCAATAACGTTCCCCTGGGTCGCCCTTTCATGCCACCTGAAGTTAGGCCTATGTTCTATAGACAGGTATATGGAGGAATTTAAGGTAGGGGAGTTGTATGAGAGGCAGGGTTTAAGAGTCGGCACAACATCGTGGGCCGAAGAGCCTGTACTGTGCTGTACTGTTCTATGTTCTATGTTCTCGGATGTGAGCACGCATCCCGTGAAATACCGAACCTTTAATTACAGCAGGGGCTTTGGGTGCATGGATTTCTTTCTGATATTGTCTCTGGCAGTGGTCCACAATTTACTTCCAAGTTTTTGCAAACTTATTGTAAACTTATTGGAGCCACTTCAAAGCTTGTTTTTACTGTGTTTACCCACTAACGAATCATCAGACCAGAAGGACTAAACAGGATTTGGAACATGCTCTTTGTTGCCTTGTTTCTGCTAACTATTCCTCTTGATGTGACCATTTAGCTTGAGCAGAGATAACTCATGACATTGTTCACCATTCTTCGCTTAAAGTGTCTCCTTTTGAATGCCAATTGGAGTTTAAGCCTCCTGTCTTTCCTGCGTGAGAAGCGAAAGTTGGTGATCCCTCTGCTAAACAAATTGTAAAGCGCTGTAAGCAACGATGGCTTCAAGCCAAGAGGATTTTGGTGTTTTCTTCGGCGAGGCACCAATTCCATCCAAACAAGAGGAGAAGATTCGAACCTTCTTATGGGTGGTCAGCGGGTCTGGCTCCCTACCTAAGACGTCCCCTGAAAATAGAATCCCGGAACCTAGCCCCTCACTTTATTGGATCCTTTGGAATGATAAAGAGGATCCATACTCAAAGTTATAAATTACAGATTCCCACATCTCTTCGAATCCAACCCACCTTTCCATTTATTAAACTTAAACCCTATTCCGCAGTCCTTTGGCCTCTATTCCTCAGCCTCCCCCTACTCTTAGAATCATTGACAGAGAACTTGTTTACACTATCCGCAGTTGCTTGACACCTGGCGAGTTAAGGCACAGGTACAGGATTGAGTTCCATTGGGAGCGATGTAGCCCGGAGGAGAGGATTTGAGTACTGGACCGGGATATTATGGACTTTGCCCTCATTGCTGATTTTCATCGGCTTTACCCCGATTGCTCTTAGCTGCCAGGAGTCCACTTTTGAAGTGAGATGGGGGTTCTATCACAATCAAGGGTCTTTTTAAATCATTTTCAGTCTGTATGTGGATTGTATTTCCTCGGTAAAACCTTGTGGGTATGCAGTGTTCCGTGGAATCTTTTACCCTTTATGTCAAATTGTTTGTATTTGGACTCGCTCTGGTTTTCGCTTTTATTTGCAAATGTCTCATGGCGATTTTTATCCTCCCTTGTGTTCATTTTTTTCATCATTTTCTTCAATATTCACTTTTATTCAATTCGGGATAATTTAATTACAACGGGATATTCAATGCCTTGTAGTAAAGTTGTTGTGTCTGTGGTTTACTTTTTCGCCTGGGCACCGGACCGTCTGATTGGTCCCGAATTGCGACGTGTTCCACGATGTATTTCGGGTGGCAAACGGAGCTCTTTTTGCTCATTCGTCGTGGTTCCTTGGTTGTTGAAACTCTGACCGAGTTCTGCTGTGCATCATGAGTGATTTCACTTCTGCATAATTCTGTATTAGTTGACAGAGTTCTAGCAAGTTTTGCTTTAGTTCTTGTAATTTCTATAATAACTGTGTCACAATTGGGGCGTTGGGAACGGACCCAAATGCAAGACACAAACACTGAAGTACAAGGAAAAGGACTTGACCAGAGTAGGGACGAGACAGGATACAGACAAAGAGCAGGGACAAGAACGCAGACTAGAGCTACTTCATGGACAAGACAGGAACCCGGACAAGGAACTATGCACTAGTAGCCAGGGCTTGAGCTCCGAGCCAGAGACTGGACAAGGACCCAGGTCCTGGGTCTTGCCTCGGTCTCGGACCTCAGAACCAGGTAAGGACATGATATGGCTACAGGACAGGACGTGGCTGGGGTCTTGGCTCTTGAGGCTTGCAGGCAGGAGCCTTGGCTCCTGAGGCTTGCAGGCTGGAGTCTTGGCTCTTGAGGCTTGCAGGCTGGGAACCGGGACCTACCCTTCGAAAAGCCGGGACTCATCTTTAACAAGACACGAACATCAGACTGGACAGAACATAGACAATGAGCCGGGACTTATCCTTAGACAAGCCGGGACTCAACTTCATCTCCACACCAAGGTGGGACAGGTCATTCCGTCAGGTGACGGCAGTACGGCCAGAACTAACCAACAGAGTCGAGGACAAGACAAGAGAGATCCCCCCGCAGGCAACGGCAGAACGGCCTGACTTACCCTACGGAGGCGAGGACAAGACAAGACAAACACCAAAGAACGACAGACAGGTCCATCTCTGCATCGGGGTTGCTCCGAGTAGCAGTTACGGCCAGTAACCTCGTCTGGCTACGGAAACAGCCGGACCGCTACCTAGCTCGGAGTGGTTGACGGCCACTCAGCTGTCCCAGGAAAAGGCCGAATCAATACCGCAAAGACAGCTCCGACTTCTGACAGCAAGGCTCCATGAGAGGGTGGTTCTCCAACGTATCCTAAAGATGGCAAGTGGTCGCTCTAGCCTTGCACCGGCAGGTTGCTCTCAGGGGATCTTGACAAGACAAACCAGCAGCCCACACTCAACCCCAAGGCTACTTATATTCCAAGCTCCAATATGGGAATCAGGTGCCCACGATTAACTCAAACAAACAAGGGACAGCTGGAGGACCCGGAGTCCTGAGTCTGCGGGCCGGACAGGGAACCAGAATGCGGACTTCAGGGACTGGACCATGACAAACTGTCCTGTTTGAGTTGCCGAATTCTCTGTGATTCCTGCACTTGAGTTCGCTAGTGACCATGACACCCAGTCACGGGATTTCGGGGGGCGAGATGAGAAAAGAGCATCCCGATAGATAGTGGAGGCTTCACAGGGACGAAGTGGGATCAGAGAAGGTGAAGCCAAGCCAAGGGATGTGAGGAGTGAGTGAGAAGTGGGCTTCCCAAAAACAGTGGTAGAGGGTGTCCCTGAGACGGGATGAAAGGGGGCTTGGTATGGGGACGTCCTAGAGAGGGCTAGTAGCGGATGGAGCATGACTATGTAGTGGAGCGGAGGACGAAGGGGGTGATCCCAAAGACAGGAGAAGGGCGCATCCCACAGACCGTTGAAAAAGGGGCGATCCAGAATTAGAAGGATGGGGGAAGGATACGGTGTCCCAGAGGAGGAGAATGGCGAGTAGTGTCGTCTGCAAACTTACTAATCAGTGGGTCTTCCTTTGTTTGAAAGTAATTCATGTGAAAAACTTTCTAACTATCCAGTCATCAATTATCTTCGTCAACTCCTCAAATTCTCAGCAGGTTTCTAATAAGTGCATTGTGCCCTCAAAAGCGTCTTGACTACCCCTTAGTAGGTCAGTGTTTTTCTCGAAGCAAGATCTTCTCTCTAATTATCTCTCCCATACTATTTCTGCAGATACTGCAGAGCTCCATGGTATATGATTTCCTAGGTTATCACCATTTCTCTTTTAACACGAAAGAAAAGACTTTGGAGGTTTCCCTGTCCACTTGGTCATCACCTATGTTCCGTTACTCAGACAAAGCCCTCTTTTTTCTCTTTCTCTGTTCCGATGGATGGTGTTCCATCTTAAACGTTATCTGCTTTCTCTTTCCACAGTTTCAACTTGATGGGTTGCGCATTTTTGGCTCGAGATGGGTTTTTTTTTGTATTCCTTTTTTTTCTTGTCAGTCTGTAGGTCATCAGCATTTTTCCATCCCAGTGAGACGACCTTTTCATTTTCGTGTATAGCAGAAAGAAACAGAACTTTCTCTGTCTGAGCTGTGTGGTAGTAAGCACTTTTATATGTTTCCGCACAACGTCTGCAGGCAGATTAGTTGTTTGCTCCCTACAAATCATCTTTAGAAGATATAACATCACAGAATGTTGATGGAGTATTCGTGTGAGGAAAGCACCGGCCTCTGAGGTGGAATTTAGTGGAGTGCGATGTAAGTTCATTTAAATCTAGACGGTCCTGACAGTCCGGTGGAGGAACCATTTCCATTTCGTAAACATTTTGAAACATAGAAGTGAACATCCTGCAACAAATCCTAAAAGAGCGAAGTAGGTTGAGGGGCTCATTATTACCGATATTTGTAACTATTTCTTATTCAAACCCTTTGATACAGAGTGTAATTAATAATTTGATAGCAGTACCAAACGAAATCCGTAGTAGATTCAGATACAAATCATCACGTTTATGAAACTGGACAGGTAGTTGAATAAGTAAAGTGCAGATGACAGCTTTCTAATGCGGATAAATTCGATCAGCTTCGATGGGCTGAAAGAGAACGTGGAAGTTTTGTGCCCATGCGATCATTTCTTTCCTCTGCAAGTACAGTAATCTATCACTCTAATATTTTTCTACGACTGCATTTTAGATTTGCTAAAGTAAACTCGCCAAAGTCCAGAATAAAAAGAAGTAGTTGTAAAACGATTGACAGGAATATACCAACAAGTTCAGTCGACCATGGCGGAAAATTCAACATTCTCATGAGTTTTTCCAAAATATCTGGGCAATTCCACATACCCTACTAACCTGTTATGTCATTTAATAATACCACGGAGCACCTGCTTCCAACAATTGCTTCCAAGTGTGGAGCCAGGCACATTGATGTCTATATTTATATCAAACAGCAATAGCATTAACCACAAATTTTCAAAATGTGTTTTGCATCACTATTAGGAGGTCAATAATACAACAAACTTAGAGGAATGTCCGTAAATACCAATCAATGTGGAACATTAGAATTATAGAAACATAGACATAGAAACATAGAAAATAGGTGCAGGAGTAGGCCATTCGGCCCTTCGAGCCTGCACCGCCATTTATTATGATCATGGCTGATCATCCAACTCAGAACCCAGCCTTCCCTCCATACCCCCTGACCCCTGTAGCCACAAGGGCCATATCTAACTTCCTTTTAAACATAGCTAATGAACTGGCCTCAACAGTTTGCTGTGGCAGAGAATTCCACAGATTCACCACTCTCTGTGTGAAGAAGTTTTTCCTAACCTCGGTCCTAAAAGGCTTCCCCTCTATCCTCAAACTGTGACCCCTCGTTCTAGACCTCCCCAACATCGGGAACAATCTTCCTGCATCTAGCCTGTCCAATCCCTTTAGGATCTTATACGTTTCAATCAGATCCCCCCTCAATCTTCTAAATTCCAACGAGTACAAGCCCAGTTCATCCAGTCTTTCTTCATATGAAAGACCTGCCATCCCAGGAATCAATCTGGTGAACCTTCTTTGTACTCCCTCTATGGCAAAGATGTCTACTCGAATCCCGTTGCACCTCCCCTTTTCCTAATCGGCCACCATTCAGATAATAATCTGTTTTCCTATTTTTGCCACCAAAGTGGATAACTTCACATTTATCCACATTAAATTGCATCTGCCATGAGTTTGCCCACTCACCCAACCTATCCAAGTCACCCTGCATCCTCTTAGCATCCTCCTCACTGCTAACACTGCCACCCAGCTTCGTGTCATCCGCAAACTTGGAGATGCTGCATTTAATTCCCTCATCCAAGTCGGCATACATGGGAAATTAGTTGAAAGCAATAAATTATGGGCAATTAAGCGGGGATTTCGCGGAGTGGACCGGAATGGTCTGTCTCTGTGTCTTCCTCTGTGTCTGCCGCTGTCCCTGTCCATGTCTCTCTAAATGTAAACAGGCTTTATCAGAGTAGACCTAAAGGTCATGAAAGGAAAGAGAAAAGTAAAATATTTCGAGGGACCCTGAGTGTGAACTTCTTCACTCGAGGTGCGTGGGATTGTGGAATTGGCAGCCAGCGAAAGTGAAGGATGCCGGTTCGGTTGAAACATTTAAGAGATACTTCGATAAATAAATGGATGGCAGGGGTATGGCGTGTCCTGTCGCAGGTGCGGATCAATGGGACTATAATAACACTGCCTCACGGACCGTGTGAGCCGAAAGACCTGTTTCTGGGTCATTGTCACAAAGGAGGGTGCTGGGAGGAAGGGTGGACCTAAATTCAAGACACATCTTGTGAGGTTAACTTATATTAAGATTATTGCTTGTTACAAATGGGGCAGAGTAGAAGCAGGAATAGCGAACTGGACAAGTATTCAGGCCTTGGACTAGGCTGAGACTCAGGGTCTGGGCTACGACTCGGAATCACGGGCCTCCAGGGCCAGGACTTGATACTTGGATCCTCCAGAGCCAGGACCTGATACTTGGAGCCTCCGGAGCCAGGACTTGATACTTGGAGCCTCCGGGGCCAAGATCTGATACTTGGAGTCTCCGGAGCCAGGACTTGATACTGTACTTGGAGCCTCCAGAGCCAGGAACTCTTCTTATTCACGGGACATACTCGGACACAGGACATAAAACATAGAGCCGGGAATCCTCTTTAGACACAGGATAGAGACGGGACTCTTTTTATTCATTGGACAGACTTAGACACAGTACATAAAACACTGAGCTAGGAATCCTCCTTAGTCAGAGGACGGTCGGGACTCTTCCTGACACAGGTTCAGGACCCTACCAGGTACAGGACGGGGACCCCTTTTAGACGCACGACATAGATACGGAGACAACCCAACGATGGACAGAACTATGACTGGGCTTAAGTACCATCCAAGCCGCGGCGAGCTCTTGACTCACCCCAGCGAGTTAACTTTGACCGACCCGTACTGACAAGGGAAGGTGACTTGCTGGTACTTGCTTCGGGAGGAGACTAGGCTTGCTCCGGCCAGATGACATTGGCTTGCAGTACCTTCGGTGACTTTGTTAACACTCTCGCGCCGAACGGCTGAAAGCCAGAGACTTGCAAACTGCCGGTTCAGCCGAGAGTAAGTTGCCTCTAATCACCAAGCCTGAGGGACACGGAAAAACAGGGAACCAAAGGAAAACAGGGAGTCAACGGTCTGGATCGTAACACAAACAAAGTAAATTTAAAGGGATCCCGATCCGGACCATGACAGTCATAGTGCTCTACCAGTCCATAACACCAAGGAACTTTCCATCTGGACGTCATGCAAACAAAATATATTCATTGAATCTCGTGTCGTGACAATAATAAACCAACAAAAGATTTATTTCGAATTTTGAATTGTATTCAGTGCACTTTTGGAAAATTTCCAGGCAAATCGATGAACAGCGGTACCCAACTAAACTTCCCATGTTTCTTCCGCGGACAGTAATGAAGAGTGTGAGTAAAATCCACTGGAAGTTGTGTGGATTTCTCACGCCGGCTTTGGAGCCGCTACTTCGGGGTCACGTTCAGTGTTGAGCTGCTTCAGTACTGTCACGTTCTGTACTATCTGTGTGGAGCTGGCAAGGCACTCGTGTGAGTGTTTGGGCTTTCTTCAGCTGTTCAGTTCCCTGCCACATTTCAAAGGGTTAGGATGTCACTTTTCCACTGTACATTAGCATGTGGGTGAATGGCGGAATTTGGGGAATTGATAAAATGTAGGGGAAATGGCTTTAAGTAGGATGAGTGTGAATAAGTGGCAGATAGTCGGCAGGAACTCACCTGGTCAAGCAGCCGGCTTCGGAGACATTTTCAAGGAGCGGTGACGCAAGAAGCGGGTATTCATCACGAAGGAGCCTCACCATCAGAGGCATGTTCACTTCTTTTACTTCCATCTGGGAGGAGGTACGGATGCCTGAAGACCCACACACGGTGATTCAGGAATAACTTATGGACTCTAGGACGCTAGTTCCTTATATATTTTAAACTACTTATCTGCTTTGCTGTCTGACTGTCTACCTATCTACTCGCTTGAATGTAATTTTATAGCACTGAGCAGTACTGCTGTGGCATAACAAATCTCGTGTCATTTTACTCAGTGATAACAAAAATGATTTTAATTCTGAGTTATGACGCTCTAAATGCGCTATCAGTTATCAGTGTTTTATTGATTTTACCAGTCGAGTAAAGGGATGAGTAAACACCGCTCTCAACTGCTCCCTGAACCTGGTTTGTGTCACAGCATAAATGCAGGTGTTTGTGCAACAACTGAGAAGTTGGAGCATGAATCCCATTTCCGATATAAAAGCAAGAAGGTAAAACGAATGATATTTTAATTTATACATTCGAATCCATATTGAATACAAAGTAAATACCGCCCATAACACAACGAAGTTACCGGAGATAAATAAGAACAACACTATGGATTTCCACCGGCTCACGATCTCGGGATCTCCGAGGTTCTTTTCGCTTTTCTGACTCCAGAATCTCCTGCGGGCTCTGTTGGCCACGAAAATGTGTGTGACTGTTAAAGCATTGAGCAATAAAATCACGACAAATGGGATACAAGGTTTGAGAACATAATGAAGGAACACAATTATTGTCCAGGTTAGAAACCAGAGCACTGACATCCATGCCAAAACCAAAGAGTATTTCCAATGAGTTCCAAGGTGCGTACATGAAATACCAGAACCCATTCTTCAGACCGTTCGGTACAATCACCGTTCCCAGAACAGTAGTCGCGGTCTTCATTTATTAACATAGCATCTTCACTTCCAGTTGTTTCCAACCCAGTTTAATAGGACGATTGTCCCTCACTTCAAATACAGAGGCACCAGTTTGTACTGCCATGCGCCAGTCTATGAAACGTGATTGAAATCCTTCCACGAGGTTCAATGCTTTCCTTAAATATATTCAGTGAGTACTCATGTTCTTTCAAATATAACCCATTAATATTCTACCTAACTTCGCCCTGCACTAATCAAATTTTATTCTCTCCCCAGATTGTCATCAAATAACGCTAATTCTAACCATTTTCCAATTATATTCAAGAGAGCACCAAAGTGTATGTAACTCGCTTTGAGGGACTTCCACAAATTGCGCGTTCCGTGATGATCCTGGTTCTGCTATCCGACAGGATGATGAAGAGAATTCAGTCAGTGCAATAAGCAGAACAGAGATGGTGTGATGGCAAGAGCAATTAATTCCAGGCTGCATTGCACTGATGGTAATGTAAGGACTGTGCCTGGTGTGGGAGCTCTGTCCGCCAGAGAAAGCAGGATCTCCCAGTGGCCACACATTTTAATTCCACATCCCATTCCCATTCTGATATGTCTATCCACGGCCTCCTCTACTGTAAAGATGAGGTCACACTCAGGTTGGAGGAACAACATCTTATATTCCGTCTGGGTAGCCTCCAACCTGATGGCATGAACATTGACGTCTCTAACTTCCGCTAATGCCCCACCTCCCTCTCGTACCCCATCCGTTATTTATTTATATACACACATTCATTTTCTCTCCCTCCTTTTTCTCCCTCTGCCCCTCTGACTATACCCCTTGCCTATCCTCTGGGTTTCCCCCCCTCCCCATTTTCCCTCTCCCTGGGCCTCCTGTCCCATGATCCTCTCATATTCCTTTGCCAATCACCTTCGTAAATCTATGCTGACTTGGACCAATCCTGTTACTACTATCCAGATGTGTTGTAATTTCATCTTTTATAATTGACTCCAGCATCTTTCCCACCACCGACGTCAGGCTAACCGGTCTATAATTTCCTGTTTTCTTTCTTCCTCCCTTCTTGAAGAGAGGGACAACATTAGCTACCCTCCAATCCACAGGAACTGATCCTGAATCTATAGAACATTGGAAAATGATTACCAATGCATCCACAATTTCTAAAGCCACCTCCTTAAGTACCCTGGGATGCAGACCATCAGGTCCCGGGAACTTATCAGCCTTCAGACCCAACAGCCTATCGAACACCATTTCCTGCCTAATATAAATTTCCTTCAATTCATCCATTACCCTAGGTTCTTTGGCCACTATTACATCTGGGAGATTGCTTGTGTCTTCCCAAGTGAAGACAGATCCAAAGTACCTGTTCAACTCGTCTGCCATTTCCTTGTTCCCCATAATGAATTCACCCGCTTCTGTCTTCAAGGGCCCAATCTTGGTCCTAACATTTTTTTTTCCTTTTCACATACCTAAAGAATCTTTTACTATCCTCCTTTATATTCTTGGCTAGTTTTCCTTCGTACCTCATTTTCTGTCCGCGTATTGCCTTTTTAGTTACCTCCTGTTGCTCTTTAAAAGTTTCCCAATCCTCCGGTTTCCCACTGGTTTTTGCTATGTTATACTTCTTCTCTTTTATTTTTATACTGTCCATTACTTCCCTTGTCAGCCACTGCCTCCCCTTACTCCCCTTAGGATCTTTCTTCCTCTTTGGAATGAACTGGTCCTGCACCTTCCGCATTATCCCCAGAAACACTTGCCATTGCTGTTCCACTGTCATCCCTGCTAGGGTATTGTTCCATTGAACTTTGGCCAGCTCCTCCCTCATAGCACCATAGTTCCCTTTGTTCAACTGTAATACTGACACTTCCGAGTTTCCCTTCTCCTTCTCAAATAGTAGATTAAAACTTATCATATTACGGTCACTACCTCCTAATGATTCCTTTACCTCGAGATCCCTGATCAAATCTGGTTCATTGCACAACACTAAATCTAGAATTGCGTTCTCTCTGCTCCAGTACAAGCTGTTCTAAGAACCCATCTCAGAGGGACTCCACAAACCCTCCCTTTCTTGGGGTCCAGTACCAACCCGATTCCTCCAGTCTACCTGCATGTTGAAATCCCACATAACAACTGTAGCATTACCTTTGCTGCATGCTAATTTTAACTCTTGATTCAACTTACACCCTACATCCAGACTACTGTTTGGGGGCCTGTAGATAACTCCCATTAGGGTCTTTCTACCCTTAGAATTTCTCAGTTCTATCCATACTGACTCTACTTCTCCTGATTCTATGTCCCCCCTCGCAAGGGACTGAATATCATTCCTCACCAACAGAGCCACCCCACCCCCTCTGCCCATCAGTCTGTCCTTTCGATAGGACGTATACCCTTGAGTATTCATTTCCCAGGCCCTGTCCACTTGAAGCCGTGCCTCTCTTATTCCCACAACATCATACTTACCAATTTCCAACTGTGCCTCAAGCTCGTCCACTTTATTTGTTATACTCCGTGCATCCATATATAATACTTTTAATTCATTACTCCCCTCACCTCCCATATCAGTTCCTATTTCACTTGGCCATACTTTACGATCCCTTCTTGAGCTTTCTGCTCTGTTGATTCTGCTGTCATTCTTAACTTTTCTTATTCTCACTTTCCCTTTATCTCCATCCTTATGTTTCCAGCTCATCCCCTCCCTCCCCACTACTTAGTTTAAACACACCCGTGTTGCAGAGGCAAACCTGCCTGCCAGAATGCTGGTGCCCCGCTTATTAAGGTGCAACCCGTCCCTTTTGTACAATTCATCCTTACCCCGAAACATACCCCAGTGGTCCAAGAATGTAAATCCTTGCTTCCTGCACCAGTTCCTCAGCCACACGTTCAGATCCATTATCTCCCTGTTCTTGCCCACTCCAGCACGAGGAACTGGAAGCAAACCGGAGTTAACCACCCTGGAAGTCCTGCTTTTCAGCCTTCTTCCGAGTTCTCTGAAGTCACACTGTAGAATGTCTTTCCTCTTCTTCCCCACGTCATTTGTGCCAACATGCACCACCACTTCCGGATGTTCACCTTCATTCTTGAGGATTCCCTGCAATCGGTCCGTGACATCCTGGATCCCAGCACCAGAGAGACAACACACCATCCTTAATTCTCGCCTGTTGCCACAGAAACCCCCTTCCTGTACCTCTCGCTATGGAGTCCACCACTACCACGGCTCTGCCTGACGTCTGTCTCCTCGGCTTTGCCTCAGTGCCACTTGTTGACTCGCAGACCCGTCCGCCTCTCAGACTGGCACTGTCTTCTGTCCCGACAGCTTCCAAGGGGGAGAACCTGTTTACAAGAGGCACATCTCCCGTGGTCTCCTGTACTTCAAGCATCCTTTCCTTGCTCATTGTCGTCCTCCTTCTCTCTTCCTGTATCCTGGGTGTAACGACCTCACTGTAGGTCCTGTCCAGAAAACTCTCGTTCTCCCGGATTAACCCAACGTCATCCAGTTGCCTCTCTAGTGCTGCAACACAGACCTTCAGAAGCTGAATATGGACACATTTTCCGCAGGTGTAGCAACCAGAGGCACTATCAGTGTTCCTGACCTCCCACATCATGCACGCAGCACACTGAATCAGCCTAGCGGTCATCTCTTCACCACTTCTCACTCTCTCCGACTGTGGCGTAGACTCCACTCTCAGCCTCCTCACCGAAGACTCCTGAGTCAAAGACTCGCACTTTTCTCGCAAGGCACTTCCCTCGACAGGCCGCTCCCCTGGAGCGAGCCTTGCTTATATTAGCTGATAATTTGAGTAATTAGCGTCACCTGCCGCGCCTCCTCCGACCTGGAGTTTCAATGAGTTTTGGAAATCTCCAGCCAATTGTTTCTCCATCTGTGCGACCTGATTTACTCCTTTAATCAATATAGCACTCTGGGACTTACCTGCTTTTAAAGTCTTATCAGTGGAATTTAACAAATACTCTCCACGCTGTAGGATGAAACTTCACATTTTGTTTTATTCCCGTATTGACGTAGGGCCTGCAATCAATGTGATATTGTGGGAGTCCTTCAACTAACAAGAGATTAGAAGAAGCGTGATGGTGCATTCGGAAAATGGAGTTCCCAAAGTGGAGAAGGTCCGCGATGAACGGAGCGGTGTATGCTAAGTAAATGGGCAATAAAGGGAGATTATCAATAAGGGGTTGTTGATGACAGGAAACCAGCAAGTCGGAATTAGCGCTGTGGCGCCACGAAATTTGGAATTATGGGAAGGCAGCAATATTTGAGGAAACAGTTGAAAGGTAGAAGTGTTAATTACGTGGGATTTCGCATAGAGGCCCCAAAAATAGGGAATTATGTTCGTAACTCTCTCTCCCTCTTTTCCTTTCTCTCTTTCTTTTCCTCTCTGTCTTCCTCTCTCTCCCTCCTCTCTCTATTCTCTCTCTCTCTCTCTCTCTCTCTCTCTCTCTCTCTCTCTCTCTCTCTCTCTCTCCCCCCCCCCTCTCTGTGTCTCTCTCTCTCTGTCTCTGCCAAGCCGTACACTGTCTATGTCTGTATCTATCTCCGTCACCGGGCCTCCCTCTATCATTGTCCTTGCCCCTGTCCCTGCCATTATCCCTCTCCTTGTCCCATTGTATGTCTCTGCAAATGCAAACAGGTTCTCCAAAGATAGCAACAGACATAAAAGTTGCTGGTAAACGCAGCAGACCAGGATAAGGTGAAAAGTGAAATATTTCGAGGGTCTCTGAGGGAGAACTTCATCATTCGGAAAGTGTGGGACCGTGGAATAGGTTGCCAGCGAAGATGAGAGATTCCGGTTCTGTTACAACATTTAAGCAATACTTCGTTAAATAGATGCATGGCAGGGGCCTGGAGAGTTATGGTGCAATTGTGGGTCGATGGTGCTAGTTATAATATAAGCTTGGCACGGGCTATGTGAGCTGAAGGACCTGCTTCTGTGTTGTAGTTCTCTACAATTTCATGACTCCAATGAATTTTCTATCTAGATGTCATGCACACAAAAAGTATTTACTGAATCTTGTTATGTGACAATAATAAACCAACGAACGATTTATCTCGAATTTTGAATTGCATTCAATGCACGTTTGGAAACTTTCAATGCCAACGAATGAGCAGCGGGAACGAGCCAAACTTCCCATGTTTCTACCGCAGACAATAATGAAGGGTGTGAATGAAATCCACTGGAAGTTGTGCGGATTGGTGATGCTGTTTTTTGAGCCGCTGCCTCGGGGTTTCAGAGACCCATCAGTACTCTCTGTGCTGACTTTTCCTGTCCTTCGTGTGAGTGTTTGGGTTTTCCTCAGCAGCGTCTGTTACCTGCGACATCTGAAAGAGTCTGGATGTTACTCTTCTACTGTACCTTCCCATGAGGGTCAATGGCAGAACGTGGGGAGAATTGGATTTATGGAGGATGAGTGTGATTGGGTGGCTGTTCGTCGACAGGGGCTCATGGGGCCAAGAGTCCCGCTGCCGGGCCATTTTCAAGAGGCGTGCCTCAAGAAGGCGGCCTTCATCACAAAGGAGCCTCACGATCCGAGACGTGCCCACTTCCTTTACCACCATCTGGGAGGAGACACAGGCTCCTGAAGACCCACACAGGGTGAATAAGGAATGACAAATGTACCGTGAATACTAGCTCCTTATTTATGTTACGCTATTTATTCATTTTGCATTTCAACTTAATTTTAGGCTTTTAAACTGTTCTAGTGTCGCATAACAAATCTCGGGTCATATTGCTCAGTGATAATAAAGCTGATCTTAATATTAAATTCGAATGCTGTAAATGCGCGAAGAGTTATCAGTGTTTCATTGATTTTATCAGTCGAGCAGACGGATAAGTAAACACGGCCTTCAACTGCTCCCGGAACCTGGTTTGTGTCACAGCATAAATGCAGGTGTTTGTGCAACAACTGAGAAGTTGGAGCATGAATCCTATTTCCGATCCAAAGACAGGAAGGTATAAGGAATAATGTCCCACATTATGCATTTGACTCCATATTGAATACAAAGCAAATACCGCCCATAACACAATGAAGTTTCCGGAGATAAATAATAACAACACTATAGATTTCCTCCGGCTCTCGATATCAGGATCACTGGGGTTCTTTTTTGTTTTCTGACTCCGGAGTCTCCTGCGGGCTCTGCTGGCCACGAAAATGTGTCTGACTGTTAAAGCATTGAGTAGTGAAATCACAACAAATGGGATACAGGGGTTGAGAATATAATGAAGAAACACTATTATTGCCCAGATTAATGAAACCATAACACGGACATCCATGTAACAAAACCAAGGAATATTTTGCAATCTGTACCAAGGATCGTACATGAATTACCAGAAGACATTCTTCAGACCGCTCAGTACAATCACCGTTCCCAGAACAGTAGTCGCGGTTTTCTCCGTGCAATATCTGCCTTTCAGCCTTTGGCCGCAAATGGCAATAAATCGGTCAAAGGTGAACGTGACCGTGAACCAGATGGAACAGTCCGGGATCGCGTGAAGCACGACGGCGTGAATATTGCACACGGTGAATCTCACTACAAATCGCATTTGAAGAACAATGGGAATCTGCCTCAGTATTACATCAAAGATAATGACCAGCAGATCGGCCGCAGCCATGGCCAGCAGGTAGCGGGTAACGCAACTGGAGAGACCGCATTTTCCCCGAGACAGAATAACAATCATCAGCAGGTTAACTGTGAGGATAACAAAGCGAATACATTACCATGTTAATTGAACAACTTCTACCCGAGACCGCACTTGGAGTTCTATGAACAGTTTCGTCATTCTGTTTTCGGAAAGACATTGTTAACTTGAAAGCGAAAAGAATTATTCAAGTTTCCAGTCCTTCTGTCTTCTCATAGAGTGGTGGGCCATAGTGGAATAAGGGGTGATCGTACAGGATTTTATAACATAATGAAAGGCATAGATCATCTGTGTGATAGCTGTCTGTTCACCAGGATAGGGCAGACCATAACTAGGGTGGTGCGGGATGGCGGGGAAAAAATAAAAGGGACCGGAGAGGCAACTCTTCACATAGAGGGCTAGGACTACCTGGAATGAGCTGTCAGAGGAAGTGGTGAACGCAGGTACAATCGTGTCATTTAGTAGGTACTTGGATAGATGCATACTGGGCGCCGCTTATGCGGAGAGACATGAGCCAAAAGCTGGAAATAAGGTCCAGCTTGTTGGGCATTCTAGGGCTAGTTGGACCAAGGGTTTCGTATCGAGGTTGTGTCGCTCAGTGGCCAAATGACGGTAAAAGTGCATTCTGAAATGATCGCAAATTCAGTCAATTGAATTAACAGCAAGTGTACACGCCAATGGAACAGAGCCGTTGCACTATCGCATGAACGAAATCTCCCTAACTCTCCGTTTGGCGGTCTTCTCTCTTCAAAGATGCAAATGGAAATAAATTTGTTGAACTAAACAGTGCAAACACAATGAATTATTGAATGCAAATTTTAATTATACAGGAATTCATACAACAGTAACTGGCAACGTTGACATGATCATCTTGGACACTGTTAAGATCCCACATTCGGTGCTTTTTTTTTGCACCGCAGCACAATTGTCTAACACAAGATGTTTGCAATACGTTTTACATTCGCTCACATTATGAAAATCACCTGGAACTTCGCACATACCAAAGCTGCTGCCGAAGGTACTGAGCGGCTCTGTAGTTTTCCGTCTCTGCTTTATATATCCATTATTCTCAGTGTGTTCGTCTTATTTTCCGTCTTTTAATAAGCAGACATAACGGACGCAATATAAGCAAACGTACAGTAGTTGATGCCAACCAGCGAAAATCACACTGAGAATGAAGGGAAAGTGCGGATTTCTGTTCATCGTTCCGTGGCGTAGCAACAAGTGCATATAATGATACAACTCGCAAATCACAATACGTCAAGGGACCCATTCGCAAGCTAAAATATGGGATGCATATTTATCTGTAATTCGTATCTTGTGCGCACTTACCGGGAATTCCAAGTACAGCCAAAGTAGAGTAATATACTTTCTGAATCACTCGAATGACCGGAAGTATCTTCCACTCAAAAGACGCCTCCATGGGCAAGGCAGCCTCTAATTCTTGTTAATCTCGTCGACGATAGTCTTCCTGACTGTGGAATCTGTCTTCTGTGGCAGAAGGGTCTTATTCATCTCATCGTGACCACAGTCCCGGAGCAAGTTTCGTTAATTAATTCCCTTCAACATATGGTGTTTGTGTTGCATAATATTCTGAAGTCATCGTGACGTGGTTTTAAGGTGAACCTCACAAACCACTGGAAATGTGTTAATACACAAGGAAGAAGTCAAATGATCTCCAACCGTGTACAAGCCTGCACAAGACTTCATCGAGTTTCCTTCAAATTTTCCATCTCAACTGAGAAATCTATTCTTATTTATCTGCAACTCAAGAGAAAGCTTGAACCTTCACCTCCATCTACAAATGAACGTTAAGGTCTCATCGATGGTTTGATCTCTACTATCGACATTACCTCTTTCAGGATGCATTGCATTCTTCGATATGCATTGCCAATGGGTTACAAGCAGGCAGTTTTAGTCAGTTTTCCATCACTGACTACCTCCCGAGATTACTTGTGCTCCATATCCCATCGAGAACCCAACACAAGCGCATCGTTCCTCTCCATGCTTGTTCGAAACCTATTTAAATACTGGATTATGAAGAGGAACAAACTGTCAATTGAAATCAGTTCAGAGAGAAGTAAAAGTGAACTGTGATCATTTTCAGTCTCACAGATAGATCAGCCATGTGTGCGAAAATATATTTCTCATCACTTATTAATGATATATTTTCTGTTCACATCTTACAAATCCAGTTCAATCGCACGATAGTCTCACATTTCAAATGCTGGGGGCACCATCTTGTATTACCACCTGTCTGTCCACAAAACTTGATTGAAATCTTTTCCGGTCTCATCTTTCCACGGGTTCAACGCTTTTCTCAGACATGTTCCATATCTAGTCATGTCGTTCAACGTGTAAATATCCGCTCACATGAATGAGAAGTGGAAGGTGAGGAAAAGATCAGCATTCCAGAACTGGTTGTGAAATATGTTATTCCTGTTGCGTGCGAGGGTACCTCCGTCGTCCTGGAAGGTCAGCTTGTTTAACTTTCATAACATTTTTTTTAGCGTGTCACACCAGACAGTCAGTTATTCTTGTCTAGTGGTGTCAGGATTGGTCTCCTTTCGGATTAACCGGGTCACGTTATGAACTTTCCTGACCCAACCCTTGTTTTTACGAGGCCGAGTGGCTAGTTCGACGCTCAACCCGGCAGGGATTGAAAACGTGCTCGGTGTCGTGGCATGAACTCGAGAGCCTTCTCTCCAGAGTCCCGCACTGATGCCATTGCGCCACCAGCCGGCTCAAACATCTTCTGAGGAACGCCACTTCATACCAAAGTCTAAATAACCACACAGTTTACCAACAAAGAAACAGAATCTGCTACCGTGTTTTCAGGTACATTCATTCCTTCTCGTTCATCAGCGACAGATACCTTGATCACCTCCTCACTCCTATTCTTCTCATCCATTCAAATCTAGCCTGCTCCCCACTCCTAGCACCTCATGTCCTTTTAGATTTTTAGATGGGCAGTTTATCTTGTTTACCTCATCTACGTGCTCCGATAACTTTTCCACCACCATCTCGCACTTTGGTGAAAGAGATTCAAACAATTTATTATTATGACCAAATCAGGCCGAAGACTCGAATCATTCTGCGGCTTTGGAGCCTCGTTTGCAACGCTTTGTCCAAAACGTTCTGAAAACCCTAGAAAACAATATTCAGTGACTTTCTCTGTGTGTCCTGCCCGTTATTTCCTCAAAGAATTCCAACAAATTTGTCAATCAAGATTCCCGTTCAGGAAACCATGCTGACTCCAGCCCATTGTACCCGAAACCTCGTCGTTGATAATGGAGTCTATCATCTTACCAACAACTAATTTCAGGCATCAGTGCCTGCAAGTGTATGTTTCAATATGAGAGGGGTAACGTTGAAAGGAGATTCACGAAGCCGATTGTTTTTATACAGTGGTAGATGTCTGGACCCTGCTGCCAGAGGAACAGGAGGAAGCGGATAAGATGGCAGCTTTTAACTGGTCACATGGGCAACTAAACAGGCTGTACATTGGTGGGAGGTTATAAATCATGTACAGGCAGATATAACTCGTTAAATGTGTGACCATTAGTACATTGCTGAACTCCTACATTACTCACACATCTACCGGGGTAAAGTGAAGAACTTGTCTACCATTCACACAGATTAATTAATTGTAACAGTGCATTGAAGTAGTACATGGCGAAAACAATAACAGAGTGCAGGGTAAAGTGTTGTGTTATAGAGAGAGTCTAGTGCAGGTAGGTAATATGGTGCAATGTAATAACGGGGTAGATGGTGATATAATAATACATCTTATCTTTATCACAAACAGAACACAGGCCTTATATCAGCGGGATGTCACTGTTGGCCGAATGTCCCATTCTATCGCATATTCTCTAAACGCCCCCATCTCCATAAATGAGAGACCCCCCATCTGCAGGGTAATTCTGCTGGATCTTTGTTTTACTTCCTTGATGTCAATAATCTTCAAACACAAACAACGTGTACTGAAGTTTCCATTTCGTATTAAATGAACAAATATTTGTTTATCCGCGTTGATTCTATGTTCGCCATGTAATTGCGATTGAATCGCCTGCCAGCCTCACTGCTTCCCTTTAGAATTCACAATATTACGCAGTTTCCTATATTACTCATTGGCTAACATTCGGGATACTCGACCCATTCACTTAATAGACTGATAATTGTAAGCACCTGAGAGCCAAGCGATCCCCTGTCAATGCCCTTCTATCGAAGAAAGTCGTCATTATTTCTCTTCTCTGGTCCTTTAATGCCAAACAGTTCTTACACCAGATCACCATGTAACTGCCATCCCTAACCCCCGTTCGTTTTATTTTGCACAGCCTCCCCTGTGGAACTTATGAAGATGTCATTACATAACAGCGCGTCTCCAGTGCGGCCATAATCATGACGAATCACAACATAACAACGACACAGCTTGGAAGCCATCACATCCTTCTCGTGGTCATAAATGCAGACAATTTTGCAAATGTCCTCCGGTTTCTCTCTTGTCATACTTGTTCCTCTTCAGCTTTATTTTATAGCTGTGAAATTCGGCGCTTAAGATCGTGCGAGCAATGGATTGTGGTGGGTGAGATCGAGATTTCTAAGCGATCAGGGCCTGTCGGGAACTTCGGTGGTATTGACATCGTCGGGTAATGAGGCACTTGGGAAGGGTCACTAATAAAAAGTTGGGTTTAAGCAGAACGGCTGTTCGGGAAGCAACGTCGTGCGGAACAGGGTTAAAGTGAGGGAGCCTGAAGCGTGGGCTCAGTAGGCTTCAGCGAGAAGAGATGGGTGGGGGGAGTGATGATTTTACTGAGATTCATTCTACCTTATCACATGATGAAAAGTGTGATTGCCAGTCAGGACAGTGGAATGGTCCTCTTGCATGTTTATTAAAAGACAGGGAGACTTCCGCTATCCATGACGTTTACACCTGGAAGAGTGCATTCGGCAGTAGAATCCTATCGCGCGAGGGGACTGGAATTTGAGCTGGATGAACTCCGGATCATTCGGTCGGCTGGGAGAGGCGGGCGGTTCAGAAACAGGAATGAAAGCGAGGCAGTTACCCCTATGGTGCAGGACACGGGTAACTAGATAATCCCCAGAAGAGAGAAACTGCTAAACAGCCAGTGCATGGCACACTTGTGGCCGTCCCTCTCAATAATAGGTACAGCACTTTGGATACTATTAATGAGGATGGCGAGCCAGAAGCCACAATGTTCAGGTCTCTCGCTCGTCATCTGGCTCTGTAGTTCAGGCTAGAGGGCAACGGACAGAGGAAGCCAACAATAGTAGCTGGGAATTGATTCGTTAGGGATTTGGACGACATGTTTTGTGCATAAGACACGAATTCCGGATTATGATACCTCCCAGATGCAAGGATGGATCGGTGGCACCTCAAATCAAGTACATCACTGCTTTAAGGGGTAGGGAGTGCAGCCAGAAATCATGGTCCAAGACGCTATCAATGCCATGGGAAGGATGGGTGACAAGTTCGGTGATTTAGGTGCTCAGTTAAAGGACAGGTCATCCACGGTTGTGATGATTTCCATCAGTGGGTCAGGACTAGTGAGGCATTGAGGGAATAATGTTCTGAGTGTGGGTGTTTCAATGCAAGGTAAATTACAGGGGAGGTGGATGAGCTTAGAGTTTGGACCGTTACAGGCCACCCAATAGTCCACGGGATTTAGAGCAGCAAAATTGTAGAGCAGTACCGGAAAAAGTAAGGTTGTTATGGTACACAATCCTCACTTTCCACACACTGACTGGAACTCACACAGTAAGAAGGAGGTTATGGATTAGCATTTGTCAACTGTTTTCAAAAAGTTTCCTGAATCAACTTGATAAACTGCGATGCTGGATCTCCTCTTTGGGAATGAGACAGGGCTGGTGACAGAAGTGAGTGTAGAGAAACGCTTTGGATCTAGTGATCATAATTGGAGTAAATTCAAGATAATTCTGAAGGATGAGAGCAGTGCTCGGAGTGAGATTCTAAATGAAAGAAAACGTAAATTTGCGCGGTAGCAGGAATGATCTGGCAAGAGTGGACTCAAAGCGCTCCCAACCCTGTCACTGGGTTCCAGGGTCAACACCGAACTCAAGTGCACGAACCTCAGAGAAACCAGCATCTCAAACAAAAGAAAAGATTTATTATAGAAATTGCAAGAATGAAAGAAAACTAACAAGAACTCCGGCAAACCATACAGAATCTTGAAGAACTTAAATTACTCACGATACACAAGAGTACTCGGTCAGAGTTTCACCGGACAAGGATTCGCAGCGACCAAGCAGAGAGAGCTTCTCATGCCCCTCTGAAATACACCATGGAACACGCAGGAGTTCAGAACCAATCAGACTTCCCCGGTGTCCAGGCAAATAAATAACTACCAAAGACAACAGCTACAATGCAGTACATTAAAAATCCCGTTGCAAATAAAGAATCCCAAATTGAATAAAAGTCATTTGTATAAATAGGGTTTAAAATCCCTATGACACCAAATGAGATACTTCCCGCAAATGAAAATAAAAGCCCAGTGCTAATCCAAAGGCGAACAGTAAGACATAGAGGGCAAACAATCCACGGAACACTGCAGACCCATAATCTACACACTAACTGAGAAAAAAGAAACTTTACATACGACCCCTGCGGAGAGTGCAAGCAGGTTCTTCGTCAGTGATTATTTGAGTACGGGGAGGCGTAGGAAGAGACTGTAAAGTATTCTTGAGTAGAGAGTTAGGTTTATAAAATCGGTTAGAGTTTCACCAGACAATCATCCACCCTGACATTGTCTGGAAGGGTGGAATGGATTTGCGGAAATGTGGTAAGCAGTAATCGATAAATTGGAGCATTGATCCTGTTAAAGGGTACACTTCACCGTTTACCGCGCCCCTTCTCCACTTAAGGAATTCCAGTTTCTGAATTCACCATCACGCTTCTTCTATTCTCCCATTAGCTGAGGGACTCCACGATATCACATTGACTGCAGGCCCTACGTCGATACGGCAATAAAAACAGATCAGCTGTTTCTTCCTGCAGCGTGGAGATTATTTGTTAAATTCCATTGATAAGGTACATTGCCAAAGAATTTAAAAGCAGAGAAGTCCCAGAGTCGGAATATTGATGCAAGGAGTAAAACAGGTCGCACAGATGGAGAAACAATTGGCTGGAGATTTACAAAACTCATTGAAATTTTCAGAAACATACCAGATAGAGCTGTATCAGGTAATGCAATAGAGGCTACATTCGTAAATATATGGCAAACTTTTTAAAATCATATATTACAGTATCGAAAAATATATTGAAGGACATGGCTTAAAAGTTGAATTGACAGTGAGGGTAGAGAGATAACCGAGGAACATTTCCTTTTCCCCCACGAAGGTGGGGTAATAGTGCTCCCACGTGTTCGGTATTTATTTTCTCTCCTATAAAATTGCTATATTACTTGCAGAGCAAAGATATTGTCCCACTGGCGCAAAACTTCCATGCTCTCTTTCAGCCCATCGAGGCTGGTCCAATTTATCCGCATTGGTAACCAATCATCTACAATTTACAGATCCACTATCTGCCCAATTCCCTAAACGTGATGATTGTATCTTACTCTACGACGTATTTCGACTGGAACTGCCATCAAATTATTAATGACACTCTGTATCAAATAGCTTAAATGCACTGTGATTCAGTAAGAAATAGCTACAAATATCGGTAATAATATTGAATATCTCCACATGCTTGGCTCTTTTAGGATTCGTTATAGGATGTTCACTTTTAGGTTTTCAAGATATTTACAAAAGGGTATTTCCGTGCCTCCAATATTAGACCTCATTGGGACGTCCTCATACGACGCCCATCTTCCACACGTCTCTGGGATAACTTCTACCTCTGTTTATGACGCGACAAGTTCTAACCGATCTTTTCAGATCCGTCTCTGGGACGTCCTCTTCCCTGCCCTCACTCCTGACAAGCATCCTGCCACATCTCTGTCATGTCTACCTGCCAACCCCACCCCCCGTATCTGGAACATCATATTGACACCTCCCCCTTTATCTGAGTTGCCCCTTGCTCTCTTCAACGCCACGCTCTCTGGGTCGCCGCTTGTGCAGCTATTTCTCCACACATCATCTCAGCAAATTGCTCTTCACCCACCTCTCATAGACACCTCTGTGTTACTCCACTCCCTCCTCCGTATGCCGCTCGCCCATCAAGACACAAACTCTTACGCACTCATCAATCTGATGTTTCTGCCCTTCCACCTTGAGTACCGCCTGAATAAGACTGAACCTACTCGGATGTCGGAAGCGTATCCCTCAACAAGAAAGGGCAGATTATAGTTGACTGAATGCAATATGTTAAGCAGTGAGAAAAGTATTCTTAACGTTGTTAAAGGCCGACTCCTCCTCTGTATTAAAAATGCTGTTGTAATTCAAAATTCTCAAATTGAGTAAAAGTGATTAATACAAAGAGGGTTTAAAATCGCAATGACACCAAATGGGGCAGCTGCAAATCAAAGTAGAAAACCAGTGCTACGCCAAAGGCAAACAATAAGACATAAAGAGCAAACAATCCACGGAGCACTGCATACCCACAATGCACACGCTAAGTGGAAAAACAAGAACCTTTATAAACGACCCATGGTTTAGAATGAATTCCACAGTCCTCTTGGCTTGAAGCCATCGCTGCTCAGAGCGCTTGACAAACTATTTGACAAACAACATGGACTGTCACTTCCTTCCTATGAATGAGAGGAGACTTAAACCCAATTTGGAATTCGGACGAAGACATGCTAAGCGACGAATCATGAAGGGTGTTATAAGCTATGTCCGCCCAATTTAAATGTTCACTGCAAGAGGACAGAATGAAGGCAACGAGAATGGTGCGCCCCCGATCTTGGTTAGTCTTCGCTATCTGACCATCCGTATGTGGAGGAAAACCAGAAAAAACGTTTGTGGTTGCTCTAATAAGTTTGTAAAATGTTTACAAAAACTTGGAAGGAAATTGTGGACCCCTATCAGAGAAAATTTTGAAGAAAGTCGATGTACCCTAAAGAATCAGCTACAATTAAAGGTCCAGAGTTTCACGGGACGCGTGTCCCCATTTGGGAACCTTTGCCCTTACTTCTGGTGGCACAGAAGGGCAGCCTAGAGAGACATTAGTGGGATGTACACTGGTCTTCTCGAGATCTTTTCTGACTTGAAAATAACTAGTTTACTCAAAAGGCAAAAGTTTATTCGCCGAAAGTATCGACATCGACCTATCTATCGAATCAGGTGGGGGTGCGGTATGGGTGGTGGGGAGGTGGTTGAAAATACCTCGACTGGTGTCAGGTTTTATGTACTCGGAATCCGAACGAAAGGTAATGACCAAACTAAAATGTTTAAAATAAATGTCTCACGGGCTTGTCGTGAATAATTATTTTGGCATTGCGGATATTCAGTTAAGATCTTATTATCCGTCCATACGACAAACCGATGCTCAGGGACATCCAACCAGTGCCGCCATTCTTTTATGGAAAGTTTAACAGCCAACAATTGCCGGTTACCTCTATCGTAATTAGGTTGGGTTTGCAACAACAGTTTCCACAGGTAAACGCAGGGATGCAACTTTTTATGGGAGGTGGCGCGGGGACAAGTTGGTCCCACTCCGATGTCGGAAGTTCATATCTCAACAACAAAGGGCAGATCAAAACGATTCTTAAGGTCATTATGGACAGACTCCTGCTCTTCCGTAGAAAGGAAAGGACCCGGCCTTTTCTGGCGAGATTAATAAGGGGAGAAACCATGGAACTATAATTCTTAATAAATGTCCTATAAAATTCAGGAAGCCGCACGAATCTCTGAATCTCGTTGACAGAAGTGGGAGTGGACCTGCCCCAAACGCCACGAGTTTTATTTGGATCCCTTAATAGGTTTCATGGGAAATAACAAATTCTATAAAATGAGACTTTAAGAACACGAAGTTTTCGCTTCTCTCGCTTGATAAATGTTAGTATATAATAGACATTGTATAGCCTGACTGTTAATACAGGCGTGTTTCCTGATTGGAATTTGAAAAAAAAAATCCAATATCATGTAGGTACAGGAAGAGAAACCTATTCAACATCTTCCACAAGACATCATTTATGAATGCCAGAAAAACTGCTGGTGTGCTAATGAGCCCAAAGGACATAGCTATGTATTCATAATGCCCGGTCGGATTATTAAATACCGCCTTCCATGCATCACCCTGACAAACCCGAATTAAATTGTCGGCATTTCTACGATCCAATATACAGAAAATACTGGCCGTTTGCGGTATCACAAAGTTGAGTTCATTGAGGGAAAGGTATAACGATTTGCAATGGTAATCTCGTTCAGATCCCGACTCTGAATTCAGGGTCTCCGGATGTTATCCTACATTGTGACAAAGAAGAACACCGCCCCTGGCGGGGAAGTCGAGGGCAGGATAAACACTGATGGCAACGCCTCTTTAATGTAATCGTTCATAGCCCGTCTCTGACGACCAGAAATGGAGAGCAGCCTCCCACAAGAAGGGCGGGAACCAGGCAGTAACCAAACGGTGCAATGATAATTACGTTGGGGTGGAAGCGAGTTAGCCTTTTCCTTCCTCAAAACTGAGAGAAGATGTGAATATTCAGAAGGAACTCTTGTAATCTCATTAATATTTTCTTAGTCAGGAAGTCCGGGCACGTGTTCGGGGATCTGGGTTTTGAACTCGGACACTCTGGGAACAGGTTCATGACTCTGGGAAACCGATGTAAAACAACTATTCCGATAACAGGAGACCAACCAGTACTAAATGTCTCTCCCCGGTCAAGCACAGGGACACACCGAAACAACCAGAGATGCCAAAAATAAAAGGGATCTCTGTAGAAATGAACACGTGCATCTTTACTGTTTCATAGTAATTCCCAATCGGGAAACCTAACGGTCCGGAAATGTAATTCAACGTTACCAGGGTCATGAAGCTACCATCCAGGGCAACGGATGGATGGGGATCACCAGCCTTAGAGTCGGGGCCACTCAATTGTTGTGGCACCTCTAAATCTAAAAGTTTACACCATGACCCCGAGTTAACAAATGCCCGAATGTGAGACACCTTTTGATTCCATATCAAAAAAGAAGAACTTATGGGAGAAGCCCCAGGGACAGCCACATACTTCCCTTAGTAAACACCTCCCTCCCCCACCGCCCGGAGTTTCCCAACCTCTTTTGGCACAAGGAAATAGAATGGTACAGTTCCACGCAGTGGAAATAACGTCTAGCTTTAAATATTCTTTCGTGCATGGTCCCAGGGAATTCAAAGAGTAGGCCGGCGAACGATCTGTGGGAGGAAATGGTAAGGTTGGTGTAGGGCCAGGGTAGTAGGTTAGAAGCTGGGGAACTGCTGACGCCGTTCTCAGCGCTGTTCCGACAGCTGGATGTCCAGACGAATAATGCAAGCCACTTTCCTTCGTTCGGTAGGAAACTTGTGTGCCATCAGTTTGATAAGCATAAAACGCTGAGTTATAAACCCACGGCATATCTTGGGAATTCCGACAAAACGCTCTGAGGAGGGAGATTTAGCGTGTTATCTGTACTCTCTCCCCGGGGACCTGGTGAACCTCAGACCTGGCCATTTAGATTTCCGTTAATGGCAGATAGAGACGGGGCCATTTTCTGCAGCTGATGCTCGTGCTGACTGATCGTGGCACTCTGGTTTGCTAGACCTGATCGGACGCCGAATCATGCGGAGTTCATTTTTCCGGCTCGGTCGAACTGCCGGGGGCCCGAGCGACTTCAAGTCCAGAAATTACAGAGTCTTTTGCACTTCAAACGAAACAAGAGGTTTATTGCAGAAATTAACCAGCAAAATTGACAAGAACTCTGGCAAGCTATACAGAATCTTGAAGAACTGAAATCATTCACGATACACAGAAGAACTCTGTCTCGTTTTCACGAGACAGGGATTCACACCGACATCGGCGAGCATGTCGTGGTCCGGTTCGTGAAGTCCGCATTCCGGTTAACAGTTCAGCCTATCGATTTCTTATTCCGGGTTTTCCTGTTATTCCTTGTTCCATTGATTGCCTTAATTGAGGCACCTGATTCTGGGTTTGGGCTGGCACATAAATACCTCTAAAAACTGAGGATTCCCTGCTGGACTGTTCCTTTCCCCTTCCTTCTGAATCCTCGCCTGCAACCTCGCCTGCTACCTCACCTGCTACCTTAGTCTGCCACTTCGTCAGAATCCCCGTCAAGTTAACCCGTCGAAGAGAGACTGGAGCCTTATCGCGTCAAGATAAGGAACTTGACTTTGGAACTGTATCTTTGTGTCCTCGCGTTTAGTGTTCCGTGTCTCGAAGAATCCCGGCCCTATGTCCTGTTCTCAAGGAGGGGTCCTGACTCAGTGTAGATCCCTGACCCTAAGTCCTGTACCCAAGGAGGAGTCCTGGCTCTGTGTTCCGTGTAAGAGTCCCGGTCCTACGCCCTGTTCCCAAGGAGGGGTCCTGACACTGTGTAGGGCCCCGTCCCTAAGTTCTGTACCCAAGGATTGGTCCGGGCTCGGAGTTCCATGTGCAAGTCCCGGCCCTATGTACTGTTCCCAAGCAGGAGTCCCAGCTCTGTTTTATGTGGTCCTGTGTTCCAGTTTCCAGACGCCGTGTTTCAGTCCTGTCCAAGTCAAGGCTTCATGTTCTCGCCCAGTCCAGGAGTGCCTCGCCCAGTCCAGGAGTGCCTCGCCCAGTCCAGGAGTTCCTCGCCCAGTCCAGGAGTTCCTCGCCCAGTCCAAGCACCTCGTCCTGTCCAAGCCACGTCCAAGTATCTCGTCCAGTCCAAGCCACGTCCAAGTACCTCATCCTGTCCAAGTCTAGTCCTAGAACCTCATCCAGTTCCAGTCATGGTTTCGTATTCCCAGTACTATCTAGTGTCTAGTCTGTTCCTTGTCTCTAGTCCCTAGACTCTGTTCCTAGTCTCTAGTCCCTAGACTCTGATCCGGATTCCGAGCCCGGGTCAAGACCCACGTTCCGGGTCCTTGTCCAGTCTCAGCCTAAGAGTCCTAGTCCAGGCTCCAGGTTCCAAGTTCCTCGTCCAGGTCCCGCTTTCCTTGTCTTAGTCCTAGCCCAGGCCCGGTATCTTTGTCTCGTCCACGGCCTGTGTCTATGTCCAGCGTCGTTTCTTCACTTGCTTCTTGACAAACCTAGTCCTGTTCCTAGAACTTCAGTTTCTGTGTCCTGCATTTGAGTCCGCTCCTATCGCCCTCCTTGCAACAGTGCGCCCGTGTAGTAAACCCTGGGGCACGTAGGAATTCAGGACCAATCAGACAACCAAGCTGCTCAGAAGAGGCAATAATCCCCAAAGACAATAACTACGATGCAAGACATTGAAATCACAGTGCTAATTAAATTATCCTAAATTGAACAAAAGTACTAAATTCAAGCAGAGTTCAGAATCACCATGACATCAAATGAGAAACCTGTAGAACTGGTCCAAAAAACAAACAATTGGACAGCGAAGGGAAACAACCCTCGGAGCACTGCATACCCCCGAGTGACACCGAGAAAATGCAATCCACGTACGAACTGAAAAAAAAAGGTTTTTCTTTTTTATTCAAAAACGGCCCTTGGTTGTGATAATTACTGAACGTTTAGTGTTGTAGTTTCTGTCACCGAGATAGACTAAGATCTCCAACTGAGTGTTTTCCTGTTTGTCTGTAAATATATTGTTAATGTGCTCATTCGTAACCAGTTTGGCGGTCCCTTGAGCTTCTCCCATAACTTCTTCCTCGGTCCACGATGCCTAGATTTAGTAGTTGGCAAGCTGATAGGCTCCATTATTAACAATGAGGTTTCGGGCACATGGTATAATGAGGCGAAGTCAGCATGGTTTCCTTAACGGGAATCTTGAATGACAAATCTGTTCGAATTCTTTCAGGAAATATCAGGCAGAAAAGGCAAACGAGAGTCAGTAGATTTTTCTTTTTGGATTTACAGAAAGCCTTGACAAGGTGTCACACATGCGGCTGCTAGACCGCAATATGATTAGAATCTTCGGTCGAATTCGCTCATATCAATAAATTGTTTGGGTCTCTTTCACCGAGAGTGCGAGACCGAAGTGGAACAGCTATCGGCCCACACACAGGAGACTCATGCCTCATCTTCACACAAGTTAAACTGTCCAACCGGAAATCTAAAACCACATGAGGAGTTTTTGATTGTGTGGCGGGTAGATTTGAATGGTAGAGAGCAATATCAGTGACGGGTTCAACAAGGGAACCTCGCTGATGAACCAGAGGAATGATTGAACGTTACACCGAGGTAGAAAATCCTATTTCTGCTTTGGCATCACGTGTGGCTCATTGGACTTTGATATAAATTGGCAGCTCTTTAAATCAAGGAACGAAGAATGATAGGAAGGTTGACAAGCTGACTGCTGTCCTTTTGATCATTGCCATCCACCAAACGAGTTGGGCTAGAAATTCAGTCTGAGCCATATAGTTTCGTTTTTTTATCCTTCCAGGACGAGGTGGATATCCTCGCTCACAACATCAATAACGTATTCCATTACTAATTCTGGAACGCTGCTACTTTCCTCACCTTTCACATCCTTATTCATATGACTGCAGCAGAGCAGATACTTACATGTCGATCAAAACTGGTGTTTGATGTTCCACACCAGGCACAGTCCTTACATTGCAATCAGTGCGATGCAGCCTAGAATTCATTGCTTTCGCCATCATACTATCTCTGTTCTGCTTGTTTCACTGACTGAATTCCCTTCATCGTCCTGCGTGATAGCAGAATCAGTATCATCATGGTACGAGCAATTTGTGGAAGTCACTCGAAGCGAGTTTCATTCACTTTGGTGCTATCTCGGATACAGTTGGAACAAATGGTGTAGAATTTGGGTTATTTAATGCCAACATGGGGAGAATAAAATTTCGTTAGTGCAGGGCGAAGTTACGTAGAATATTTGGAAGAACATGAGGACTTAGTGAATATATTTAAGAACAGCTCAAACAAGTTTTATAGACTGTCACATAGGAATACAAATTGGTGCCCCAGCATTTGAAGTGAGGGACCATCGTGCGATTGAATTAGACTGGGATCCCAGGAAGCGAAAATACTATGTTGATAAATGATGACGATTATATTTTCGTACACTGACTGATTTAGACGTAAGGCTGAAAACGATCACATTTCACTTATGTTTTTTTCTGAACTGATTTCAATTGACAATTTCCTCTTCCACACAATCTAGGTTTTAACTCGGTTGCGAATATCCATGGAGAGAAATGTAACGTTTGTGTCAATTTCTCGATGGGATGTTGAGCTAAAGTAATCTTGGGGGTTAGTCAGTAATAGAAAACGTTATCTTTTAGCCAAAACGTTATCTTTTAGTGACTTTTTGCAAACCGTTAACAATGCAGATTGAAGAATTCCAGAGGCAATCTTTATTACAGATGAAATATTGATGTGATCTTCAGGGTTCCTTTGGAAATGGAGATTGTGTGCAGAAACACCAGGACTATAGCAGGGTTATTTCACTGCACCCTGAACGTGGAACAGGCGTCAGATTACTTTAATATTCAGGTATACACTGTGAAGGTAACGATGCTTAACGAAGCAAGAAGTTAGTGATATGAAAATTCAAGCTCTGTGTTAAGTTGCAGATAATCACAACAGACTGGTCAGCCGAGATGGAAAATCTGAAGGAAACCAGATGAAGTCTTGTGCAATCATGCGGATGAGTGGAGATAATTTGTCTCTCAGTGGTGCATCAACATCTTTCCAGCGTTGTGTGAGTTTCACCATACATCACGTCACGATGACGTCAGAATATTATGCAGCACATACACAAACTGCTGAATGGAATTAATTATAGTATTGTGATCACTACCAGTTCAATAAGACCCTTTAGCCCCACAGGAAGGTTCTTCATTTTTTTGCTTTTATTTCAGTGAGGTTCGTTTTAAAACGCCATTTATCATTCAGGTAGACCATTGTCGACGTCTACATGTAGAATTAGAGACACCCCTGTTACATAGAGGTGATTTTTCAGCGGAGGATATTTCCGGTCATTCGTATGAGCCAGAAGGTATATTATTCAACTTTGGCTGTTCTTGGAGTTCCCGGTAAGTCGGCAGAGCCAACGTTTAATTGGCATCATAAAATATTAATTACAGATAAATATGCACCTAATTTTAGCTGTTGTATCGGTGTTGACGCATTGTGATTTGTTACTGGTATGGGTCATATATATTAACTGCTGCTACGGCTGAAAACGTAGAAGAGAAATCCGCACTTCTCCATTCTCAATGTGATTTTCACTGGTTGGCATCAAATACTGTACGTTTATATGTTTTGCGTCCCTTACGTTCAATTAATGATCCTGAAGGAAAAACTGAAAATAAATGACAAACACACTGAGAATAATGGATTTATTAAACAGATTGAGCATAACAGAGCCACTCAGCATGTTAGCCAGCAGCTTTGATAGGGTGGAAGTTCCAGGTCATTTTCTTTGTATGAGGGCCCGTGTTTACAGCAGCAAATTACTTGTGTTAGAGATTTGTGCAGCCGTGTAAAACTATAAAAAAGGGGGAAAAAGGACCGAATGTGGAAAGTTAACAATGGCCAGCATGATCATATCAAAGATGCTATGGCCCATTGATTACGCCAGTTAAGGTATGAATTACTGTCTAATTACAATTTGCATTTAAGAATTGGTGAAGTGTTTGCGTTGTTCTGATCAACTGATTTATTTCCATTTGCATCTTGAAGAGAGCAGTCCGCCACACGAGGAGACACTGAGTTTTGTTTACTGAGTTAATGCAACGGCTCTGTTCCATCTGCGTATATTCTTACTATTAATTCATTTGACTGAATGTGCTATCATTTTAGAACAGACATTTACCCTCATTTGGTCACTGAGCGACACAGCCCCAATACAAGACCCTGAGTTCAAGAAGTCTTTGCCAACCAGAGTGCCCAACAATCTAGTTCCAATGCCCTGCTTTTCAAGTTAACGATGTCTTTCCGAAAACAGTGTGACGAACACTGTACACAAAACTCCAAATGCTATCTCGGCAACAGCTTGCACAATTAACATGGTAATATATTGGCATTGAGTTTCCTCACAGTTAACCTACTGACAATTGCTGTCTTGTATCGGAGAAAATGCGGTCTCTCCAGTGGCTTTATCTGCTACCTGTTGGCCATGGCGCCGGCCGATCTGCTGGTCGTTATTTTTGATGCAATACCGAGGCTGATTCCCATTGTTCGTCAAATGCGATTTGTATCTAGAAGCACCGTGTGCAATATTAATGCCGTCGTGCCTCACGCACTCACAAACTGTTCCATCTGCTGCACGGTCTCGTTCACGTTTGACCAATTTATTTCCATTTCTGGGCAAAAGCTAAAAGCCAGTTATTTCACAGAGAAGATCGCAACTACTGTTCTGGGAACGGTGATTGTACTAAGCGGTCTGAAGAATGTGTTCTGGTATTTCATGAACGATCCTTGGTACAGATTGGAAAGTACTCCTAGATTTTGTTACATGGATGTCTGTGTTATGATTTCAGTGACCTGGACTATAATTGTATTCCGTCATCATATTCTCAACCCCTGTATCTATTTTGTTGTGATTTTACTGCTCAATGCTATAACAGTCAGACACATTTTCATGGCCAGCAGAGCCCGCGGGAGACTCCAGAGTCATAAAAACGAAAAGAACCTCGGAGATGCAGAGATCGAGAGCCGGAGGAAATCCGTATTTCTGTCAATATTCATCTCCGGTAACTTCATTGTGTTATGGAATGTATTTACTTTGTATTCAATATGTCATCGAATGCAAAAGTTAGGATATTATTCGTTGTGTATTTCTACTTTTGTATCGGAAATAGGATTCATGTTCCTACTCTCAGTTGTTACACAAACACCTGCATTTATGCTGTGACACAAACCAGGTTCAGGGAGCAGTTCAGGACCGTGTTTACTTATCCCTTTACTCGACTGATAAAATCAATAAAACACTAATAACTGCTGGTGCACTTATAGCATCAAAACTCTGAATTAATATCTGCTTTATTAACACTGATTTATTTGTCGTGAGTTTTTGCTATGCGACAGCAGTACAGGGCAAGATCATAAAATTAGAATCAAATAGAAAATAAACAAATAATTCGTAAAATGGAGAAGGACTTGGTATTCACTGATCCATGGTCATTCCTGAATCACTTTGTCTGTGTCTTCAGGGACCTGTAGCTCCTCACGGATAGTAGTAAAGGAAGTGCGCATGGCTCGGATGCTGAGGCTCCTTCGTAATCAATGCCGCCTTCCTGAGGCACCGTCTGTCATGGTCCGGTCCATGTCGTCCACGTTCTGGTTCACAGTCCGGTCCATGGACTCCGGACTCCGGGTATTCCGGGTGTCCCTTGTTTCAGTTGGGCTTAATCATAGGCACCTGATGCTTGTCTTGGGGCTGGGAATATAAGTGGCCCTGAGATCGAGTGTGGGGGCTGGTTCGTCTTGTCAGTATCCCTTTGGAGAAGCCTGCCAATGGCAGGCTAGAGCAGACATTCGTGATCTCTAGGCCTCGTTGGAGGACCACCGCTTCATGAAGACTTGTTGTCTCTAGTCGGAGCAGTCATCGTGGTATGGATTCGGCCATTTCCGGGGCCAGCTATGCGGCCGTCTACCACTCCGAGCTAGATATGCATTGGGCTGTTTCCGTAGTCAGCCAAGGTGGGGTAAGTCAGGCCGTGCTTGCCGTTACCCTGCTGTTGGATCTGTCCCTTCCCGTCATCCCCTCCGTTGGGTCAGTCAGGCCGTCTTTTCCATTACCTTATGATGGGATCTGTCCCTTCCTGTCCTTGCCTTCGTGGGGTAAGTCAGGTCGCCCTTGCCGTTACCCTGCGGTTGGATCTGCCCAGCACAAAACGTCATGCCCTCATGACGTTACAATAGTTCACCAGTGCTCTTTGTAAAACACAAAACCCAACCAGGTGCATAAGGCAGTGACATAACTTTCCAAGGCAGTAGAGATCACACCCTGCTCTCCCGGCGCTATATAAGTGAGTCTTTCCAGGGGATGCCTACTCCTCTGAGGCCTCGGTACTTCCTCTGCGGACTTTCCCTGTTCAGACACCCCAGGTGACCCCTCCGGCCTATCTGTTGGACCTTCCCCCTCACCAGTATCCCTCTATCCCTCTGCCCCTGTGAGCCCTGTCCTCTCCATGAGCCGCTGGAAGGTGGCTGGGGCCCCCGAGATGCCTTGGGGCATTCGTTCGAACTGGAAAAACCCCCTGGGGCAGATAAGGGCTGTCTTCTCTTTATCAGTCTCATTCATCGGAATCTGGTAATACCCACTCCGCAAATCCAATACGCTGAACCACTGCGCACCACTCAGACAGGCCAAGGCATCTTCCACCCTCGGGACCGTATATTGGTCGGGAACAGTGCGGCGGTTCAGGGTCCTATAGTCCACACACATGCGTACCTTCCCATTTTACTTCCTTGCCACCACTATGGGGAATACATAGGGGCTTCGGGACTCCGCAATAATCCCTGCATCTTTCAACTGCCGCACATCTTCCACATCTGCTGGGGCCAACCGCCGCGACCTCTCCCTAAACGGCGTGTCATTTGTCACCCGAATAGTGTGCCGCGTGCTCTTGGAACATCCTACATCAAACTCGCCCTGAGAAAAGACATCCCCTAACTTCAGCATCTTCTCCACCAGCCTGCTCTTATACGCCAACGGTACAGGGGAATCTTCAAAATTAAAGGACTCCTCGGTCAGCCGCCCCCCGTTTCCCAATAGTTTTCCTCCAGTGGGCTTCACGGGGGCGCTGGACATCGCCGTCACCGGGAACAAGTGCGCGAGGGGCATCCCGCGCTTAAAGGTGATCTCCCGCTCCGTTATGTTCCTTACTATCACCCCCATCCGCCGTGCCTGTACAGCTGAGGGCCTCTGCAATTCAGGTCTCACCAGCGCCCCAGCCGGGAAACGGGACTCCCTTTCCAGGTCGTCGGGGCCTAGCAGGGCCTCACCCGCCGGTACTCCGGGGAATCTGGGGGTCCCCATCACTAATGCCGCCTCCCCTGATATTTGTTGTAGAACGATCGGTACAGTAAGGTAACCTGCGACCCGGTGTCAGGGATGGCTTTCGCAAAGATTCCCTCTATCCGTAGGGACACGCTGTAACGGGGTCCCACCAGTCCATCAGGAATTTGGGCTTGTTCTTTCTGGGGTTCCATAGCTGTCTTCTGGGAACGTGTTCCTCCCGAGACTCCAGTCCGTTCCCTCACTGAGCCTCTCCTAAGTTTCCCGACACCTCTCCCTTCTTGGTGGCCCGGGGGCCCTCCCCCCTCGGCGCATCTCATCTCTCACAATCCCTCTGCAAGTGGCCAGCTTCCCCACAGCGGTAGCACACCCCCGGCCACTCACATTCCCGCCGGAAATGCCCCTCTCTCCCACAGTTATAGCACCCGCTACCCGCCGTCTCTTCTTCCCCCTCCCCCCGGGGGGACCCCTTGGATTTCTTTGATCTCACCCCGGCTACCACCTCCTGAATCATGCGTACGTGCTAAGTGGGGTCGATTATCGCATTCCAGCAGATGTACTGATGCGAGGGTTGAGTTTGATTAAAGGTATCAGACAGGTAGAACTTGTAGCTAGAAGGGGTGGGAAAGAACTGGAGGCCAGCTGAATGTTGGTGCGGACGAGTGCCGATGTCATGACGTTGGAACTACCAGCGACAGTCCACGTCCAGGGGGAGGCAGGGCCGTGGGGTCTCCACACCCTCCCCGAGGACGCAAGTGAGGAGGTGCCGGAGGAGGAACTAGATGAGGCCCCCGGGGGGGGGGGGGGTGCCAGTAGCAAGGGGTGAAGGTGTGGAGTGGGAAATTTTGGCCAGGCCCCGCCCCCATGGGCGTGATGAGACTGCCGAGTTAGCGGCTGCCATTACTTCCCTGGCGAGAAGGGTTGAGGGGCACCGCCCGAAGCTGAGAATTTTCTCGGGAGCCAGGCCCACCCCGGAAGGGGAGGATGACTATGAGACCTGGGTTGAAGATACGTCCCAATTGTTAGAGGTGTGGCCAGTTTCGGATGAGGAAAAGAGACAGCGATTGGTGGAAAACAACTACAATGCAAGACGTTGAACACCCCGTGCTAATTTAATTGCTGCAAATTGAATAAAAGTGATAGGTAGAAACAGAGCTTTAAAATTACCATGACATCAAATGAAACACCACCAAAACAACGTGCATTAACAGGGCTAATCCAAGGATAAACTATTAAACATAAAATGTACAAAATCCAAGGAACAAGAGAAAATCTGTAGATGCTGGAAACCCAAGCAATACACATAAAATACTGCAGTAACTCAGCAGGCCAGGTAACATCTAAGCAAAAGAGTGTAGACGACTTTTTCGGCCGAGACCCTTCATCAAGGCTGGAGAAAAAAGATGCGCAGTCTGAGTTAGAAGGTGGGGGAAAGGAAGGCAGAATCACAATTGAAGAGGTGAAACCGGGGGGGGGGGGGCGGGAGGGTGAAGTAAAGAGTTGGGAAAATGATTGGCTAAAAATGCACAGGTCTAGAGAAGGGGAATCTCATAGGTAAGGACAAAAGGCTGTGGAATAAAGAAAATGGAGAGGAGCACCAGACTGAGGTGATGGGCAGGTAAGGACAGAAGGAGAGAGACAGCAGAGGAGGACAGGATTAAGAAAAACTCCAAGGCATTCTAGAAGTATGTGAAGAGCAAGAGGATAAGACGTGAACGAATAGGACCTATCAAGTATGACAGTAGGAAAGTGTGTATGGAACCGGAGGAAATAGCAGAGGTGCTTAATGAAAACTTTACTTCAGTATTCACTATGGAAAAGGATCTTGGGGATTGTAGTGATGGCTTGCAGCAGACTGAAAAGCTTGAGCATGTTGATATTAAGAAAGAGGATGTGCTGGAGCTTTTGGAAACCATCAAGTTGGATCCATCGCCAGGACCGGATGAAATGTACCCCAGGTTACTGTGGGAAGTGAGGGAGGAGATTGCTAAGCCTTTGTCGATGATCTTTGCGTCATCAGTGGGGACGGGAGTGGTTCCAGAGGATTGGATGGTTGTGGATGCTGTTCCCTTATTCAAGAAAGGGAGTAAAGACAGTCCAGGAAATTATAGAACAGTGAGTCTTACTTCAGTGGTTGGTAGGTTGATGGAGAAGATCCTGAGGAGGCAAGATTTGTGAACATTTGGAGAGGTAGAATATGATTAGGAATAGTCAGCATGGCTTTGTCAAGGGCAGGTCGTGCCTTACGAGCCGGACTGAATTTGTTGAAGATGTGAGTAAACACATTGATGAAGGAAGAGCAGTAATGTAGTGTATATGGATTTCAGCAAGGCATTTGAAAAGGTACCCCGTGCAAGGCTTAGTGAGAAAGTAAGGAGGCATAGGACCCAAGGGAACATTGCTTTGTGGATCCAGAACTGGCTTGCCCACAGAAGGCAAAGAGTGGTTTTAGATGGGTCATATTCTGCATGGAGGTCCGTGACCAGTGGTGTGCCTCAGGAATCTGTTCTGGGACCCTTACTCTTCGTGATTTTTATAAATGACCTGGATGAGGAAATGGAGAGATAGGTTAGTAAGTTTGCTGATGACACAAAGGTTGGGTGTGTTGTGGATAGTGTCGAGAGATGTCAGAGATTACAGCGGGACGTTGATAGGATGCAAAGCTGGGCTCAGAAGTGGCAGGTGGAGTTCAACCCAGATAAATGTGAAGTGGTTCATTTTGGTAGGTCAAATAAAATGGCAGAATATAGTATTAATGGTAAAACCCTTGGCAGTCTGGAGGATCAGAGGGATCTTGGGGTCCGAGTCCATAAGACGCGCAAAGCAGCTGCGCAGTTTGACTCTGTGGTTAAGAGGGCATTGAATGACATGTTTGGAATGGGAATGGGAAATGGAATTAAAATGGGTGACCATTGGGACATTATGCTTTTTCTAGGTGCTCGGGCAAAGTGGTCGCGCAGTCTACGGTGGGACTCGACGAAATACAGGGAGGAGGTGTAGGGGACAGATGTGGCACTGGTTATGCTTGCAAGGATAAGTGCCAGGAGGGAGATTAGTGGGGAGAGAAGAATAGACCGGGGAGTCACAGAAGGAGCGATCCCTGCGGAAAGCAGATTGTTGGGGGGCGCGGAAGATGATCTTGGCGGTGGGATCCCCTTGGGGTGGTGGAAGTTACGGAAAATTTTGTCCTGGTCGTGTAGACTGGTGGGGTGGCGGAAGGCTCGGCTAAGGCAGATGTGCGCAAAATGGAAGAGACGCAGTTTAGGGCAGCGTTGATGCTGGTGAAAGTAAAGCCCTTTCTTTGACGGACATCTTCCTCGTTCTGCAATGTAAAGCCTCGTCCTGAGAGCAGATGCGGCAGAGTCGCAGAATTGAAAGAAAGGGATGGCATTTTAACAAGTAACGGGATAGGAAGAGGTATAGCCAAGGTAGCTGTGCGTTTATAATAGGCACCAGTAGATATGCCGTCTGCTGAGAGACAGGACGACCGAGAAAGGGGACGGAGGTGTCGGAAATGGACCATGTAAAGTTTAAGACAGGGTGGAATCTGGATGAACCAGGAAGCAGCAGCAAAACAGTCGTTGATGTGGGAGGAAAAGTTGGGGAGTGATACCGGTTTAGGCTTGGAACACACAGACTGTTCTACGTAGCCGAGAAAAGGCTGGCACAGCTGGAACCCATGCGAATACCCATGACTACACCTTTCGTTTGAAGGAAGTGGGAGAAGCTAAAGGAGAAATTGTTGAGAGTGAGGAAAACTTCCACCAGATGGAGGAGAGTTATGGTGGAGGAGAACTAGTTGAACCTGGGTAGCTTTGAGGCCTTCCTGATGGGGGATGAAGGTGTATATGGACTGGACATCTGTGGTGAAACTAAGATTCTCGGGGCCATTGAAAAGATCCAGAGCGTGCAAAGTATCATGAACGTAGGTAAGAAGGGAAGAACCAGGAGGGATAAAACTGATTGAAGGTATGCAGTTTAGTCAGGGCATGCAGTTCAGTGGGCGAGAACAAGTAGAAACAATGGGTCTACCAGGACATACAGGTTTGTGAATCTTGATTAAGAGGTAGAAACCAAAGCGTAGAGGTGCGAGAACTATAACGTTGGTGGCAGTGAATGGGAGATCCCCAGGTTAATAAGATGTGGCAGAAAATGGCCTGGTAATCCTTAATGGGATCCTGTTCGAGTGACAAATAAGGGGAACTGTCCCAAAGTTGGGGCCGGGCCTCAGCAAAGGAGAGGTCAGTCCGCCAGACTACCTCAGCATCCTCCTTATTTGCGGGGTTGGTTATGTGGTTAGGATTAGTGCGGAGGCTGTGGAGAGTAGAGCGTTCGGAAAAAGTGAGGGTGGTATTGGAGAGAAGAGTGATGAAGCCAAGACTGTTAATATCCCGTCGGCAGTTAGCAATGAAAAGATCCAGAGCAGGCAGAAAACCAGAGAGGAGTGTCCAGGAAGAGGAGGAGAGTTGAAGACGGGAGAAGAGATCATCGTGAGGGATGGCGATTCCTGTCCAAAGAAGTAGGCTAGGAGACGGAGGCGCGGAAGAGAAGTTCAGAGCCATAGCTGGTGCGGAACTCACTGAGGAATGTGCGCAGGTGGACAAAGGTGAGGCACTTTCTGAGAACAGAACATTCTGCCTAAGTGAGGAGAAGGACAGAATTGAAGGTCAAGACCCGACACGGATGAGAACTGAGATCAGAGTGGGAACGGAGCTTGGTAGTGTCGGTGTAGAAGGTGGGGTGAGGGAAATATGAACTGTCCGAAGGCCCAAGAGCTGGCGGTGAGACCTGAGAGACGCCGCGGAATGGGAGACAGAGGTTCCAGCGGCAGCGCGTGAAGACTTGTCCTGGAGGTGCTGTTGGTCAAGTTCGGAGTCGGATTTGGAGCATAATCGACACTTTGCGGTGTCCGAGCTCGTTGGAACCCGCAATGATGGCGGAGTTGTCCGGGGTTTGAGTCTGCGCGGAATTGTCAGAACCGTTGATGTCGGCAGCAGCAGTCGCGCACTGGAGACACTCGTGCCTGCCGGTGTTGGAGACAAAAGATACGGCCTTTATTGAGACGATCTTCCGATCCTTGCAGGACGTCAGAAAGTCGAAAAACCAGCGATTAAAAGCGTGAATCCGGCGAAGGATAACGTAGCGCCGGTCCATTACAGGTGGCGGAGAAAGATTCCACAGAGTTGTGGAAGTGACTGGGATAGGGACAGCAGGCGTCCCAAGGACTACTGGATACCCGGAAGGTTCTACTGAGAAGGTACAATCCATTTACTGACGAAAAAAAAATATTTTTAAAAACATTAAATGACTCCTGGTTGTGACAGGACTCTTACGTCTAACGTGGACTCCTAGCGACTTATGGCGATCGGGGTGAAGCCGATGAAAATCAGTAATCAGACCAGGATCCAAAATATCACAGAGGCCAACTCCTTTCCTCTGGGTGGCTTCAGAGAGACGTGGGAAGCCGTAATCTATAAAACACAGGATTGATCCTACTAACAATACTGAAGGGCTTAACGAATCGAGGAGGTAGCTTCCGAAATTCTATTTTAACAGGGAGGTTTTAGGTAGAGAGCTAAACCCGCTGATCACACTCAAGGAAGGACCCAGTTGTCTATTCCTGTTGCATGGATTTCTGCCTCGCCGTAGTAAGTACCAAAGTCCCCTTCCCTTTAAGCTGTCGCTGCTAACAACGATCGACAGACGGAACAGCGACTTTCACTTCCGGCTCAGGAAAAGCAGGAGGCTTAAATTCCATATTGACATTCGAAAGGAGACTTGATAAGCGAAGAATGCTGAAGAGTGTTATGAGTTCTCTCTGCCCAGATGAAGATCAAGATCTTGGTCGCTCCAAGAATGTTGGTTACCAGAAACAAGGCAACGAAGAATGTGTTGCAAACTTAGGTTAGTCCACACGGTCTCACCATTCGTCTGTGGCTGAAAACCGCAAGAAGTTGCTCCAATAAGTTTACAAGATGTTTGCCAAAACCTGGAAGTAAACTGCAGATCCCTGTCGGAGCTAATGTCTGAAGGAAATGCATGTGCCCTCAGCACCTGCTGCAATAAAAGGTCGGCGGTTTCACGGGCTGTGGGCAACGTAGTCAGTGGAAAATTTACAATCTTTGGGAAATCGATTAATAACGACTGCAATGACAGTAAAGGAGCGAAGGGATGTGGCCGGACGAAGAAGATTCCGGGTAAGAGAATTGGAATACCGGGAACGAGCACCGACGTCACAAGCTTGGGCAAATGACTTGACATCCCTATTGATACCAAGCCACCGAGAAACGTCTTTTTAAATGAATTCTAGGCGGTGTGAAATCCCATGGTTGGGTGTTACCTAGGATACATGCTTCATTTGAGGATCTCCGACCCTACCTCGAGTGGTACAAAAAGGGGACCTAGAGAAACATTTTAAGGAACTGGATTACTTCCGCGAGTGTTTGCCTGACTTGGGAATCAATAGTTTATTCAATAGACAAAAGCTTATTCTCCGAAATTATCTATTCCGACATACCGACTGAAGCGGAGGTATCAAATTGTCTGGATAGGGCGACAGACTTTAGCTTTTTGGTACCCGGACTATAATTGATGACAAAATTAAAATGATTTCAGAAAAACTGCACAGCGGACTTGTCCTGATTTAAGTCTTTTGGCATTCTGAATATGAGCTAAATTCTTATGATTCGTCCATACAGCAAACGATACCCAGCCCCTTTTCAACCAGGTCCGCCATTGCTCCCAGGCAAGATTAACTGCCACCAATTCCCGATTACCTCAGTCGTAATTAGACTGAGCTAGTCTGCGCTAGTGACAAGCTTTCGGAAATTAAAACACACGCTTGAGCTGTTTTTTCGCTGTGGCAGAATGCTTGGACAAGACAGGCCTTACTTCGAAACGCTTACCTCAACAAAAAGGGCAGATCACGATTGACTGAACACATTATGGGAGCAGTGACAAAATTATTCTTAACGTCATTAAAGAATGACTCTGCTTTTGACGGCCGCCAGAAACGACCCGAACTTTCCTTGGTAAGATTAATCAGTGGAGCAGCCACCGAGCGAAAATACCTGGCAAATCGCCTCAACAAGGTAAGGTTAATGGAGGGCGAATGTAGGTAGTTGGCAGAGGCCCTGGGAAACTGCCGATTAGCCCATCAGTATCCAGTACAAAATCGCGAGCTGCCTGTTCATGTCTCAGATTTTTTCCATGTCCTTTGAATAACATAACCACCGGAACTTCGCCGGATCGTCCACTCTCGTATGCCAAAGTTGTGAGTTATATTGACGACACTCCACGACCCCTGTCTTATGCCAAGCAGTCTCGTCCACCGCCTGCTGTCCACTGAGTGGGTGATCAAACATTCTCTTTAGGGCGAAGGTAAAGGGATCGAAGATAAATTGGTCCAGTGGAACCAAAATCGTGGCGGGGAGGTTTGCTAAGCCTGGCTACTGGGGAGAGCTAAAATCGAATTGTTGGGGAGTGGGAACCGAACTGAACAGACTGAGAAAGAGGTTGTTGGCTCACAAATAGAGAAAGCTTGGAGAAAATGTGTGAGGGAGGATAGGCAGGAGATAGAGAAGGGACGAGCTCAGACTGACGGTTTGAGATGTGTCTATTTGAACGCAAGGAGTATTGTAAAAAAGCGGATGAGCTTAGAGCGTGGATCAATACTTGGAGCTATGATATGGTGGCCATGACAGATACTTGGACGGCTCAGGGACAGGAATGGTTACTTCAAGTGCCAGGTTTTAGATGTTTCAGAAAGGACAGGTAGGGAGGCGAAAGAGGTGGAGGCGTGGCACTGTTTATTAGAGATAGTATCACGGCTGCAGAAAAGGTAGACGACATGGAGGGATTGTCTACGGAGTCTCTGTGGGTGAAGATTAGGAACAGGGAGGGGTCAGTAACTCCACTGGGTGTTTCTATAGGCCGCCCAATAGTAACAGGGGTATGGAGGAGCAGATAGGGTAACAGATCCTGTAAAGGTGTAAAAATAACAGAGTTGGCGTGGTGGGAAATTTTAATTTCCCAAATATCGATTGGCATCTCCTTGGAGCAAGGGGCTTAGATGTCGTAGAATTTGTTAGGTGTGTTCTGGAAGGTTTCTTTACACAATATGTAGATAAGCCTACAAGAGGAGAGATTGTACTTGATTTGGTATTGGGAAATGAACCTGGTCAGGTGTCAGATCTCTCAGTGGGAGATAGTGATGGTAATTCCATCTCATTTTCAATAGCATTAGAGAAAGATAGGAACAGACACGTTTGAAAAACCTTTAACTGGAGTAAGGGGAGTTATGAGGCCATCAGGCAGGAACTTGGAAGCTTAAATTTGGAACAGATGTTCTCAGGGAAAAGTACGGAAGAAATGTGGCAAATGTTAAGGGGATATTTGTGTGGAGTTTAGAATAGGTACGTTCCAGTGAGACAGGGACGTTATGCTAGGGTACAGGAACCGTGGTGTACAAAAGCTTCAGTAAATCTAGTCAAGAAGAAAGGATAAGCTTACGAAAGGTTCAGAGAACTAGGTAATGTTCGAGATCTAGAAGATTATAAGGGTAACAGGAAGGAGCTTAAGTAGGAAATTAGGAGAGCTATAAGGGGCCATGAGAAGGCCTTGGCGTGCAGGATTAAGGAAAACCCCAAGGCATTCTACAAGTATGTGAAGAGCAAGAGGATAAGACGTGAAAGAATAGGACCTATCAAATGTGACAGTAGGAAAGTGTGTATAGAACCGGAGGAAATAGCAGAGGTAATTAATGAAAACTTTACTTCAGTATTCACTATGGGAAAGGATCTTGGTGATTGTAGTGATGACTTGCAGCAGACTGAAAAGCTTGAGCATGTAGATATTAAGAAAGAGGATGTGCTGGAGCTTTTGGAAACCATCAAGCTGGATACGTCGCCGGGACCGGATGAAATGTACCCCAGGCTACTGTGGGAGGCGAGGGAGGAGATTGCTAAGCCTCTGGCGATGATCTTTGCATCATCAATGGGGACGGGAGAGGTTCCAGAGGATTGAATGGTTGCAGATGTTGTTCCCTTATTCAAGAAAGGGAGTAGAGACAGCCCAGGAAATTATAGAACAGTGAGTCTTACTTCAGTGGTTGGTAGGTTGATGGAGAAGATCCTGAGGAGGCAAGATTTGTGAACATTTGGAGAGGTAGAATATGATTAGGGATAGTCAGCATGGCTTTGTCAAGGGCAGGTCGAGTCTTGGGTACAGGACATAGGGCCGGGACTGAATTTTTTGAAAATGTGACTAAACACATTGATGAAGGCAGAGCAGTAGATGTAGGGTATATGGATTTCTGCAAGGCTTTTGTTCAGGGACCCCATGCAAGGCTTAGTGAGAAAGTAAGGAGGCATGGGATCCAAGGGAAGATTGCTTTGTGGATCCAGAACTGGCTTGCCCACAGAAGGCAAAGAGTGGTTTCAGATGGGTCATATTCTGCATGGAGGTCCGTGACCAGTGGTGTGCCTCAGGGATCTGTTCTGGGACCCTTACTCTTCGTGATTTTTATTAATGACCTGGATGAGGAAATGGAGGGATGGGTTAGTAAGTTTGCTGATGACACAAAAGTTGGGGGTGTTGTGGATAGTGTGGAGGGCTGTCAAAGATTACAGCGGGACATTGATAGGATGCACAACTGGGCTGAGAAGTGGCAGTTCAACCCAGATAAATGTGAAGTGGTTCATTTTGGTAGGTCAAATAAGATGGCAGAATATAGTATTAATGGTAAAACTCTTGGCAGTGTGAAGCATCAGAGGGATCTCGGAGTCCGAGTCCATAGGACGCGCAAAGCAGCTGCGCAGTTTCACTCTGTGGTTAAGAAGGCATATGGTGTATTGGCCTTCATAAATCGTGGAATTGAATTTAGGAGCCGAGAGTAATGTTGCAGCTATATAGGACGCTGGTCAAACCCCACTTGGAGTACTGAGCTAATTTAATTACCTCAAAGTGAACAATGTGTTAAATCCAAAGACAGTTTAATAATCCCCGTGTTCCCAGATGAGATAACTGCAAACCCAAATGAAAAATAGAGCTATTCCAAACAGAAACAATTAGACATCGAAAGTAAACAATGCACAGAACAGTGCATACCCACGAATGACACCTAGAAAGTACAATCAACATACAACTAAAACAAAGTATTCTTTTTCTTTTAAATCGACAGCTGGTTGTGACAGTCACTGGATGTTAACTGTCTTAGTCTCCGTAACATAGGACTACATAGGTGTTTAATTGAATATTCTCTTGTTTGTCTTAGTCTGCTGATTCTTTAGCAGTGTTTTCTAACTCACTTACCAAACTTACTTCCTCGTAACGCCACCTTATAATACTCTCTGGCTTCTTCCCTGAAGCTAATGTCCAATACAATTTACTACCTCATCCGGAATGCCAGGCGTCTGAACCTTCTAGACCAGCTTCCCAACGTCTTGCTAAAGTCCATGTGGATGATATCCACTGCTTCTCGTTCATCAGCTTCAATTATAAGCTCCTCTAAAACCAAATTCCACAAAATCATGTTGACTATCTCTCATAGGGCCCTGTCTATCTATGTAATATTATATCCTATCCCTACCAACAGTTCCAACAATTTACCCACGAATGAGTACCATGGGTAGAGACACGTCTCGTCCGAAGGAGATGAAGGCGCTCTACCGCATCACTTGCCTATAGGTCACCTTTGGACAATGTGAAACCATGGCTACAGGTGGTGGATGGTTGAATGAGCAGCTGGTACATATCACAAGTCCTGGTTATGCGACCACTGACGCCAGGCAGATAATATCTGAGCGCATTAATAATCTGTAGGGTCACCGGTCTTGTTAAAACACTGTTCAGTAGAATGAAACGGCAACAGACTTCTGCAGATAAATTTATAAAGTACCATCGTGGTCATGGGAAGACCATGACTACCTACTTCATAATCACAGCACATAACGAATGAACGAATGGAGTCAGGCTCAACGACCTAAAATTCCCCGGCGAATTCTTAGAACTTTTCTTGGGCAACGGAACAACATTAGCTTTCCTGCAGTCCTCCAGCACCTCAGCAGTGGCTGAGGATGTTTATGTTCTTCTGCAACGGGTCTCCACATTTATCCACCCTAATATGCCTCAAGACATTGAGCATATCGTCCTCTGTAATCCGTACATGTTCCAGGACCTGACTGCTCTTTTACCGTAGTTTTCTGCACTCTGTGTCCTTGTTTATTTGCTCATTGCTGCCTAATCCCACTATGCACCTCCTTCTTTTTAAATAATCCTCGAAAATCTAGGTCCCCAAAATCTATCAGCATTGCCTTTTCATCCAACTATCATGGTCCGGATCGGGGTCCCTTTAAATTTACCTTGTTTATGTTACGATCCGGACCGTTGATTCCCTGTTTCCCGTGTCCCTCAGCTTTGGTGATTAGAGGCAATTAACGCTCGGCTGAACCGGTAGTTTATAGTCTCCGGCTTTCAGCCGTTCGGGGCGGGAGCGTCTGCAAAGTCATCAAAGTTACTGTGTACCGATGTCATTTAGCCGGAGCAAGCCTAGTCTCTGCCGAAGAGAGTGCCGGTAATTCGCCCTTCCTCACCGGAGCAACCCTGTCCAGTTACCTCGCCGAAGCGAGCCTGCAAAGTTTCCTCATCAAGTTGGGTCCGTTGGTTAACCCGCCGGAGAGAATCAGAAGCCGCTGTCTACTGTTCCTGGGCCGAGTCTAGAGCTCACCACTACCCGGAGGATCCAAGTATCACGTCCAAGTCCTGGCTGCGGCGGCATTCGAGTACCACGTCCAAATCCAAGTCCTGGCTCCGGCGGCATCGGAGTACGAAGTCAAGTCCTGTTCCTATCGGCATCGGAGTACGAAGTCAAGTCCTGTCCCTATCAGCATCGGAGTACCAAGTCAAGTCCTGTTCCTGGCGGCATCCGAGTACCAAGTTAAGTCCTGGCCCTGGCGGTCTGTAATTCCTGTCAATACCATCCCCTCCCCCGCCCCCCGCCTGAATCCTGTCTCTACCCCTCTCGCCTCTAGCTCTCGTCTGTAGCCCTCGCCCGCACCTCGGTCTAGTTCTATCGATGGAGCTAGATAGGAACTGTGTTGTTCTTTGGTGTTTGTCTTGTCTTGTCCTCGCCTCCGTGGGGTAAGTCAGGCCGTCTTGCCGTTGCCCCGCGGGGGTCATGAGTCCCGGCCCTATGTCCTGTACCCAAGGAGGGGCACCGGCTCTCTGTTCTATGTGTGAGTCCCGGCCCTATCTCCTGTTCCCAGGGAGGGGTCCCGGCTTTGTGTTCTGTGTATGTGTCCATGGTTACATTTACCTGCACTCCCGACACCGAGGCTCTGTGTTCCCATGTTCCTCCTCTCCCTAGCCCATGTCATGTCCTTGCCTGGTTCTGGGGTCCGAGCCAGAGGCAAGACCCAGGTACTGGGTCTTTGCCCAGTATCTGGCTCGGAGTCCATACCCTAGCCTCTTCATGTCTCCTCTAGTTCCGGGGTCCAATTCCGAGTCCTAGACCAGACCTCTAGTCCCAACCTAGTTGTAGTCCTGACTCCTTGTCCTGTTCGCTACTCCTGCTCCTGCCTAGCTCTCCCGGTATCGAACAATAAACTAAATCTAAGTAACCTCACAAGAGGTGTCTTGCATTTGGGTCTACCCTTGCTCCCAATGCTCCCGTCATTGTGACACCAACAGGAATAAAACAAAAACGAACTCTGTATTCTCAATATTTTGGTTTCGAAGGACTCCCACTTACCAAGCATCACTTTGCCAGCAGTCAACCTATCTCAGACCACACTTGCCAGACCATTTCTGATATCGCACAAATTGCCTTTTCTTTCAATTAGAATCTCACCCTGAACACCGCTCTCGTCCTTCATAATTACCTTGAATTTACTCGGATTATGATCGCTGGATCCAAAACGTTCCCCGGTACTCACTTCTGTCACCAGCCCGGTCTCATTCCCAAAGAGGAGATCCAGCATCGCAGTCTATCAAGTTGTTTTGGGAAACTTTTTGAAAACAGTTGACAAATGCTATTCCATAACCACCTTTATAAATGTGTTAGTTCCAGACAGTGTGTGGAAAGTGAGGATTACCTACCATAACAACGTTACTTCTTCCGGTACTGCTCTACAATTTAGCTGCTCTAAATCCAGTGGACTATTGGGTGGCCTGTAATGGTCCAAACTCTAAACTCATCCGCCAACCCTGTAATTTATCTTGCATTATAATACCCACACTCAGAACATTATTCCCTCAATGCCTCACTAGTCCTGACTCACTGATGGAAATCGTCACAACCGTGGACGACCTGTCCTTTAACTGAACACCTAAATCCCCGAACCTGTCACCCATCCTTCCCTTGGCATTGATAGCGTCCTGGACCATGATTTCTGGCTGCACTCCCTACCCCTTAAAACAGTGATATACTCGATTTGAGGTGCCACCGATCCTTGCATCTGGGAGGTATCATAATCCGGAACACGTGTCTTGTACACAAAACGCGTCTTCCAAATCCCTAACGAATCAATTCCCAACCAGTATTGTTGGTTTCCACTGTCCGTTGCCCTCTAGTCTGAACTACAGAGCCAAATGAGGAACGAGAGACCTGAATGCTGTGGCTTCTGGCTCGACATCCTCATTGATAGTATCCAAAGTGGTGTACCTATTATTGAGAGGGACGGCCACAACTGCGCCATGCTCTGGCTGTTTATCACTTTCTCTCTTCTGATGATTATCTACTTACCTATGTCCTGCACCATAGGGGTAACTACCTCGCTCTCATTCCTGCTTCTGAACCGCCCGCTTCTCCCAGCCGACCGAATGATCCGGAGTTCATCCAGCTCAAATTTCAGTCCCCTCGCGCGGTAGGAATCTACTGCCGAATGCACTCTTCCAGGTGTAATCGTCATGGGCAGTGGACATCTCCCTGTCTTTCAATACATCCGCAAGAGGACCATTCCACTGTCCTGACTGGCAATAACACTTTTCATCATGTGATAAGATAGAATGAATCTCACTAAAGTCATCACACCCCCGCCCCCCCCCCACCCACCTCTTCTCACCGAAGTGTACTGACCCCATGCTTCAGGCTCCCTCACTCTAACCCTGTTCCACACAACGTTGCTTCCCGAATAGCCGTTCTGTTTCAACCCAACTTTCTATTAGTGACCCTTCCCAAGTGCCTCATTACCCGACGATGTCAATACCACCGAAGTTCCCGACAGGCCCTCATCGCTTAGAAATCGCGATCTCACCAACCACAATCCACTGCTCGCACCATCTTAAGCGTCGAATTTCACAACTATACAATAAAGCTGAAGAGGAACGAGTATGACAAGAGAGAAACAAAAAGACATTTGCAAAATTGTATCCATTAATGACCACGAGAAAGATGTGATGGCTTCTAAGCTGTGCCGTTGCTACATTGTGATTCGTCATGATTATGGTCACACTAGAAATGCGTTGTTATGTAATGACATCTTAAGGAGTTCCACGGGGGAGGCAGTGCAAAATAAAACGAAAGGGGATTAGGGGTGGCGATTACATGATGATATGATGTAAGAAATGTTGGACATTAAATGAGCAGAGAGGAGAAATAATGAGGTCTTTCTGCGATGGAAGGGCATTGACAGGGGATCGCTTGGCTCTCAGGTGCTTACAATTCTCAGTCTATTAAGTGAATGGGTCGAGTATCCCGAATGTTAGCCAATGAGTAATATAGGAAACTGCGTAATATGGTGAATTCTAAAGGGAAGCAGTGAGGCTGGCAGGCCATTCAATCGCAAGTACATGGCTAACGTGGAATCAGGCGGATTAACAAATATTTGTTCATTTAATACGAAAGGGAAACTTCAGAACATGTTGTTTGTGCTTGAAGATAATTGACATTGCGGAAGTAGAACAAATATTCAGCAGAATTCTCCTAAAAATGACAGGTCTCTCATTTATGGAGGTGGGGGCGCTGAGAGAATATGCGATAGAACGGGACATTCAGCCCACAGTGACATCCCGCTGATATAAAGCCTGTGCTCTGTTTGTGATAAGGATAAGATGTAGTATTCTATCACAATCTACCTCGTTATTACATTACACCATATTATCTACCTGCACTGCACTCTCTCTATAACACAACACTTTACTCTGCACTCTGTTATTGTTTTCGCCATGTACTACTTCAATGCACAGTTGCATTGAATTAATCTGTATCAATGGTAGACAAGTTCTTCACTTTACCCCGGTACATGTGTGATTAATGTAGGAGTGCAGCAATGTACTAATGGTCCCATCTTTAAGAAGATATATCTGTCTGTACATGATCTATAACTTCCCACCAATGTACAGCCTGTTTAGTTGCTCATGTGACCACTTAAAATCTGCCATCTTATCCGCTTCCTCCTCTTCCTCTGGCAGCAGAGTCCAGACATCTACCACTGTATTAAAACAATCGGCTTCTTGAATCTCCTTTCAACGTTACCCCTCTCATATTGAAACATACACTTGCAGTCCTTGATGCCTGAAATTAGTTGTTGGCAAGATGATAGACTCCATTATCAATGATGAGGTTTCGGGTAAAATGGGCCGGAGTCAGCATGGTTTCCTGAACGGGAATCTTGATTGACAAATTTGTTGCAACTCTTTCAGGAAATAACGGGCAGGACACACAGAGAAAGTCGCTGAATGTTGTTTTCTGGGTTTTTCGGAGTGTTTTGGACAAAGCGTTGCAAACTAGGCTGCAAAGCCGCAGTATGATTCGAGTCTTCGGCCTGATTTGGTCACATTAATAAATTGTTTGAATATCTTTTACCGAAGTGCAAGATGGTAGTGGAAAATTTGTAGGAGCACGCAGACGAGGTGTACAAGATAAACAAGGTAAACTGCCCATCCAAAAATCTAGAAGGACATGAGGTGTTGGGAGTGGGCAGCAGACTAGATTTGAATGATGGAGAAGAATAGGAGTGAGAAGGTGATCAAGGTAATGTCGCTGATGAAAGAGAAGAAATGACTGTACCTGAAATCAAGGTAGCAGATTCTGTTTCTTGGTTGGTAAAATATGCGGTTGATTAGACTTTGGTATAAAGTGGTACTTCCTCAGAAGATGTTTGGAAAGTTGAACAAGCTGACCTTCCAGGACGAGGTGGGTATCCTCGCACGCAACAGGAATAATGTATTCCATAACCAATTCTGGAATGGTAATCATTTCCTCAGCTTCTACTTCTCATTCAGGTGACAACGACAGAGCAGATACTTACACGTTGAACGACATGATTAGATATGGAACATGTCTGAGAAAAGCGTTGAACCCTGTGGAAAGATGAAACCTGAAAAGATTTCAATCAAGTTTTGTGGACAGACAGATGCGAATACAAGATGGTGCCCCCAGCATTTGAAATGCGAGACTATCGTGCGATTGAACTGGGTTTGTAAGAACTGAACAGAAAATATATCATTAATAAGCGATGAGAAATATATTTTCGTGCGCATGCCTGATCTAACTGTGAGATTGAAAATGATCACAGTTCACCTTTACTTCTCTCTGAACTGATTTCAATTGACAGTTTGTTCCTCTTCATAATCCAGTATTTAAATAGGTTTCGAACAAGCATGGAGAGGAATGATGCGCTTGTGTCTGGGTCTCGATGGGATATTGAGCTGAAGTAATCTCGGGAGTTAGTCAGTGATGGAAAACGTTAGTGCCTGCTTGTAACCCATTGACAACGCATATCGAAGAATGCAATGCATTCTGAAAGAGGCAATGTCGATAATAGAGATCAAACTATTGATGAAACCTTAACGTTCATTTGCATGTGATGTGAAGATTCAAGCATTGCCTTAAGTTGCAGATAATTAAGAATAAATTGGTCAGTTGAGACGGAAAATTTGAAAAAAAACTCGACGAAGTCTTGTGCAGGCTTGTACACGATTGGAGATAATTAGGAGTTAACGCCCTTGTGCATTAACACATTTCCAGCGGTTTGCGAGGCTCACCATACAGCAACGTCACGATGACTTCAGAATATTATGCAACACATACACCATATGTGGAAGGGAATTAATTAAGGAAACTTGCTCCGGGACTGTGATCACCACGAGATAAATAAGACTCTTTTGCCACACGAGAGAGATTCCACAGTCAGGAAGACTGTCGTCGACGAGATCAGCAAGAATTAGAGGCTGCCCTGCCCATGGAGGTGCCTTTTGAGAGGAAGATACTTGCGGTCATTCGAGAGATTCAGAAAGTATATTATCCTACTTTGGCTGTTCTTGGAGTTCCCGGTAAGTCGGCAGAGCGTCGTTTAATTTGCGCACGAAGTACGAATTATAGATAAATATGCATCCCGTGTTTTAGCTTGCGAATGGGTCTCTTGACGTATTGTGATTTGCGACTAGTATCGTTATATGTGCCAATTGCTACGCGAGGGAACGATGAACAGAAATCCGCACTTCCCCTTCATTCTCAATGTGATTTTCGCTGTTTGGCATCAAATACTGTACGGCTATTTATTCTGCGCCCCTAACGTCCGGTTATTGAAAGACAGAAAATAAGACGAGCACACTGAGAATAATGGATATATAAAGCAGAGACTGAAAACTACAGAGCCGCTCAGTACCTTTGGCAGCAGCTTTGGTATGTGCGAAGTTCCAGGACATTTTCATTATGTGAGCGCATGTATTTAGAGGTGCAGACGTCTTGTGTTAGAGAATTGTGCAGTGGAGCAAAACTGAAAAAAGAGTAAACAAAAAACACCGAATGTGGGATCTTAACAGTGTCCAAGATGATCATGTCAAAGTTGCCACCCTCCCTTGATTTCGCCAGTTACTGTTGTATGAATTCCTGTATACTTAAAATTTGCATTCAATAATTCGTTGTGTTTGCACTGTTTAGTTCAACAAATTTATTTCCACTTGCTTCTTTGAAGAGAGAAGTCCGCCACACGGAGAGTCAGTGAGATTTCCTTCACGAGATAATGCAATAGTTCTGTTCCATTTGCGTGTACACTTGCTGTTAATTCAATTGACTGAATTTGCGATCATTTCAGGACACACTTTTACCGTCATTTGGCCACTGAGCGACACAACCTCGATACGAAACCCTTGGTCCAACTAGTCCTAGAATGCCCAACAAGCTGGACCCTATTTCCTGCTTTTGGCTCATGTCTCTCCGCATAAGCGGTGCCCAGTATGCGTCTATCCAGGTACGTACTAAATGACACGATTGTACCTGAGTTCACCACTTCCTCTGGCAGCTCATTCCAGGTAGTCGTAGCCCTCTATGTGAAGAGTTGCCTCTCAGTTCCCTTTTATTTTTTCCCGCCATCCTGAACCTATGCCTCGCCCTAGTCATGGTCTGCCCTATCCTGGTGAACAGACAGCTATCATTCAGATGATCTATCTCTTTCGTTATGTTATAAACACCTGTACCATCACCCCTTATTCCACAAACAACAGGAATTCTGCAGATGCTGGAAATTCAAGCAACACACATAAAAGTTGCTGGTGAACGCAGCAGGCCAGGCAGAATCTCTAGGAAGAGGTGCAGTCGACGTTTCAGGCCGAGACCCTTCGTCAGGACTAACTGAAGGAAGAGTGAGTAAGGGATCCTGACGAAGGGTCTCGGCCTGAAACGTCGACTGCTCCTCTTCCTAGAGATGCTACATGGCCTGCTGCGTTCACCAGCAACTTTTATGTGTGTTACCCATTATTCCACTATGGCCCACCTCTCGTGTCAAGACAGACGGACTGCAGTCCTGAAGAATTCTATTCGCTTTCAAGTTAACAAGGTCTTTCCGAAAACAGTATAACGAAACTGTACATAGAACTCCAAGTGCGGTCTCGGGAAGAAGTTATTCAACTAACACGGTAATGTATTCGCATTTGTTATCCTCACAGTTAACCTGCTGACGATTGTTGTCCTGTCTCGGGGAAAATGCGGTCTCTCCAGTTGCGTTACCCGCTACCTGCTGGCCATGGCGGCGGCCGATCTGCTGCTCGTTATCTTTGATGTAATACTGAGGCAGATTCCCATTGTTCATGAGTTGCGATAGTATTTAGATTCACCGTGTGCAATATTCACGCCGTCTTTCTTCACGCAATCACGGACTGTTCTGTATGGTTCACGGTCACCTTCACCTTTGACCGATTTATTGCCATTTGCGGCCAAAGGCTGAAAGCCAGGTATTGCACAGAGAACACCGCGACTACTGTTCTGGGAACGGTGATTGTACTGAGCGGTCTGAAGAATGTGTTCTGGTATTTCATGTACGAACCTCAGTACAGATTGGAAAATGCTCCTTGGTTTTGTTACATGGGTGTCCGTGTTATGGTTTCATTAACCTGGACAATAATTGTGTTCCTTCATTATATTCTCAACCCCTGTATCCCATTTGTTGTGATTTTACTGCTCAATGCTTTAACGATCAGAAACATTTTCGTGGCCAGTCGAGCCCGCAGGAGACTCCGGAGTCAGAAAAGCGAAAAGAACCCCAGAGATCCTGAGATCGAGAGCCCGAGGAAATCCATAGTGTTGTTATTATTTATCTCCGGTAACTTCATTGTGTTATGGGTGGTATTTACCTTCTATTCAATATGGAGTCGAATGTATAATGTGGGATACTATTCCTTATATCTTCCTGTCTTTGTATCGGAAATAGGATTCATGCTCCAACTTCTCAGTTGTTGCACAAACACCTGCATTTATGCTGTGACACAAACCAGGTTCAGGGAGCAGTTGAGGGCCGTGTTTACTTATCCATTTACTCGACTGATAAAATCAATAAAACACTGATGACTGTTCGCGCGTTTACGGCATTCGACCTCAGAATTAAGATCAGCTTTATTATCACTGAGCAATATGACCCGAGATTTGTTATGCGACACTAGTACAGTTCAAAAGCCTAAAATTAAGTTGAAATGCAAAATGAATAAATAGCGTAAAATAAATAAGGAGCTCGTATTCACGGTATATTTGTCATTCCTTAGTCACCGTGTGTGGGTCTTCAGGAGCCTGTGTCTCCTCCCAGATGGTGGTAAAGGAAGTGGGCACGTCTCGGATCGTCAGGCTCCTTTGTGATGAAGGCCGCCTTCTTGAGGCACGCCTCTTGAAAATGTCCCGGCAGCGGGACTCTTGGCCCCATGAGCCCCTGTCGACGAACAGCCACCCAATCACACTCATCCTCCATAAATCCAATTCTCCCCACGTTCTGCCATTGACCCTCATGGGAAGGTACAGTAGAAGAGTAACATCCAGGCCCTTTCAGATGTCGCAGGTAACTGACGCTGCTGAGGAAAACCCAAACACTCACACGAAGGACAGGAAAGGTCAGCACAGAGAGTACTGATGGGTCTCTGAAACCCCGAAGCAGCGGCTCAAAATCCAGCATCACCAATCCGCACAACTTCCAGTGGATTTCATTCACACCCTTCATTATTGTCTGCGGTAGAAACATGGGAAGTTTGGCTCCTTCCCGCTGCTCATTCGTTGGTGTTGTTCGTTTCCAAAAGTGCATTGAATACAATTCAAAATTCGAGATAAATCGTGTGTTGGTTATTATTGTCACATAACGAGATTCAGAGAATATTTTTGTCTGCGTGACATCTGGATGGAAAATTTATTGGAGTCATGGCATCGTAGGGCTCTGCAACACAGGCAGGTCCTTCACCTCACATAATCCGTGCCGAGCTGATATTATACCTTGCCCCACCGACCCGCACCTGCACCACAGCTGTTCAGACCCCTGCCGTGCATCTATTTAGCGAACTATTTCTTAAATGTTGCAACAGAACTGGAATCCCTCACCGTCGCTGGTAACCTGTTCCACAGTCTCACACGTTCCGAATAATGAAGTTTCCTCTCAGAGACCGTCTAAATATTTCACTTTTCACCTTTATCGCATGACCTCCAGTAATACCCTACGTAATATCTTTGGATAAAGCCTGTTTGCATTTACAAGGACATGGAATGGGACAAGTAGGGGGATAACGGTAGGGACAGGGGCAGAGACATAGGAGACAGAGATAGAGGGAGACCCGGTACAGATAGATACAGAGATTGACACAGAACAGAGAGAGACAGAGAGAGACAGAGAGAGAGAGAGAGAGAGAGAGAGATACAAACATAACTCCCTATATTTCGGGCCTGTATGAGAAATCCCCGCGTAATTAACCCATTTACATTTCAACTATTTCCTCATATATTGCTGCATCCCCATAATTCCTAATTTCGTGGCGCCACAGCGCTATTTACGACTTGCTGGTGTCCTGTCATCAACAATACCTTATTGATAATTTCCCTTTATTACCCATTCACTTAGTCTACACTTCACCGTTTATCGCGCCCCTTCTCCGCTTTGGGAACTCCAGTTTCCGAATTCACCATCATGATTCTTCTATTCTCCCGTTAGCTGAGGGACTCCACAATGTCACATTGACTGCAGGCCCTATGTCTATACGGCAATAAAAACAGATCAGCTGTTTCTTCCTACAGCGTGGAGATTATTTGTTAAATACCATTGATAAGGTACACTGCCAAAGACTTTAAAAGCAGAGAAGTGCCAGAGCCGCAATATTGATTAAAGGAGTAGAACTGGTCGCACAGACGGAAAAACAATTGGCTGGAGTTTTCCAAAACTCACTGAAATGATGAGAAACATACCAGATAGAGCTGCCAAAGGTAATGCAATAGGTTCTACATTCGTAAATATATGGCAAACTTTTCAAAATCATATATTACAGTATCATAGAATATATTGAAGGATATGACTAAGAATTTGAGTTGCCAGCGGGGGTAGAGAGATAACTGAGGAACATTTCCTTCCCTCCACCAAGGTGGGGTAGTAGTGTTCCCAAAGGTTCGGTATTTACTGTCTCTTCTCTAAGATTGTTATATTACTGGTCTCCAAATAGAAATATAAACCAAAAAACTTTCTTTTTCAAAAATGTTTGAAAAATTGCTGTTAATGCTGCTCCTGTTTTAAATAAATAGACATCAGCGTGCCTTCTTGTACACTTGGAAGCAAACGCTGTGGCCACGTATTCCGTGGTTTTATTAAAAGACGCAGCGCATTCCGCGGGTATATGGCAATGCCCAGATTGTTCTAAAAAAAATTCTGCCTTCCGCCATCGCCAACCGAACTTGTTAGTATCTACTTTGCATTCACTTTAAAACTATTTATTTCCATTGTGGATTCTGGCAAGTTTATTTTCGCAAAAATAAAATCCATTCGCTGTAGAACAAAATTGGAGTGATGGATTTGTGTACTTGCAGATCAACGACATTATCCCAGCGGCGCAAAACTTCCACGCTCTCTTTCAGCCCATCGAGGCTTGTCCAATTTCTCCGTATTGGAAACCAATCATCTACAATTTACATGTTCACTATCTGTCCAATTCCCTAAACGTGATGATTATATCTTATTCTGCGACGTATTTCGATTGGAACCGCAATCAAATTATGAATTACACTCTGTATCAAATAGCTTAAATGCACTATGATTGAATAAGAAATAGTTACAAATATCGGTAATAATATTGAATATCTCAAACACGAGAAGATCTGCAGATGCTGGAAATTCAAGCAACGCAGAGAAAATGCTAGCCGAACGCAGCAGGCCAGGCAGCGTCTATGGGAACTAACTGAACCATCAGGTTGGAGCGTTCATTGATTTCTCTAACTTCCGTTAATGCCCCTCCTCCCCTTCTTACCCCACCCGTTATTTATTATTTATTTATTTATTTATTTATTTATTCCTCTCTCTCTCTCTCTCTCTCACCCCCCCCTTTTCTCTCACTTTTTTCTCTGTCCCTCTCACAATCACTCCTTACCTGCTCTCCATCTTCCTCTCGGCTCCCCTCCCGCTTTCTTTCTCCCTAGGCCTCCCGTCCCATGATCCTCCCCTTTCTCCAGCTCTCTATCCCTTTCGCCAATCAACTTTCCACTCGTAGCTTCATCCGCCACCGCCCCACCACCACCCCCCACCCCCGCCTTCCCCTATCATTTCGAATCTTCCCCTCCCCCTCCATCTTTCAAATCTCTTACTATCTCTTCTTTGAATATAGACAGTAGATATTAGACACTAGAATACTACAGCACAATACAGGCCCTTCGGCCCTCGATGTTGTACGACCCATATATTCCTTTAAAAAGTACTAAACCCACACTACCCCGTAACCCTCTATTTTTCTTTCATCCATGTGCTTGTCCAAGAGGCTCTTAAAGACCCCTAATGTTTTAACCTCCCTGGCAAATCACTCCAGGCACCCACAACCCTCTGTGTAAAAAACCTACCCCTGATGTTTCCCCTAAACTTCCCTCCCTTAACTTTGTACATATGCCCGCTGGTGTTTGCTATTCATGCCCTGGGAAACAGGTACTGGCTACCCACCTTATCTATGCCTCTCATAATCTTGTAGACCTCTATCAAGTCACCTCTCATCCTTCTACTCTCCAAAGAGAAAAGTCCCAGCTCTGCGAACCTTGCCTCATAAGACTATTTTTTCCAGTCCAGGCAACATCCTTGTAAATCTCCTCTGCACCGTCTTCATAGCTTCCACATCCTTCCTATAATGAGGTGACCAGAACTGAGCACAATACTCTAAGTGTGCTCTCACCAGAGATTTGTAGAGTTGCAACATGACCTCTCTGCTCTTGAACTCAATCCCCATATTAATGAAGCCTAGCATCCCATAGGCCATTTTAACTATCCTATCAACCTGTGCAGCGACCTTGAGGGATGTATGGATTTGAACTGCAAGGTCCCTCTGATAATCCACAGTCTTAAGTAACCAACCATTAACCCTGTACTCAGCCTTCTGGTTTGTCCTTCCAAAATGCATCACCTCACACTTATCCGGATTGAACTCCATCTGCCAGTTTTCTGCCCAACTATGCATCCTGTCTATATTCTCTTGTATACTTCGACAACCTAGAGCTCCATCCACAACTCCTTCAATCTTCGTGTCATCCGCAACTTTACTCACCCATCCTTCCGCCTCTTCATCCAGGTCATTTATAAAAATCACAAAGAGCAAGGATCCCAGGACAGCTCCTTGCGGCACTCCACTAGTCACCGACCTCCAGGCAGAATACTTTCCTTCCACTACTGTCCTCTGCTTTCTTCCTGTAAGCCAATTTTTTATCCAACAGACAAGGTTTCACTGATCCCATGCCTTATGATTTTCTGGATGAGTCTTTCGTGGGGGACCTGGTCAAATGCCTTGCTAAAATCATATAAACCACATCCAGCGCCTTACGCTCATCAATTTTTTTGTTATCCTTTCAAAAAATTCAACTAGGCTCATGAGGCACGACCTTCCCTTCACAAAGCCATGTTGACTATCCTTGCGGTGACTGTACTTCTCCAAATGCTCATAGATCCTATCCTTAAGAATCCTTTCCAATAGTTTGCAGACAACCAACTAAAGACTCACCGGTCTATATTTCCCAGGGTTCTCCCTATGACCTTTTTTATAAAACAAGGGAAGTACATTTGCCATTCTCCAATCCTCCGGCACCTCCCCTGCAGCCAAAAAGGATTCAATGTTCATAGCTACTGCTCCAGCGATCTCCTCTCTCACTTCCCACAGCCACCTGGGGTATATCACGTCCGGCCCTGGGGATTTACCAATCCTGATATTTTTAAGAGATCCAACACTTCTTCTTCCTTAATCTCCACATTGTCCAGCGAACAGGCCTGTTCTATTTCGGTCTCACCCTGATCAAGGTCCTTCTCACTTGTGAATACCGAATCAAAGTGTTCATTAGGACCTCCCGAACTTCCTCCGCCTCCAGGCACATGTTGCCTTCTTAATCCTTTAGTGGCCCCACCTTCATTCTTGTCATCCTTCTGTTCTTCACATACGCATAGAATGCCTTGGGGTTCTCCTTAATCCTACATGCCAAGGCCTTCTCATGCCCCCTTCGAGCTCTCCTAACTCCTTTCTTAAGTTTCGTCCTGGCTACCCTATATTTCTCATGAGCCTGTTTCCTGCTTCTTATATCTAACAGATGCTTCCTTCTTCCTCTTGACGAGTTGCCTCACGTGTTTCGTCAGCCACTGTTCCCTTTTCCTACCATTTTGTCCTTGTCTCAGTAGGACAGACCTATCCTGAACCCAGCACAAGTGGCCCCTAAACTTCCTCCACATTACTTCTGTGCTTTCACCCTTGAACATCTGTTTCCAATTTACTCTCGCTAGTTCCTGCCTCATCCCTTCATAGTTAGCCCTTCCCCAGTTAAGCACTTTTCCATTTTATCTGATTTTATCCTTTTCCATAGCTATGCTGAAGCTAAGGGAGTTGTGGTCACTCTCACCAAAATGCTCCCCCACCAAGAGGTCTGCCACCTGACCAGGTTCATTACATAGAACTAGATCCAGTATGGCCTCTCCTCTCATCGGTCGGTCCACATACTGTGTCAGGAATCCTTCTTGAACACACCTGACAAATTCAGCCCCATCTAATCCACCCCACCCCCTTGCAGTCAGGAGGTGCCAGTCAGTATGAGGGAAATTGAAATCACCCATAGCAACAACCTTGTATTTCCTGCACTATTCTAAAATTTGCCTGCTTACCTGCTCCTCGGTGTCCCGAGGGATTTTTGGGGCACTATAGACTACTCCCAGCACAGTGATTGATCCCTTCCTATTTCTGACTTCCACCTACACCGACTCAGTGGACACTCCCTCTGCAGCGTCCTCCCTTTCTATAGCCGTGATGTATTCCCTGATCGTAATGCTACTCCACGCCACCCCACCCCTCCCCCCCACACACACATATACACAGACTTTTTCTACCTCCCATCCTAATGTTTTAAAACACATTAACCCCGGTACCTGCATCAGCCAATCCTGCCCTTCCTCCAGCCAAGTTTCAGTAACGGCCACAACATCGTAGTTCCATGTACTGATCAATGCTCTAAGTTCATCCCCTTTATTCCTAATACTCCTAGCGTTGAATAGACACATTTCAACCCCTGTAACTGGCTCCATTTATGTTTTGTCCCCTGCCTGTACTTCCTCACCAACTCAGAACACATATTTTCATGCCCTTGTCCTTCTACCCTAATCTCTGCACTCACATTCTGATCACCACCCGACTGCCAAACTAGTTTAAACCCTCCCCAACAGCTCTAGCAAACCTGCCCGCCAGGATATTGGTCCCTTTCCAGTTCAGATGCAGCCCGTCCTTTTTATACAGGTCAGACCTTCCCCAGAAGAGATCCCAATGATCCAGAAATCTGAACCTTTGCCCCCTGCACCAACTCTTCAGCCACGCATTCATCTGCCATAACTTCCTGTTCCTACACTCTCTGTCTTGTGGCACAGACAGCAATCCCGAGATTACCATCCTTTAGGTCCTGCTTTTTAACTTCATTCCTAACTCCCTACATTCCTTCTTCAGGGCATCAACACTACTCCTATCTATGTCATTGGTCCCCACGTGGACCAGGACATCTGGCTGCTCACCCTCTCTCCTCAGAATACCGAGAACTTGATCCGAGATATCGCTATCCCTGGCACCAGGGAGGCAACAGTCCTTCCGAATTCTCGATCTCCCCCACAGAAACTCTTATCTGTCCCCCGAAATATCTAATCCTCTATCACTACTGCTCTCTGCTTTTCCTTCCTTCCTTTCTGAGCTGAGGGTCCAGTCTCGGTGCCAGGGACGCGACCACTACAACATCTCCCTGGTAGGTTGTCCCCACCAAAAGCATGCAAAACTTATTGTTGATGGAAACAGCTACAGGTGTGCTCTGCTCTTTCTATCTATTTCCTTTCACTCTCCTGACAGTCACCCAGTTACCTGTCTCCTGACTCTTAGCGGTGACTGTCTCCCTGAAACTCCGATCTATTATTGCCTCTGCCTCCCGAATGATCCGATGTTCATTCAGCTGCAACTGCAGTTCCCTAACTCGGTTTAACCGGAGCTGCAGCTGGATGCACCTTTTGTAGGTGTAATCCTCAGAGACAATTGTACTGTCCCTGACTTCCCACATCTTACAATCGGAGCACTGGATAGCCCTGTCTACTGCCTCCATTACCAACTCCTAAGTCAATTAATTTAATTAAAGAAACTTACCTGGCCTTACCTCATTGGGAACAAGCTGGTCTTCAGCCTCCCGAGCCAAAGCCTCATAGTTCAACTGCTTCACTGGCCCACTCACTCATTGGCCGCTCTGCTTGAGGTACCCCTCTTTTCATTTGTTTGAGCTTTTCCATTTTCGATTGCCCTCAAACTACTTCGCTCTTTTAGGATTCGTTATCGGATGTTCACTTCTAAGTTTTCAAGCTCTTGACAAAACGGAATTTCCGTACCTCCGCTACTAGGCCTCACTGGGGCGCCTTCATATGACGCCTATCTTTCACACGTCTCTGAGACACCTTCTACCACTGTTTATGACACGAACACTTCTAACCCATCTGCTCATATCCGTCTCTGGGACGTCCTGTTCCCTGCCCTCACTCCGTCGCTGACAAGCACCCTGCCACATCTCTGGCTTGTCTACCCGCCACCCCCATCCCCCGTGTTTGGAACATCATATTGACACCACCCCCTTGCTCTCTTCAATACCACTCACTCTGCAACGCTCCTTCTGTCCCTATTTCTCCCCTCCTCATCTCTGCAATTCCCCTTCACCCACCTCTCACAGACATCTCAGTGTTACTCCATTTCCACCCCCGTATGGCGCTCTCCCGTCAAGGCAACACTCTTTCGCCTCAGCCATCTGACGCTTCTGCCCTTCCACCTTGAGTACCACCTGAATAAGACTGAACCTACTCCGATGTCGGTAGCGTATACCTCAACAAGAAAGGGCAGTTTATAGTTGACTGGACGCATTTCTACGATCCAATACAGAGAAAATACTGGCCGTTTGCAGTATCGCAAAGTTGAGTTCATTGAGGGAAAGGGATAACGATTTGTAATGGTAATCTCGTTCAGATCCCGACTCTGAATATAGGGTCTCCGGATGTTATCGTACCTTGTGACAAAGAAGAACACCGCCCCTGGCGGGGAAGTCGAGGGCAGGATAAACCCTGATGGCAACGCCTCTTTAATGTAATCGTTCATAAGTCGTCTCTGACGACCAGAAATGGAGAGCAGCCTTCCACAAGAAGGGCGGGAACCAGGCAGTAACCAAACGGTGCAATGATAATTACGTTGGGGTGGAAGCGAGTTAGCCTTTTTCTTCCTCAAAACTGAGAGAAGATGTGAATATTCAGAAGGAACTCTTGTAATCTCATTAATATTTTCTTAGTCAGGAAGTCCGGGCACGTGTTCGGGGATCTGGGTTTTGAACTCGGACACTCGGGGAACAGATTCATGACTCTGGGAAACCGATGTAAAACAACTATTCCGCTAACAGGAGACCAACCAGTACTAAATGTCTCTCCCCGGTCAAGCACAGGGACACACCGAAACAACCAGAGATGCCCCAAAATAAAAGGGATCTCTGTAGAAATGAACACGTGGATCTTTACTGTTTCATAATAATTCCCAATCGGGAAACCTAACGGTCCGGAAATGTAACTCAACGTTACCAGGGTCATGAAGCTACCATCCAGGGCAACGGATGGATGGGGATCATCAGCCTTAGAGTCGGGGCCACTCAATTGTTGTGGCACCTCTAAATCTAAAAGTTTACACCATGACCCCGAATTAACAAATGCCCAAATGTGAGACACCTTTTGATTCCATATCAAAAAAGAAGAACTTATGGGAGAAGCCCCAGGGACAGCCACATACTTCCCTTAGTAAACATCTCCCTCCCCCACCACCCGGAGTTTCCCGACCTCTTTTGGCACAAGGAAATAGAATGGTAAAGTTCCACGCAGTGGAAATAACGTCTAGCTTTAATATTCTTTCGTGCATGGTCCCAGGGAATTCAGAGAGTAGGCCGGCGAACGATCTGTGGGAGTAAATGATAAGGTTGGGGTAGGGCCAGGGTAGTAGGTTAGAAGCTGGGGAACTGCTAACGCCGCTCTCGGCGCTGTTCTGACGGGTGGATGTCCAGACGAGTGATGCAAGCCACTTTCCTTCGTTCGGCAGGAAACGTGTGTGGCATCAGTTCGATAAGCAGAAAATGCTGGGTTATAAACTCGCAGCACGTCTCGGGAATTCCATCGAAACGCTCCGAGGAGGCAGATTTAGCGTGTTATCTGCACTCTCACCCTGAGGACCTGGTGGACCTCAGACCTGGGCATTTAGATTTTCTTTAATGGCAGATAGAGACGGGACCATTTCCTGCAGCTGATTCTCGTGCCGTCTGACCATGGCACTCTGGTTTGCTAGACCTGATCGGACGCCGAATCATGCGGAGTTCATTTTTCCGGCTGGTTCGGATGACCGGGGATGCGAGTGACTACAAGTGTGGAAATTACAGAGACTTCTGCACATCAAACTAAAGGAAAGATTTATTTCAGAAATTAACCAGCAAAACTGACAAGAACTCTGGCAAGCTATACAGAATCTTAATGAACTGAAATCACTCACCACACAGAACAACTCTGTCTGAGTTTCACGAGACAAGGATTCACACCGACATTGGCGTGCGCCCCTGAAATAAACCCTGGGGCACGTAGGAATTCAGGACCAATCAGACAACCAAGCTGCTCAGAAGAGGCAATAATCCCCAAAGACAATAACTACGATGCTGGACCTTGAAATCACAGTGCTAAATAAATTATCCTAAATTGAACAAAAGTACTAAATTCAAGCAGAGCTTAAAATCACCATGACATCAAATGGACGCCTTCTGTATATTGGCGAGACCCGACGCAGGCTGGGAGATCGTTCCGCTGAACACCTACGCTCTGTCCGCCAGAGAAAACAAGATCTCCCAGTGGCCACACATTTTAATTGCACGTCCCGTTCCCATTCTGATATGTCTATCCACGGCCTCCTCTACTGTAAAGATGAAGCCACACTCAGGTTGGAGGAACAACACCATATATTCTGTCTGGGTAGCCTCCAACCTGATGGCGTGAATATTGATTCTCTAACTTTTGTTATTGCCCCTCCTCCCCCTCACATCCCATCCCTTATTTATTTATTTAATGTATTTTAAATCCCCCCCCCCTTTTCTCTCTCTCCCTCTTTTTTTCTCCCTCTGTCCCTCTCATTATAACTCCTTGCCTCCTCTCCACCCTCCGGGCTCCACTCCCCGCTTATCTCTCTCCCCAGCCTTCCCGTCCCATGATCCTCTCCCTTCTCCGTCTGGTATCCCTTTTGCCAATCAACTTTCCAGCTCTTAGATCCACCCCTCCCCTCCTGTGTTCTCCTATCATTTCCGATCTCCCCTTCCCTCTCCTACTTTCAAATCTTTTAATATCTCTTCTTTCAGTTAGTCCTGACGAAGGGTCTAGGATCGAAACGTTGACTGTACCTCTTCCTATAGATGCTGCCTGGCCTGCTGTGTTCCACCAGCATTTTGTGTGTGTGTTACTTGTGTTTCCAGCATCTGCAGATTTCCTCGTGTCCGCAATTTATTTCCAGGTTCTGTAAAGTATCTTGTAAACTTTTTGGAGCAACTGAAACGTTCCTTGCGCTTTTTAGCCATAGGTGAATGGTCAGACAGGAAGGACTACCCTAAATTTGCAACGCATTCTTCGTTGTCTTCTTTCTGGTATCCAGTCCTCTTGGAGTGACCGTTTGACATGGGCGGAGATATCACTATTCTTCGCTTAACACGGCTCCTTTCGAATGTCATTTTGGGTTATAAGCCTCCTCCCTTTCCTGAGCAGGAAGTGAAAGTCGCTGTTAAGCAGTTTGTCTTTTTCTCAACTAACAGTCTCAGCGTCCAGCAAGTAATTCTCAGTCACTTCCACCATCTCCAACAGGATACCACCACCAAGCATATCTTCCCTCACCCCGCGCCCCTCGCCCATTCTGCAGTGATCGCTACCGACGCGGCTCCCTTGTCCATTCGTCCCTCCCAACTAATATCACCCTTGGCACTTATCCTTACAAGCGGAACAAGAGCTATTCCTGTTCTTACACCTCCTGCCTCATTATCATTCAGGGCCCCAAACAGTCCTTCCGGGTGAGTTAATACTCCTCCTCTGAGTCTGTTGGGATTATCTACTGCAACCCCAGTGCTCCCGGTGTGACCTCATGTATGTCGATGCGACTCGACGTCGATTGGGCGAATGCCTCGATAACGCTTAGAAAAAGTGAGATCTCCCAGTGGCCGCCCACTTTAATTCCACTTCCCATCCCCATTTCGACATGTCAGTCCACGGCCTCTTCTACTGTTGCATTGACACCACACTCAGGTTGGACAAGTAACAACTTATATTCGTCTGGGTACCCTCCAACATGACGGAATAAAAATCGATTTTCCATATTTGCTCTAATGCCCCCGCACTTCACCATCCCCCAATCCTATTTCCATCCATCAACTTATCTCCTCACTTCACTCTGTTTTCAGCCGTAGCAGCAGTTAATATATATGACCCATACCAGTAACAAATCACAATGCGTCAACACCGATACAACAGCTAAAATTAGATGCATATTTATCTGTAAATAATATTTTACGAGGTAAATTAAACTTTGGTTCTGCCGGCATATCGGGAACTCCAAGAACAGCCAAAGTTGGATAATATACCTTCTGGGTCATACGAATAACCGTAAATATCCTCCGCTCAAAAATCATCTCTATATAACGGGTTTATCTAGGTATACATGTGGTAGTCGACAATGGTCTACCTGAATGGAGAATGGCATTTTAAAAAGAACCCCACTGAAATAAATAAAGCAAAAAAATGAAGAACCCTTCCCGTGGGGCCAAAGGGTCTTAAAGGTCTGGTACTGATCACAATCCCATAATTAATTCCATTCAGCATATTGCGCATGTGTTGCATAATATTCTGAAGTGATCATGACGTGGATGTATGGTGAAACTCATAGAGCGCTGGAAGACTGTTGATGCGCCACTGAGAGACAAATTATCTCCACTCATCCGCAGGATCGCACAAGACTTCATCTAGTTTCTTTCAGATTTCCCTTCTCTTGGGGAGGGTTTAAACTGGATCTGCAGGGCGATGGGAACCAGAGTGCCAGAGCAGGTAGTGGAGCGGGGGTGAAAATAAATTATGTTAAAAGTTCATGCAAAGTCACAAATAGAAGGGTTGCGTGTGGTGGTAATAATCTTCTGAGGTGTGTCTATTTCAATGCAATTATTCTGGGGAAGGCAGACGAGCTGAGGGCGTGGATTGGCACATGGAATTACGACATTATAGCCATTAGTGAAACTTGGCTGCAGGAGGGGCAGGACTGGCAGCTTAATGTTCCAGGGTTCCGATGTTTCAGGCGTGATAGAGGCAGATGAATGAAGGGTGGGGGGGGGTTGGCATTGCTAGTCAGGAAAAATGTTACAGCAGTGCTCAAGCAGGAAAGATTAAAGGGCTTGTCTTCTGTGTCCATATGGGTGGAGCTGAGAAACAGGGAAGGAACAAGCAGATTAATGGGGTTGTATTACAGACCACCCAATATTCAGCGAGAATTGGAGGAGCAAATCTGCAGAGAGATAGCAGACGACTGCAGGAAACATAAAGTTGTGAGAGTAGGGAATTTTAATTTTCCAAATATTGATTGGGACTCCCATACTGTTAAAGATCTAGACGGGTTAGAGTTTGTAAAATGTGTTCAGAAATGTTTTCTAAATCAATATATAGAGGTACCAACTAGAGAGAATGCAATATTAGATCTCCTATTAGGGAACCAGCTAGGACAGGGGACGGAAGTGTGTGTAGGAGAACACTTTGATTCCAGTGATCACAACACCATTAGTTTCAACTTGATCATGGATAAAGGTAGATCTGGTCCTCGGGTTGAGGTTCTAAACTGGAAAAAAAGCCAAATTTGAAGAATTGAGAAAGTATCTAAAAAGCGTAGATTGGGACAGGTTATTCTCTGGCAAGGATGTGATTGGTAAGTGGGAGGCCTTCAAAGGAGAAATTTTGAGAGTGCAGAGTATGTATGTTCCTGTCAGGATTAAACGCAAAGTGAATAAGAATAGGGAACCTTGGTTCTCAAGGGATATTGGAATTTTAATACAGAAGAAGAGAGAGATGTATGACAAATATAGGAAACACGGAGCAAATAAGGTGCTTGAGGAGTATAAAAAGTGCAAAAAATACTTAAGAAAGAAATCAGGAGGGCTAAAAGGAGACATGAATTTGCTTTGGCAGTGCAGGTGAAGGATAATCCAAAGAGCTTCTACAGGTATATTAAGAGCAAAAGGATAGTAAGAGATAAAATTGGTCCTCTTGAAGTTCAGAGTGGTCGGCTATGTATGGAATCAAAAGAAATGGGGGAGATCTTAAATGTTTTTGCGTCTGTATTTACTAAGGAAACTGACATGGAGCCTATGGAAATAAGGCAAACAAGTAGTGAGGTCATGGAACCTATACAGATTGAAGAGGAGGAGGTGCTTGCTGTCTTGAGGAAAATCAGAGTAGTTAAATCCCCAGGACCTAACAGGATATTCCCTCGGACCTTGAAGGAGACTGGTGTTGAAATTGTAGGGGCCCAGGCAGATATATTTAAAATGCCAGTATCTACGGGTGAGGTGCCGGAGGATTGGAGAGTGGCTCATGATGTTTCGTTGTTTAAAAAAGGCTCTGAAAGTAATCCGGGAAATTATAGGCCGGTAAGTAAGTTTGACGTCGGTAGTAGGTAAATTATTGGGAGGAGTACTAAGAGATAGGATCCACAAGTATTTGGATAGACAGGGACTTATTGGGAAGAGCCAACATGGCTTTGTGCATGGTAGATCATCTTTAACCAATCTATTACAGTTTTTTTCGAGGAGGTTACCAGGAAAGTGGATGAAGGGAGGGCAGTAGATGTTGTCTACATGGACTTCAGTAAGGCCTTGTACAAGATCCCGCATGAGAGGTTAGATAGGAAGATTCAGTTGCTAGGTATACACGGAAAAGTAGTAAATTGGATTAGACATTGGCTCAATGGAAGAAGCCAGAGAGTGGTAGTGGAGGATTGCTTCTCTGAGTGGAGGCCTGTGACTAGTGGTGTGCCACAGGGATCAGTGCTGGGTCCATTGTTATTTGTCATCTATATCAGTGATCTGGATGATAATGTGGTAAATTGGATCAGCAAATTTGCTGATGATACAAAGATTGGAGGTATAGTGGACAGTGAGGAAGGTTTTCAAAGCTTGCAGAGGGATTTGGACCAACTGGAAAAATGGACTGAAAAATAGCAGATGGAGTTTAATACAGACAATTGTGAGGTATTGCACTTTGGAAGGACAAACCAAGGTAGAACATACAGGGTAAATGGTAAGGCACTGAGGAGTGCAGTGGAACAGAGGGATCTGGGAATACAGATACAAAATTCCCCTTCAGTGGCGTCACAGGTAGATAGGGTCGTAAAGAGAGATTTTGGTACATTGCCCTTCATAAATCAAAGTATTGAGAATTAGAATTGGAATATTATGGTGAGTTTATATAAGGCATTGGAGAGGCCGAATTTGGAATATTGTGTGTAGTTTTGGTCACCAAATTACAGGAAGGATATTAATAAGGTTGAATTAGTGCATAGAAGGTTTACAAGGATATTGCCGGGACTTGAGAAACTGAGTTACAGAGAAAGGTTGTAGGATAGGACTTTATTCCCTGGAGCATAGAAGAATGAGGGGAGATTTGATAGAGGTATATAATATTATGATGGGTATAGGTAGAGTGAATGCAAGCAGGCTTTTTCCGCTGAGGCTAGGGGAGAAAAAACCAGAGGACATGGGTTAAGGGTGAAAGGGAAAAAGTTTAAAGGGAACATTAAGGGAGCTTCTTCAGACAGAGAGTGGTGGGCGTGTGGAATGAGCTTCCAGATGAAGTGTAAATGCGGGTTCACTTTAACATTTAAGAAAAACTTGGACAGGTACATGGATGAGATATGGAGGGATATGATCCAGGTGCAGGTCAGTGGCAGAGAAATGGTTCGGCACAGGCAAGGAAGGGCAAAAGGCCTGTTTCTGTGCTGCAATGTTCTATGTTTCTATGATTCTATAAATAGCTGACCAGTCTATTGTGATTATCTGCAACTTAAGACAGAGCTTGAATTTTTCAGTCACTAACTTCTTGCTTTGTTAAGCATCGTTACCTTCACCGTATATCTGAATATTGAAGTCACTCAACGCCTATTCCACGTTCAATGGTGCAGTGCAGTAACCCCGTTAATGTCCTGATATTTCTGCACGCAGACTCCATTTTTAAAGGAACTTTGAATACCACATCAATGTTTTATCTCTAGTAAAGACATGGCATCTGGCGTTCATCGATCTGCGTTGTTAACGGCTTGCAAAAAGTCACTAAAAGAAAACGATTTCCATCACTGACTAACCCCCGAGATTACTTCAGCTCAACATGCCATCGAGAAATTGACACAAACATTACATTCTTCTCCATGGACATTCGCAACCGAGGTATAACCTGGATTGTGTGGAAGAAGAAATTGTCAGTTAAATCAGTTCAGAATAAAACACGAGTGAAATGTGATCATTTTCAGCCTCACGTCTAAATCAGTCCGTGTACGAAAATATAATCGTTATCATGTATTACCATAATAGTCTCGCTTCCTGGGTTCCCAATCTAGTTCAATCGCACGACGGTCCCTCACTTCAAATGCTGGGGCACCAATTTTTATTCCTATGTACCAGTCTACAAAACCTGTTTGAAATTTTTCCACAACGTTCAATGCTGTTCTTAAATATATTCAGTAAGTACCGAGGTTCTTCCACATATTCTACTTAAGTTCGTTCTGCACTAACCAAGTTTTATTCTCCCCATGTTGGCATTAAATAACCCAAATTCTACACCATTTGTTCCAACTGTATCCGAGATAGCACCAAACTGGGCTGAGAAGTGGCAATGGAGTTCAACCCAGGTAAGCGTGAGGTGGTTCATTTTGGTAGGTCAAATATGATGGCAGAATATATTATTAATGGTAAGATTCTTGGCAGTGTGGAGGATCAGAAGGATCTTGGGGTCTGAGTCCATAGGACACTCAAAGCTGCTGCGCAGGTTGATTCTGTGGTTAAGAAAGTACACGGAGTATTGGCCTTCATCAATCGTGGATTTGAATTTACAAGCCGAGAGGTAATGTTGCAGCGATATAGGACCCTGGTCAGACCCCACTTGGAGTACTGTGCTCAGTTCTGGTCACTTCACTACAGGAAGGATGTGGAAACCATAGAAAGGGTGCAGAGGAGATTTACAAGAATGTTCCTGGATTGGGGAGCATGTCTTCTGAGAATAGGTTGCGTGAACTCGGCCTTTTTGCCTTGGAGCGACGGAGGATGAGAGGTGACCTGATAGAGGTGTATAAGATGATGAGAGGCATTGATCGTGTGGATAGCCAGAGGCTTTTTCCCAGGGCTGAAATGGCTGGCACGAGAGGGCACAGTTTTAAGGTGCTTGGAAATAGGTACAGAGGAGATGTCATGGGTAAGTTTTTTATGCAGAAGGTGGTCAGTGCGTGGAATGGGCTGCCGGTGGCGATGGTAGAGTCGGAAACAATAGGGTCTTTTAAAGGACACCTGGACAGGTACAAGGAGCTTAGAAAAATAGAGGGCTATGGATAAGCCTAGGTAATTTCTAAGGTAAGGACATGTTCGACACAGCTTTGTGGGTTGAAGGGCCTCTATTGTACTGTAGTCTTTTTATATTTCTATGTTTCTAATTTATTGATCTTACCGAATCAGGCCGAATATTCAAATCATATTGCGATTCATCAGCCTCATGTGAAACACTTAGTCCAAAAAAATCTGAAAATCAAAGTAAACAGCATCCACTGACTCTCCTTCGTCTTTCCTGCATGTTAAATCCCCAAAGAATTCCAGTCGATTGGTCAGGCAGATTTGGCAGTAAACCATGCTGACTTCGGCTCATTTTACCATGTGACCGAAACCTCATCGTTAATAATAGACTCTAACATCTTTTTTCCAATACTTTTATTAATTTCTACATAGAAGAATACAGAGTACAAGAAAGTATATATAAAAGGTCCAAAAAGATTTTTACAAATAACCGATTACATAATAACTATTCATTATAACAATCTCCTTACCCCGTATTCATGTAAGTTAATCAGTAGCTATATTGATATATACTAATTTATTACAAAAAAAGTCTAACCCCTACCAAGACCGAAGCTGTTTATTAAGGAGAAAAAGGGTAAAATACTTTCTCATATAATAAAAATTTATATTAACCAATATCTAAATTTAAACATTGAATTGAAGGTTTTGAAAGTTTTGAAAATAATTCAGAAAAGTTCCCCACAATGTTTAAAAGTCTTGACGAGATTCAGAAATTGAACAACAAATCTTCTCTAAATCTAAGCATGACATAACATCGCATAACTATTGAGCATGAGTAGGAGGAGAAATATCTTTCCATTTAAACAAAAGTGCCCTCCTAGCTATAAGAGAACTAAAGGCCAAAATATGCAAATCAGATATCTTCAGCTTGATATCTTGTCCTGTAACAATACCAAAAAGGGCCGTCAGAGGGTTAGGCTTAAAATTGACTTTGAAAAGTAAACAAAGAGTTTTAAAAACTTCCTTCCAGTATTTTTCAAGACTCAGACAAGTCCAAAACATATGAATTAATGAACCTTCTCCATTATTACATCTGTCACAGTAAGGAGATATATCCGAATAAAAACGAGATAGCTTATCCTTAGTCATATGAGCTCTATGTACCACCTTAAATTGTTTGAGAGAATGGCGAGCACATAACGATGAAGTATTAACCCGTTTTAAAATTTCATTCCAAGTTTCCTCAGATATTTATGTCTGTAAATCTTGTTCCCAGAGATTCTTAATTTTGTGTGAAGAAACATTCCTCGTCTCCAGTAACATACCATAAATATTAGATAGTGAACCATTATGAAAAGGTGTCGTTAAAAATTACGTCTAGTAAGTTCTCATCTGAGCTTATAGGAAATGTGCATAATTCAGATCTTAGAAAGTCTCTAATTTGTAGATATCTAAAAAAAAGTGATTTTTGGGTAAGCTATATTTAGCTGACAATTGCTCAAATGAAAAAAGATTTCCTCCAACAAACAGGTCCCAAAAACATTTAATACCCAACCTGTCCCATTCTTTAAAAACTAAATCAGTCATGGAGGGTTTTAAAAAAATTTGAATAAGTGGGACTTGAAAGGGAAAATCTCAATAAACCAAAATGTTTTGTAAATTGTATCCAGATCCGCAGAGTATGTTTAACTATTAAATTATCAGTTAGTTTACTTACAAATAAAGGAAGTGGGGATCCAAGAAGAGAAATAATAGAAAAATTATTAACAGAGTTAGCTTCGAAAGAAACCCATACCAAACAGTCTACACGATTAATATAATATAGCCAAAATGTAAGATATCGAATATTAACTGCCCAGTAATAAACTCTAAAATTAGGTCAGGCTAAACCTCCGGACTTCTAAGATTTATGAAGATGAACTTTATTTAAATGAGGATGTTTATTTTTCCATGTATAGGAGGATAAAATAGAATCAAGAGAGTCAAAAAAAGGATTTAGGAATAAAAACGGGTAAAGCCTGAAAAAGATACATAAATTTAGGTAGAGTATTCATTTTAATAGAATTAATTCGTCCAATCGATGATATTGAAAGAGGTGACCAATTTAATGATATCCTTCTTACATGGTTCAATAAAGTAAGGAAGTTTTCTTTAAACAGGTGTTTGTGATTCTTAGTGACTGTTGCACCCAAATAAGTAAATTGATTCTCTACAATTTTAAAAGGGAGATTGGTACTAATTCATAACAAATTATTTAAAGGAAATAATTCACTCTTATGTAGGTTCAATTTATATCCTGAAAACTGACTAAAACGGGAGAGTAAAGAAAGTACACAAGGTAACGAGGTCTCAACATTAGAGTTAAAAAGCAATATATCATCGGCGTAAAGTAAGATTTTGTGGGTGATACTTCTCCTTAAAATACCACAGATATCATTAGATTCTCGAAAAGCAATGGCAAGGGGTTCCAAAGCTAAATCGAAAAGCAAAGAACTCAACGGACAGCCTTGTCTAGTTCTGTGGTGAAGTTTAAATGGTTTGGAATTTTGAAAATTAGTAAGAAGCCGAGCAGAAGGAGATAGATGAAGTAATTTAATCCATTGAATAAAATCAGGTCCAAAATAAATTTTTCTAAGGTTTTAAATAAATAATTCCATTCAACCTGATCGAAGGCCTTCTCAGAATCTAAGGATATCACACATTCTGATATCTCCTGAGAAGGAGAGTAAATAACATTTACTACATGGCGTATATTAAAATGGGAATGTAAGTTTTTAATAAATCCAGTCTGATCATCAGAGATAATAGAAGGTAAAATATTTTCAAATCTACGAGCCAGAACTTTAGAAAGTATTTTAGTATCAACACTGAGTAATGAAATTGGCCTATATGAAGAGCATTCAGTTGGATCCTTGTTCTTTTTTAGGATAAGTGAAAAGAAGCTTCACAAAAAGATTGAGGCAAACTACCCAATTTGAAAGAATCCAAAAAGACTAACTGTAACTGCGGTATAATTAATGAAGAAAAAGCCTTATAAAATTCTCCAGAAAATCCATCTGGACCCGGAGCCTTCTCCGAGTGTAATGAATGTATAGCCTTGGCGATTTCCTTATAAGAAATGGGTTGATAGATCTGTTTGCAATTATGTGCAGAAAGTGCAGGGATATTTAATTGATCTAGAAAATTATTCATTACAATATTATCTTTAGGGGAATCAGAACTATAAAATTTAGAATAGAATTCTCTAAAGGTATCATTTATTTCAGAGTGACCAGTTGTCCTATCACCATTAGTTTTGCAAATTTCTTTAATTTGTCATTTAACTACAAAAGTTTTTAATTGGTTGGCCAATACTTTGCCTGATTTATCTCCATGAATGTTAAATTGAGTTTTATCTTTAAGAAGCTGAGTTTCAATTGGATATGTTAACAGTAGATCATATTTAGTTTTAACTTCAACACGTCTTTTATATAAAACAGGATCTGAGGCTATAGCATATCTTTAATCTAATTGTTTCAATTGGTTGGTTAATTCAATTCTTTATTAGCTTTATTTTTAACACTGGCAGTATAAGAACTAATTTGTCCTCTAATATAGGCCTTGAAAGTATCCCATTCAATAAGATTAGAAGTCTCTTCCTTTTTATTCTCTTCAAAAAACAAAGTAATATGCCTCTCTAGAAATTTTTAAAATTCCTTATCAGATAACAAATGTACTACAACGCCAAAATCTGTTTGTTTGAGGAAGACCAGGGAGATTTGAAGATAGAAATACAGGAGCATGATCTGAGACAACAATCTCTTTATATTCACAGGAACGAACTGATGAAATCATTTGACTATCAATAAAAAAAAATCAATCCTGGAATACGTATGATGAACATAGGAAAAAACAACTACTGCATTCCCTATCTAAAGGATGTAATAAACGCCAAACATCAACAATACCACACTTCAATAAAAAAAAGATTGAATAAACAAAGCTGATTTATTAAGAACCGCTGGTTTAGAAGATGATTGGTCTAAAATTGGGTCTAGCCAACAGTTAAAATCTCCCCCCATCACCAAAGAATAAAGATTCAGATCTGGTAAAAACAAAAAAAAACTCTCAAAGAATCCTGGATCATCTACATTTGGGTCATACACATTGGCAAATACTATTAATTTATTATCTAGTTTTCCTGAAACTATAACAAAACGTCCATTAGTATCAGACACTACTTTCTGTTGGACAAAGAAGAGTATATTATCTATAAAAATCGAAACTCCTCTAGATTTGGCCTGAAAAGAAGAATGAAAACAAAGTCCGTTCCAACAGCTAGAAAAACGTATATTATCATATTTGCGCATGTGAGTTTGTTGTAAGAAAATAATAAGGACCTTAAATTTCCTAATATAAGCAAAAATCTTATTACGTTTAACAAGGTGATTTAACCCTTTCACGTTAAAACTAGATAAATTAACAGTTTGGTCCATTTTTAATATTTAAAGGAAGAATTAAAATGTAAGTTAAAACCAACCCATAAACCTTGAGAAATGGTAACCAAGCAACAAGTTGGCTAAAAATTCGAAAACATCTTCTGAAGGAAAAAACCATACCCCCGCCCACCTCCCAAAGAAAGAAAACCAACCAATAGAAAGTCGGCATCTAAAAGCATCTACGGACAACCCCCCAAAATACCTGGTGGTCGCTCCAATTAGTTTCAAGGTTATTTATATTCCAACCTAGCCTAAACAATATCCAAACAAGAAATTCAATTCTCGTATATCAAAACTACAGTATTAAAAATACAAAAGGAAATTAGTTACAAAGGTTTACCAAAAATAAAAGATACAATTATTCATACAGAAAGACATTAAACATTTAATCTTATATCGTCATGAATAAACAGACTAAGCAGTTAGCCTTCAAATTTTAAAAACTTTTGTGCTTCAGCATTCAAACGAAACCATTCGAAGGATCTTGCCAGCAACTAAATTCAGGCATTGAGGACTGCAAGTGTATGTTTCAGTATGAGAGAGGTAACGCTGAAAGGAGATTCACGCAGCAGACTGTTTTTATATAGTGGTAGATGTCTGGAGCCTGCTGCCAGAGGAAGAGGGGAAGCGGATACGATGGCAGCTTTTAAAGGGTCACATGGACACCTGAACAGGCTGGAAATGGGTGGGAGGTAATGGATTATGTGTGGACAGATGTGACTAGTTAAGTGTGGTACATTAGTAAATTGGTTTCTTACTCGCACATGTACCGGGTACAGTGAAATGCTTGTCTGCCATTCATACCATTCGGAAGGCTGGGAGAACCGGGTGGTTAATCGGCAGGAATTGGAGCGAGGTAGTTACACCTACGGTGCAAGACACATGTAACTAGGTGATCGTAAAAAAACGAAAAGCGGTAAACAGCCAGTGCATGGCACACGTGGCTGTACCTCTCAAGAACAGGAACACCATTTTGCATACTGTTAATGGGGAAGGCGGACTAGAAGCCACAGCAACTAAAAGTCTCTGGCATCGAGTCTGGTTCTGTAATTCAGAGGGTAATGGGGAGAGGTGTCCAGCAATGATGATAGGGATTCATTGGTTAAGGAAATAGACAAAGTATTCTGTGGACGATTGTCACTTACCCCGTCACGGGTTAAAGAACCAGCAGAAATGGGAAACACTCTGGAGTCCAGTATTGCTACTAACTAATGATATTTATTAGACTGCGCAATACAGTAATATAAATGCAGATAAATCAAACAGATTAGCAATAATTATATATAAGTAAGTATATCAGTAAGAGTGGAAATATATGAAAACCAAGCTTCTTCAAGTCCAGGGGTAAATAGATAATCTTACGATGATGAGTAAAGTTCAGTTCAGTTCGTGGTATTGAGTTGAGTAGTGATGGAGAGAGAGAGAGGGGGGGGAGATTTGAGTCTTCAGGTGAGCTGACGCCGTCGATCTTCCCGTTGTCCTCCGAAATCCTTTAGAAGTCACAGACCGTGACCACAACAAAGGGGACCATTCTTCTGTGGTGGAGCTATCAACCGAGACGAGGGCTGGAAACACAAATAACTCCCCACCGGTCACGCTCTGTTCACACTGCAAGAGTCACTGATCGATCCACCTGATCGATCCTCCGAAACCCACTTTTTCTGTGGGCACAACAAAGTTCATTCAGTGTCCAAACCCATGTGTCTCAGATCTATCATCTGACCTTCTATTTATCTCCCGTACTGAGTACCAACTGTCATTCAAACAGCTTCTCCCTTCTCTGTCTGCAAGAACGTACAAGCGGGCGATGTCCTTGGGAAAGTATAATGCGACACAACCTCGATACGAAACCCTAGGTCCAACTAGTCCTAGAATGCCCAACAAGCTGGACCCTATTTCCTGCTTTTGGCTCATGTCTCTCCGCATAAGCGGTGCCCAGTATGCGTCTATCTAAGTACCTACTAAATGACACGATTGTACCTGCGTTCACCACTTCCTCTGGCAGCTCATTCCAGATAGTCGTAGCCCTCTATGTGAAGAGTTGCCTCTCAGTTCCCTTTTATTTTTTCCCCGTCATCCTGAACCTATGCCTCACCCTAGTTATGGTCTGCCCTATCCTGGTGAACAGACAGCTATCATTCAGATGATCTATCTCTTTCATTATGTTATAACACCGGTACGATCACCCCTTATTCCACAAACAACAGGAATTCTGCAGATGCTGGAAATTCAAGCAACACACATAAAAGTTGCTGGTGAACGCAGCAGGCCAGGCAGCATCTCTACGAAGAGGTGCAGTCGACGTTTCAGGCCGAGACCCTTCGTCAGGACTAACTGAAGGAAGAGTGAGTAAGGGATCCTGACGAAGGGTCTCGGCCTGAAACGTCGACTGCTCCTCTTCCTAGAGATGCTGCCTGGCCTGCTGCGTTCACCAGCAACTTTTATGTGTGTTACCCCTTATTCCACTATGGCCCACCTCTCGTGTCAAGACAGACGGACTGCAGTCCTGAAGAATTCTATTCGCTTTCAAGTTAACAAGGTCTTTCCGAAAACAGTATAACGAAACTGTACATAGAACTCCAAGTGCGGTCTCGGGAAGAAGTTATTCAATTAACACGGTAATGTATTCGCATTCGTTATCCTCACGGCTAACCTGCTGACGATTGTTGTCCTGTCTCGGGGAAAATGCGGTCTCTCCAGTTGCGTTACCCGCTACCTGCTGGCAATGGCGGCGGCCGATCTGCTGGTCATTATCTTTGATGTAATAGTGAGGCAGATTCCCATTGTTCATGAGTTGCGATTTGTATTTAGATTCACCGTGTGCAATATTCACGCCGTCGTTCTTCACGCTATCACGGACTGTTCTGTATGGTTCACGGTCACCTTCACCTTTGACCGATTTATTGCCATTTGCGGCCAAAGGCTGAAAGTCAGGTATTGCACAGAGAAAACCGCGACTACTGTTCTGGGAACGGTGATTGTACTGAGCGGTCTGAAGAATGTGTTCTGGTATTTCATGTACGAACCTCAGTACAGATTGGAATATACTCCTTGGTTATGTTACATGGGTGTCCGTGCTATGGTTTCATTAACCTGGACAATAATTGTGTTCCTTCCTTATATTCTCAACCCCTGTATCCCATTTGTTGTGATTTTACTGCTCAATGCTTTAACGATCAGACACATTTTCGTGGCCAGTCGAGTCCGCAGGAGACTCCAGAGTCAGAAAAGCGAAAAGAATCCCAGACATCCTGAGATCGAGAGCAGGAGGAAATCCATAGTGTTGTTATTATTTATCTCTGGTAACTTCATTGTGTTATGGGTGGTATTTACCTTCTATTCAATATGGAGTCGAATGTATAATGTGGGATACTATTCCTTATACCTTCCAGTCTTTGTATCGGAAATAGGATTCATGCTCCAACTTCTCAGCTGTTGCACAAACACCTGCATTTATGCTGTGGCACAAACCAGGCTCAGGGAGCAGTTGAGGGCCGTGTTTACTTATCCGTTTACTCGACTGATAAAATCAATAAAACATTGATGACTGTTCGCGTTTTTACGGCATTCGACCTCAGAATTAAGATCAGCTTTATTATCACTGAGCAATATGACCCGAGATTTGTTATGCGACACTAGTACAGTTCAAAGGCCTAAAATTAAGTTGAAATGCAAAATGAATAAGTAGCGTAAAATAAATAAGGAGCTAGTATTCACGGTATATTTGTCATTCCTTATTCACCGTGTGTGGGTCTTCAGGAGCCTGTGTCTCCTCCAGATGGTGGTAAAGGAAGTGGGCACGTCTCGGATCGTGAGGCTCCTTTGTGATGAAGGCCGCCTTCTTGAGGCACGCCTCTTGAAAATGGCCCGGCAGCGGGACTCTTGGCCCCATGAGCCCCTGTCGACGAACAGCCACCCAATCACACTCATCCTCCATAAATCCAATTCTCTCCACGTTCTGCCATTGACCCTCATGGGAAGGTACAGTAGAAGAGTAACATCCAGGCCCTTTCAGATGTCGCAGGTAACTGACGCTGCTGAGGAAAACCCAAACACTCACACGAAGGACAGGAAAGGTCAGCACAGAGAGTACTGATGGGTCTCTGAAACCCCGAAGCAGCGGCTCAAAATCCAGCATCATCAATCCGCACAACTTCCAGTGGATTTCATTCACACCCTTCATTATTGTCTGCGGTAGAAACATGGGAAGTTTGGCTCGTTCCCGCTGCTCATTCGTTGGCGTTGTTCGTTTCCAAAAGTGCATTGAATACAATTCAAAATACGAGATAAATCGTGTGTTCGTTATTATTGTCACATAACGAGATTCAGTGAATATTTTTATCTGCGTGACATCTGGATGGAAAATTCATTGGAGCTATGGCATCGTAGGGCTCTGCAACACAGACAGGTCCTTCACCTCACATAATCCGTGCCGACCTGATATTATACCTTGCCCCACCGACCCGCACCTGCACCATAGCTGTCCAGACCCCTGCCGTGCATCTATTTAGCGAACTATTTCTTAAATGTTGCAACAGAACTGGAATCCCTCACCGTCGCTGGTAACCTGTTCCACGGTCTCACACGTTCCGAATAATGAAGTTTCCTCTCAGAGACCGTCTAAATATTTCACTTTCCACCTTTATCCCATGACCTCCAGTAATACCCTACGTAATATCTGGATAAAGCCTGTTTGCATTTACAAGGACATGGAATGGGACAAGTAGGGGGATAACGGTAGGGACAGGGGCAGAGACATAGGAGACAGAGATAGAAGGAGACCCGGTGACAGATAGATACAGAGATTGACACAGAACAGAGAGAGACAGAGAGAGAGAGAGAGAGAGAGAGAGAGAGAGATACAAACATAACTCCCTATATTTCGGGCCTGTATGAGAAATCCCCGCGTAATTAACCCATTTACATTTCAACTATTTCCTCATATATTGCTGCATTCCCATAATTCCTAATTTCGTGGCGCCACAGCGCTATTTTACGACTTGCTGGTGTCCTGTCATCAACAATACCTTATTGATAATTTCCCTTTATTACCCATTCACTTAGTCTACACTTCACCGTTTATCGCGCCCCTTCTCCGCTTTGGGAACTCCAATTTCCGAATTCACCATCATGATTCTTCTATTCTCCCGTTAGCTGAGGGACTCCACAATGTCACATTGACTGCAGGCCCTATGTCGATACGGCAATAAAAACAGATCAGCTGTTTCTTCCTACAGCGTGGAGATTATTTGTTAAATGCCATTGACAAGGTACACTGCCAACGACTTTGAAAGCAGAGAAGTGCCAGAGCCGCAATATTGATTAAAGGAGTAAAACTGGTCGCACAGACGGAGAAACAATTGGCTGGAGATTTCCAAAACTCATTGAAATGATGAGAAACATAACAGATAGAGCTGCCAAAGGTAATGCAATAGGTTCTACATTCGTAAATATATGGCAAACTGTTCAAAATCATATATTACAGTATCGTAGAATATATTGAAGGACATGGCTAGGAATTTGAGTTGCCAGCGGGGGTAGAGAGATAACTGAGGAACATTTCCTTCCCTCCACCAAGGTGGGGTAGTAGTGTTCCCAAAGGTTCGGTATTTACTGTCTCTCCTCTAAGATTGTTATATTACTGGTCTCCAAATAGAAATATAAACCAAAAAACTTTCTTTTTCAAAAATGTTTGAAAAATTGCTGTTAATGCTGCTCCTGTTTTAAATAAATAGACATCAGCGTGCCTTCTTGTACACTTGGAAGCAAACGCTGTGGCCACATATTCCGTGGTTTTATTAAAAGACGCAGCGCATTCCGCGGGTATATGGCAATGCCCAGATTGTTCTAAAAAAAATTCTGCCTTCCGCCATCGCCAACCGAACTTGTTAGTATCTACTTTGCAATCACTTTAAAGCTATTTATTTCCATTCTGGATTCTGGCAAGTTTATTTTCGCAAAAATAAAATCCATTCGCTGTAGAACAAAATTGGAGTGATGGATTTGTGTACTTGCAGATCAACGACATTATCCCAGCGGCGCAAAACTTCCACGCTCTCTTTCAGCCCATCGAGGCTTGTCCAATTTCTCCGCATTGGAAACCAATCATCTACAATTTACATATTCACTATCTGTCCAATTCCCTAAACGTGATGATTATATCTTATTCTGCGACGTATTTCGATTGGAACCGCAATCAAATTATGAATTACACTCTGTATCAAATAGCTTAAATGCACTATGATTGAATAAGAAATAGTTACAAACATCGGTAATAATATTGAATATCTCAAACACGAGAAGATCTGCAGATGCTGGAAATTCAAGCAACGCAGAGAAAATGCTAGTAGAACGCAGCAGGCGAGGCAGCGTCTATGGGAACTAACTGAACCATCAGGTTGGAGCGTTCATTGATTTCTCTAACTTCCGTTAATGCCCCTCCTCCCCTTCTTACCCCATCCGTTATTTATTATTTATTTATTTATTTATTTATTCCTCTCTCTCTCTCTCTCTCTCTCTCCCCCCCCCTTTACTCTCACTTTTTTCTCTGACCCTCTCACAATCACTCCTTACCTGCTCTCCATCTTCCTCTCGGCTCCCCTCCCCCTTTCTTTCTCCCTAGGCCTCCCGTCCCATGATCCTCCCCCTTCTCCAGCTCTCTATCCCTTTCGCCAATTAACTTTCCACTCGTAGCTTCATCCGCCACCGCCCCACCACCACCCCCCACCCCCGTCTTCCCCTATCATTTCGAATCTTCCCCTCCCCTTCCATCTTTCAAATCTCTTACTATCTCTTCTTTGAATATAGACAGTAGATATTAGACACTAGAATACTACAGCACAGTACAGGCCCTTCGGCCCTCGATGTTGTGCCGACCCATATATTCCTTTAAAAAGCACTAAACCCACACTACCCCGTAACCCTCTATTTTTCTTTCATCCATGTGCTTGTCCAAGAGGCTCTTAAAGACCCCTAATGTTTTAACCTCCCTGGCAAATCACTCCAGGCACCCACAACCCTCTGTGTAAAAAACTTACCCCTGATGTTTCCCCTAAACTTCCCTCCCTTAACTTTGTACATATGCCCGCTGGTGTTTGCTATTCATGCCCTGGGAAACAGGTACTGGCTACCCACCTTATCTATGCCTCTCATAATCTTGTAGACCTCTATCAAGTCACCTCCCATCCTTCTACTCTCCAAAGAGAAAAGTCCCAGCTCTGCGAACCTTGCCTCATAAGACTATTTTTTCCAGTCCAGGCAACATCCTTGTAAATCTCCTCTGCACCTTCTTCATAGCTTCCACATCCTTCCTATAATGAGGTGACCAGAACTGAGCACAATACTCTAAGTGTGGTCTCACCAGAGATTTGTAGAGTTGCAACATGACCTCTCTGCTCTTGAACTCAATCCCCCTATTAATGAAGCCTAGCATCCCATAGGCCATCTTAACTATCCTATCAACCTGTGCAGCGACCTTGAGGGATGTTTGGATTTGAACTGCAAGGTCCCTCTGATAATCCACAGTCTTAAGTAACCGACCATTAACCCTGTACTCAGCCTTCTGGTTTGTCCTTCCAAAATGCATCACCTCACACTTATCCGGATTGAACTCCATCTGCCAGTTTTCTGCCCAACAATGCATCCTGTCTATATTCTCTTGTAAACTTCGACAACCTAGAGCTCCATCCACAACTCCTTCAATCTTCATGTCATCCGCAACTTTACTCACCCATCCTTCCGCCTCTTCATCCAGGTCATTTATAAAAATCACAAAGAGCAAGGATCCCAGGACAGCTCCTTGCGGCACTCCACTAGTCACCGACCTCCAGGCAGAATACTTTCCTTCAACTACTGTCCTCTGCTTTCTTCCTGTAAGCCAATTTTTTATCCAACAGACAAGGTTTCACTGATCCCATGCCTTATGATTTTCTGGATGAGTCTTTCGTGGGGGACCTGGTCAAATGCCTTGCTAAAATCATATAAACCACATCCAGCGCCTTACGCTCATCAATTTTTTTGTTATCCTTTCAAAAAATTCAACTAGGCTCATGAGGCACGACCTTCCCTTCACAAAGCCATGTTGACTATCCTTGAGGTGACTGTACTTCTCCAAATGCTCATAGATCCTATCCTTAAGAATCCTTTCCAATAGTTTGCAGACAACCAACTTAAGACTCACCGGTCTATATTTCCCAGGGTTCTCCCTATGACCTTTTTTATAAAACAAGGGAAGTACATTTGCCATTCTCCAATCCTCCGGCACCTCCCCTGCAGCCAAAAAGGATTCAATGTTCATAGCTACTGCTCCAGCGATCTCCTCTCTCACTTCCCACAGCCACCTGGGGTATATCACGTCCGGCCCTGGGGATTTACCAATCCTGATGTTTTTAAGAGATCCAACACTTCTTCTTCCTTAATCTCCACATTGTCCAGCGCACAGGCCTGTTCTATTTCGGTCTCACCCTGATCAAGGTCCTTCTCACTTGTGAATACCGAATCAAAGTGTTCATTAGGACCTCCCCAACTTCCTCCGCCTCCAGGCACATGTTGCCTTCTTAATCCTTTAGTGGCCCCACCTTCATTCTTGTCATCCTTCTGTTCTTCACATACGCATAGAATGCCTTGGGGTTCTCCTTAATCCTACATGCCAAGGCCTTCTCATGCCCCCTTCGAGCTCTCCTAACTCCTTTCTTAAGTTTCGTCCTGGCTACCCTATATTTCTCATGAGCCCCTCCTGTTTCCTGCTTCTTATATCTAACAGATGCTTCCTTCTTCCTCTTGACGAGTTGCCTCACGTGTTTCGTCAGCCACTGTTCCCTTTTCCTACCATTTTGTCCTTGTCTCAGTTGGACAAACCTATCCTGAACCCAGCACAAGTGGCCCCTAAACTTCCTCCACATTACTTCTGTGCTTTCACCCTTGAACATCTGTTTCCAATTTACTCTCGCTAGTTCCTGCCTCATCCCTTCATAGTTAGCCCTTCCCCAGTTAAGCACGTTTCCATTTTATCTGTTTTTATCCTTTTCCATAGCTATGCTGAAGCTAAGGGAGTTGTGGTCACTCTCACCAAAATGCTCCACCACCAAGAGGTCTGCCACCTGACCAGGTTCATTACATAGAACTAGATCCAGTATGGCCTCTCTCCTCTCATCGGTCGGTCCACATACTGTGTCAGGAATCCTTCTTGAACACACCTGACAAATTCAGCCCCATCTAACCCACCCCACCCCCTTGCCGTCAGGAGGTGCCAGTCAGTATGAGGGAAATTGAAGTCACCCATAACAACAACCTTGTATTTCCTGCACTATTCTAAAATTTGCCTGCTTACCTGCTCCTCGGTGTCCCGAGGGATTTTTGGGGCACTATAGACTACTCCCAGCACAGTGATTGATCCCTTCCTATTTCTGACTTCCACCTACACCGACTCAGTGGACACTCCCTCTGCAGCGTCCTCGCTTTCTATAGCCGTGATGTTATCCCTGATCGTAATGCTACTCCAAGCCACCCCACCCCTCCCCCCCACACACACATATGCACAGACTTTTTCTACCTCCCATCCTAATGTTTTAAAACACATTAACCCCGGTACCTGCATCAGCCAATCCTGCCCTTCCTCCAGCCAAGTTTCAGTAACGGCCACAATATCGTAGTTCCATGTACTGATCAATGCTCTAAGTTCATCCCCTTTATTCCTAATACACCTAGCGTTGAATAGACACATTTCAACCCCTGTAACTGGCTCCATTTATGTTTTGTCCCCTGCCTGTACTTCCTCACCAACTCAGAACACATATTTTCATGCCCTTGTCCTTCTACCCTAATCTCTGCACTCACATTCTGATCACCACCCGACTGCCAAACTAGTTTAAACCCTCCCCAACAGCTCTAGCAAACCTGCCCGCCAGGATATTGGTCCCTTTCCAGTTCAGATGCAGCCCGTCCTTTTTATACAGGTCAGACCTTCCCCAGAAGAGATCCCAATGATCCAGAAATCTGAACCTTTGCCCCCTGCACCAACTCTTCAGCCACGCATTCATCTGCCATAACTTCCTGTTCCTACACTCTCTGTCTTGTGGCACAGACAGCAATCCCGAGATTACCATCCTTTAGGTCCTGCTTTTTAACTTCATTCCTAACTCCCTACATTCCTTCTTCAGGGCATCAACACTACTCCTATCTACGTCATTGGTCCCCACGTGGACCATGACATCTGGCTGCTCACCCTCTCTCCTCAGAATACCGAGAACTCGATCCGAGATATCGCTATCCCTGGCACCAGGGAGACAACAGTCCTTCCGAATTCTCGATCTCCCCCACAGAAACTCTTATCTGTCCCCCGAAATATCTAATCCTCTATCACTACTGCTCTCTGCTTTTCCTTCCTTCCTTTCTGAGCTGAGGGTCCGGTCTCGGTGCCAGGGACGCGACCACTACAACATCTCCCTGGTAGGTTGTCCCCACCAAAAGCATGCAAAACTTATTGTTGATGGAAACAGCTACAGGTGTGCTCTGCTCTTTCTATCTATTCCCTTTCACTCTCCTGACAGTCACCCAGTTACCTGTCTCCTGACTCTTAGCGGTGACTGTCTCCCTGAAACTCCGATCTATTATTGCCTCTGCCTCCTGAATGATCCGATGTTCATCCAGCTGCAACTTCAGTTCCCTAACTCGGTTTAACCGGAGCTGCAGCTGGATGCACCTTTTGTAGGTGTAGTCCTCAGAGACAATTGTACTGTCCCTGACTTCCCACATCTTACAATCGGAGCACTGGATAGCCCTATCTACTGCCTCCATTAGCAACTCCTAAGTCAATTAATTTAATTAAAGAAACTTACCTGGCCTTACCTCATTGGGAACAAGCTGGTCTTCACCCTCCCGAGCCAAAGCCTCATAGTTCAACTGCTTCACTGGCCCACTCACTCATTGGCCGCTCTGCTTGAGTTACCCCTCTTTTTATTTGTTTGAGCTTTTCCATTTTCGATTGCCCTCAAACTACTTCGCTCTTTTAGGATTCGTTATCGGATGTTCACTTCTAAGTTTTCAAGCTCTTTACAAAACGGAATTTCCGTACCTCCGCTACTAGGCCTCACTGGGGCGCCTTCATATGACGCCTATCTTTCACACGTCTCTGGGACACCTTCTACCACTGTTTATGACACGACCATTTCTAACCCATCTGCTCACATCCGTCTCTGGGACACCTTTAACCACTGTTCATGACACGAACACTTCTAACCCATCTGCTCATATCAGTCTCTGGGACGTCCTGTTCCCTGCCCTCACTCCGTCGCTGACAAGCACCCTGCCACATCTCTGGCTTGTCTACCCGCCACCCCCATCCCCCGTGTTTGGAACATCATATTGACACCACCCCCTTGCTCTCTTCAATACCACTCACTCTGCAACGCTCCTTCTGTCCCTATTTCTACCCTCCTCATCTCTGCAATTCCCCTTCACCCACCTCTCACAGACATCTCAGAGTTACTCCATTTCCACCCCCGTATGGCGCTCTACCGTCAAGGCAACACTCTTTCGCCTCATCCATCTGACGCTTCTGCCCTTCCACCTTGAGTACCGCCTGAATAAGACTGAACCTACTCCGATGTAGGTAGCGTATAGCTCAACAAGAAAGGGCAGTTTATAGTTGACTGGACGCAATATGTGAGCAGTGAGAAAAGCATTCTTAAAGTCGTTAAAAGCCGACTCCTCCTTTGCGTTCAAATTGCCGTTGTATTTCAAGAATTACAAATTGAATAAAAACAATTAATACAAATTGGGCATAATATCGTAATGACACCAAATGAGACAGCCCAGAGCTACGCCAAAGGCAAACAATAAGACATAAGGGGCAAACAATCCACGGAGCACGGCATACCCACAATGTACATGCTAACTGGAAAAACAAGAACCTTTACAAACGACCCCTGGTTTAGAATGAACTCCCACTACAAAACTGGACTCCTGGCAACTGAGGCGTGAAGCAGATGGAAATCAGCAATGTGCTCGGAATGCAAAAGACCTCGGACCAGAACCCAACTCCATTCCACCGGTCTATACCCCTCCCAATCGAGTAAATACTGAACTGCGCCTTAACTCGCCGGGAGTGAAGCAATCTGCGGACAGTGCAAACATTCTCCGTCTATGATTCTGGGAGTAGGGGGAAGCTTGGGAGGAGACTGTGTAGGATTCCTGAAGAGAGAGTTAGGGTTCGGGAACTCGGTCAGAGTTTCAGCAGACAAGGATCCATAACGTCATTGACTGGAGAGGTGGAATGGATTCGGAAAGATATGGTAAACTCTAATCGATAAATTGGAGGATTGATTGTCTTAACAATTCTGAGCCCAAAGGACATAGCTATGTATACATAATGCCCGGTCGGAGTATTGAATACCGCCTTCCATGCATCACCCTGACAAATCCGAATTAAATTGTCGGCATTTCTACGATCCAATATAGAGAAAATACTGGCCGTTTGCAGTATCGCAAAGTTGAGTTCATTGAGGGAAAGGGATAACGATTTGTAATGGTAATCTCGTTCAGATCCCGACTCTGAATACAGGCTCTCCGGATGTTATCCTACCTTGTGACAAAGAAGAACACCGCCCCTGGCGGGGAAGTCGAGGGCAGGATAAACCCTGATGGCAACGCCTCTTTAATGTAATCGTTCATAAGCCGTCTCTGACGACCAGAAATGGAGAGCAGCCACCCACAAGAAGGGCGGGAACCAGGCAGTAACAAAACGGTGCAATGATAATTACGTTGGGGTGGAAGCGAGTTAGCCTTTTTCTTCCTCAAAACTAGAGAAGATGTGAATATTCAGAAGGAACTCTTGTAATCTCATTAATATTTTCTCAGTCAGGAAGTCCGGGCACGTGTTCGGGGATCTGGGTTTTGAACTCGGACACTCGGGGAACAGGTTCATGACTCTGGGAAACCGATGTAAAACAACTATTCCGATAACAGGAGACCAACCAGTACTAAATGTCTCTCCCCAGTCAAGCACAGGGACACACTGAAACAACCAGAGATGCCCAAAAATAAAAGGGATCTCTGTAGAAATGAACATGTGGATCTTTACTGTTTCATAGTAATTCCCAATCGGGAAACCTAACGGTCCGGAAATGTAACTCAACGTTACCAGGGTCATGAAGCTACCATCCAGGGCAACGGATGGATGGGGATCATCAGCCTTAGAGTCGGGGCCACTCAATTGTTGTGGCACCTCTAAATCTAAAAGTTTACACCATGACCCCGAATTAACAAATGCCCAAATGTGAGACACCTTTTGATTCCATATCAAAAAAGAAGAACTTATGGGAGAAGCCCCAGGGACAGCCACATACTTCCCTTAGTAAACATCTCCCTCCCCCACCACCCGGAGTTTCCCGACCTCTTTTGGCACAAGGAAATAGAATGGTAAAGTTCCACGCAGTGGAAATAACGTCTAGCTTTAATATTCTTTCGTGCATGGTCCCAGGGAATTCAGAGAGTAGGCCGGCGAACGATCTGTGGGAGTAAATGATAAGGTTGGGGTAGGGCCAGGGTAGTAGGTTAGAAGCTGGGGAACTGCTAACGCCGCTCTCGGCGCTGTTCTGACGGGTGGATGTCCAGACGAGTGATGCAAGCCACTTTCCTTCGTTCGGCAGGAAACGTGTGTGGCATCAGTTCGATAAGCAGAAAATGCTGGGTTATAAACTCGCAGCACGTCTCGGGAATTCCATCGAAACGTTCCGAGGAGGCAGATTTAGCGTGTTATCTGCACTCTCACCCTGAGGACCTGGTGGACCTCAGACCTGGGCATTTAGATTTTCTTTAATGGCAGATAGAGACGGGACCATTTCCTGCAGCTGATTCTCGTGCCGTCTGACCATGGCACTCTGGTTTGCTAGACCTGATCGGACGCCGAATCATGCGGAGTTCATTTTTCCGGCTGGTTCGTACGACCGGGGATGCGAGTGACTTCAAGTGTGGAAATTACATAGACTTCTGCACATCAAACTAAAGGAAAGATTTATTTCAGAAATTAACCAGCAAAACTGACAAGAACTCTGGCAAGCTATACAGAATCTTAATGAACTGAAATCACTCACCACACAGAACAACTCTGTCTGAGTTTCACGAGACAAGGGTTCACACCGACATTGGCGTGCGCCCCTGAAATAAACCCTGGGGCACGTAGGAATTCAGGACCAATCAGACAACCAAACTGCTCAGAAGAGGCAATAATCCCCAAAGACAATAACTACGATGCTGGACCTTGAAATCACAGTGCTAAATAAATTATCCTAAATTGAACAAAAGCACTAAATTCAAGCAGAGCTTAAAATCACCATGACATCAAATGGACGCCTTCTGTATATTGGCGAGACCCGACGCAGGCTGGGAGATCGTTCCGCTGAACACCTACGCTCTGTCCGCCAGAGAAAACAAGATCTCCCAGTGGCCACACATTTTAATTGCACGTCCCGTTCCCATTCTGATATGTCTATCCACGGCCTCCTCTACTGTAAAGATGAAGCCACACTCAGGTTGGAGGAACAACACCATATATTCTGTCTGGGTAGCCTCCAACCTGATGGCGTGAATATTGATTCTCTAACTTCCGTTATTGCCCCTCTTCCCCCTCACATCCCATCCCTTATTTATTTATTTAATGTATTTTAAATTCCCCCCCCCCCCTTTTCTCTCTCTCCCTCTTTTTTTCTCCCTCTGTCCCTCTCATTATAACTCCTTGCCTCCTCTCCACCCTCCGGGCTCCACTCCCCGCTTATCTCTCTCCCCAGTCTTCCCGTCCCATGATCCTCTCCCTTCTCCGTCTGGTATCCCTTTTGCCAATCAACTTTCCAGCTCTTAGATCCACCCCTCCCCTCCTGTGTTCTCCTACCATTTCCGATCTCCCCTTCCCTCTCCTACTATCAAATCTTTTAATATCTCTTCTTTCAGTTAGTCCTGACAAAGGGTCCCGGATCGAAACGTTGACTGTACCTCTTCCTATAGATGCTGCCTGGCCTGCTGTGTTCCACCAGCATTTTGTGTGTGTGTTACTTGTATTTCCAGCATCTGCAGATTTCCTCGTGTCCGCAATTTATTTCCAGGTTCTGTAAAGTATCTTGTAAACTTTTTGGAGCAACTGAAACGTTCCTTGCGCTTTTTAGCCATAGGTGAATGGTCAGACAGGAAGGACTACCCTAAATTTGCAACGCATTCTTCGTTGTCTTCTTTCTGGTATCCAGTCCTCTTGCAGTGACCGTTTGACATGGGCGGAGATATCACTATTCTTCGCTTAACACGGCTCCTTTCGAATGTCTTTTTGGGTTATAAGCCTCCTCCCTTTCCTGAGCAGGAAGTGAAAGTCGCTGTTAAGCAGTTTGTCTTTTTCTCAACTAACAGTCTCAGCGTCCAGCAAGTAATTCTCAGTCACTTCCACCATCTCCAACAGGATACCACCATCAAGCATATCTTCCCCCACCCCGCGCCCCTCGCCCTTTCTGCAGTGATCGCTACCGACGCGGCTCCCTTGCCCATTCGTCCCTCCCCACTAATATCACCCTTGGCACTTATCCTTACAAGCGGAACAAGAGCTATTCCTGTTCTTACACCTCCTGCCTCATTATCATTCAGGGCCCCAAACAGTCCTTCCGGGTGAGTTAATACTCCTCCTCTGAGTCTGTTGGGATTATCTACTGCAACCCCAGTGCTCCCGGTGTGACCTCATGTATGTCGATGCGACTCGACGTCGATTGGGCGAATGCCTCGATAACGCTTAGAAAAAGTGAGATCTCCCAGTGGCCGCCCACTTTAATTCCACTTCCCATCCCCATTTCGACATGTCAGTCCACGGCCTCTTCTACTGTTGCATTGACACCACACTCAGGTTGGACAAGTAACAACTTATATTCGTCTGGGTACCCTCCAACATGACGGAATAAAAATCGATTTTCCACATTTCCTCTAATGCCCCCGCACTTCACCATCCCCCAATCCTATTTCCATCCATCAACTTATCTCCTCACTTCACTCTGGTGCTCCTCCCCTTTTTGTACCTCCATGGCCTCTTCTATCTGATTCCCCCTTCTCCAGCCGCGTGTCACTTTCACAAATCAACTAACCCAGCTCTTACCCCACTTCACCCTTACCCCACCCCGGTTTCATCTGTCTCACCATGATCCTTCCTCCCCTCCCCATCCCCCACCTTCTAACTCTGAATCCTCATCTTTTTCTATCCAGTCCCGACCAGAAACGTCGACTGTACTCTTTTCCATCGATGCTGCATGGCCTGCTGAGTTCCTCCAGCATTTTGCTTGCAGTTCCAACGTCTGCGGATTTTCTCTTGTTCCTTGGACTTTGTACCTTTAATGTCTGATTGTTTCTTTTTGGATTTTTTCTGTTTTGCCGGTGTCTCATTTGCTGTCATGGTGACATTTAAGCTCTGTTTATATCTATCGCGTTTATACAATTGGGAGTAATTAAATTAGCACGGGACATTCAATGTCTTCCATTGTCGTTGTTTTCTTTGAGTGTCACTGATTCGACTGGGTACTTGGATTGTCTTATTGGTCCTGAATTCATATGTGCTTCAGGGGCGACCTGTGTATTTCAGGGGCTCATGCCTTGATCCGTTTCCTCGGCCATTGTGGATCTTTTTCTGTTAAAATTCGGACCGAGTTCTTCTGTATCTCATGAGGCATTTCAGTTCGTCAGGATTCTGTCTCGTTTACTTGACTTCCTGTTCACTTTACTCGTTAATTTCTATAATAAATGCTTTATTTTGCTTGAATACTCTGTGATTCCTGCAATTGAGGTCGCTAGTGACCGTGACACCCAGAGAACGTGTGTGCATTTGTGTTTTGTGGGTGTCTGTGTGGGGGCGGCGGGTGGTGTTAGGAACAAAGCATCCGATAGACGTGGGAAGTTGATTGTGTACTGGGGGGGGGGGCGCAGAGACATGGGAGTTGGGCATGTCGGTGCTCCTAGGGTTCGGGTGTAGTCAGACAAGGGGACGTCCCTGAAGCGGAAGTGAAGAGGTGTGTGACAAGTGGGCGTCTCAGATACAGTGGCAGAGGCCGCCCAGAGAGGGGTATCGGTGAGATGGAGGAAGTGGACCTGGGCAGGTGGATAACGAGCGTCGATTGATAGGGGTAGAGGACGAGAGGTGGAAGAAGGGCGTCCCAGAGACAGGAGGAAAGCTTCGTTCCGGAGACGGACTTCAAAGGGAGCGTCCCAGAATAGGGAGGATGGAGGAAGGGGAGAAGACATCCCAGATTAGGGGAGGGAGGACTGTGTTACTAATCAGTACGCCTGCATTCTGTTCCAACTAATTTAAGTTTGCCTTGCACAATTCGCCAAACACTTCCAGTCAGAACAACACCCCTCCACCACTTCAGATTCTCGAATAGCCTGTGCTTTGGCACCTTGTGGAAATTTTTCTAAACATCCGCTCATCAATCATCTTCGTCAACTCCTCAAAATCTCAGTCTAGTTTCTGAGACGTGAAATGTACCCACAAATGCATGTTGACGATCCCCAAATATGTCGACGTTCTTCCAGATGCAATTGGAGCTCTCCAATAATCATCGCCCATAATATTGCTGCATCTGCTGTCGGGCACCTCGATTTCCCTAATTAACACCGATGCTGCTTTTTTATACAAAGTTAAAGACTGGCCGCTCTGCTGTGCACTGGGGCGTCAATACTGTTCTGTTACTTAGAGTTAGTTTTTTTCTCTCTTTCTCAGTTCCGATTGAGAAAACAGGCTCAGCATTAACTGCAAATTTTCATATTCTGTTTTGCATTTCTATTTGTAGGTCAGTAATACAACTACTTAGAGGAGAAACCGTAAATACCCAAAATTGGGCAGCACTACTACCCTTCCCCCTCTGTGGAGGGAAAAGAATTGTTCTTCGGTTATCTCCGTAACATCGTTGTCAATATAACTTTTAAGCCATTTCCTTCAGTATTTTGAAGTTATGTGGCATATGATTTTAAAAGTTATACCAGATGTTCACGGAAAGGTCTGTGCCCGTTCTACCTGGTCATATTGCAGTGAATTTTGGAAATCTCCTCCCAATCGGTTCACTGCCTGTTCAACCGCTTTTAATCCTTCACATGGATCTCATTGCCGTGTCGACGTACGGCAGTTAACGAGAAACTGAGAGAGTCCCTCCACTAATGCGGGAATAGAAGAAAGCTTCCGGTGAATCGGAAATTCGGGGTCCAAGAATCATGGAGAAGGAGTGCGATATACGGGGAGTGTAGACTAACCAAATGGGTAATAAAGGGAGATGACTGAAAAGGGATTGTTTACGGTGCAGAACCAGTGAGTGGTAAATTGTGCTATGGCGCCACGAAATTAGAAATTATGGGAAAGCAACAATAAATTTCGAATTATTTGAGAGCAACAAACAGAAGTGTTAATTAAGTGGGGATTTCGCGGAGAGGCTCGGAAAAGAGAGAAATATGGGTGAGTATTTCTCCACTGTTTCTGTGTCTGTTGCTGTGCGTCTCTCTCTCTCTCTCTCTCTCTCTCTCTTTTCTCCCTTTCTCTCTGCTCCCTCCCTCTCCCTCTCTCTCTCCCCGCCCCCTATTCTGTATGTATCTCTCTCTCTCTCTATTTGGTTCTGAGTCTCTGCGTCTCTGTCTCTTTCTGTCTCTGCCTGTGTCTCTGCCCCTGTCCCTGTCCTTGTCACAGTCCCTGCCCCCTACAGGCAAGCAGGCATCATCCAAAGATTTGGGGTGAGAGTAGAACTGGAGGCTATTATGTAAAGGTGAAAATGAAATATTTAGAGGGACCCTGAGGGGAAACTTCTTCACTCGCAAAGTATGCAAGTGTGGACTAAGCTGCAATCAAAAGTGATGGATGTGGGTTCGATTGCAACCGTTAAGAGTTACTGCGATAAATACAGGGATGGCAGGGCTGTGCAATAATGCAGGTGCAGATCGATGGGACTCGGTACAATAGCAATTTGGCAAGGATTTCTGGACTGAAGGATCTGTTTCTGTGTTGTAGTGCTCTACGATTCTATGATCCAATGAATTTTCTCTCCAGATGTCATGCATTGGGGCTAGATTGTTGGGCACTCTGGTCGACAAGGACTTACTTGAACTCAGGGGCTTATATCGGGGCTGTGTCACTCACTGACCAAATGACGGTAAATGTCTGTTATGTAACGATCGCACATTCAGTCAATTGAATTAACAGGAAGAGTATACGCAGATGGAATAGAGCCGTTGCATTAGCTCAGGAAAGATAACTCACTGTCTCCTCGTGTGGCGGACTGTTCTCTTCAAGATGTAAATGGAAATAAATCAGTTGATCAAATCCATGCAAACACTTCACCAATTCTTGAATGCAAATTGTAATTATACAGCAATTCATACCTTAACTGGCGTAATCAAGGGGGCGTAGCGTCTTCGACAAGATCATGCTGGGCATTGTTCACTGTCCACATTCGGTCCTCTCTCCCTTTTTTTTATAGTTTTACACGGCTTCACAAATCTCTAACACAAGTAATTTGCTGCTGTAAACACGGTCCCTCACACAAAGAAAATGACTTGGAACTTCCACCCTATCAAAGCTGCTGGCTAACATGCTGAGTGGCTCCGTCGCTCTCAATCTCTGTTTAATAAATCCATTATTCTCAGTGTGTTTGTCTTTTATTTTCAGTTTTTCCTTCAGGATCATTAATTGGACGTAAGGGACGCAAAACATATAAACGTACAGTATTTGATACCAACCAGTGAAAATCACATTGAGAATGGAGAAGTGCGGATTTTTCTTCTGTTTTCAGCCGTAGCAGCAGTTAATATATATGACCCATGCCAGTAACAAAGCATAATGCTTCAATACCGATACAACAGCTAAAATTAGATGCATATTTATCTGTAATTAATATTTTACGAGGCAAATTAAACTTTGGTTCTGCCGGCATATCGGGAACTCCAAGAACAGCCAAAGTTGGATAATATACCTTCTGGGTCATACGAATAACCGTAAATATCCTCCGCTCAAAAATCATCTCTATATAACGGGTTTCTCTAGGTATACATGTGGTAGTCGACAATGGTCTACCTGAATGGAGAATGGCATTTTAAAAAGAACCCCACTTAAATAAATAAAGCAAAAAAATGAAGAACCCTTCCCGTGGGGCCAAAGGGTCTTAAAGGTCTGGTACTAATCACAATCCCATAATTAATTCCATTCAGCATATTGCGCATGTGTTGCATAATATTCTGAAGTGATCATGACGTGGATGTATGGTGAAACTCATAGAGCGCTGGAAGACTGTTGATGCGCCACTGAGAGACAAATTATCTCCACTCATCCGCATGATCGCACAAGACTTCATCTAGTTTCTTTCAGATTTCCCTTCTCTTGGGGAGGGTTTAAACTAGATCTGCAGGGCGATGGGAACCAGAGTGCCAGAGCAGGTAGTGGAGCGGGGATGAAAATAAATTATGTTAAAAGTTCATGCAAAGTCACAAATAGAAGGGTTGCGTGTGGTGGTAATAATCTTCTGAGGTGTGTCTATTTCAATGCAATTATTCTGGGGAAGGCAGACGAGCTGAGGGCGTGGATTGACACATGGAATTACGACATTATAGCCATTAGTGAAACTTGGCTACAGGAGGGGCAGGACTGGCAGCTTAATGTTCCAGGGTTCCGATGTTTCAGGCGTGATAGAGGCAGATGAATGAAGGGTGGGCGGGGGTGGCATTGCTAGTCAGGAAAAATGTTACAGCAGTGCTCAAGCAGGAAAGATTAAAGGGCTTGTCTTCTGTGTCCATATGGGTGGAGCTGAGAAACAGGAAAGGAACAACCACATTAATGGGGTTGTATTACAGACCACCCAATATTCAGCGAGAATTGGAGGAGCAAATCTGCAGAGAGATAGCAGACGACTGCAGGAAACATAAAGTTGTGAGAGTAGGGAATTTTAATTTTCCAAATATTGATTGGGACTCCCATACTGTTAAAGATCTAGACGGGTTAGAGTTTGTAAAATGTGTTCAGAAATGTTTTCTAAATCAATATATAGAGGTACCAACTAGAAGGAATGCAATATTAGATCTCCTATTAGGGAACGAGCTAGGACAGGGGACGGAAGTGTGTGTAGGAGAACACTTTGATTCCAGTGATCACAACACCATTAGTTTCAACTTGATCATGGATAAAGGTAGATCTGGTCCTCGGGTTGAGGTTCTAAACTGGAAAAAAGGCCAAATTTGAAGAATTGAGAAAGGATCTAAAAAGCGTAGATTGGGACAGGTTATTCTCTGGCAAGGATGTGATTGGTAAGTGGGAGGCCTTCAAAGGAGAAATTTTGAGAGTGCAGAGTTTGTATGTTCCTGTCAGGATTAAAGGCAAAGTGAATAAGAATAGGGAACCTTGGTTCTCAAGGGATATCGGAATTTTAATACAGAAGAAGAGAGAGATGTATGACAAATATAGGAAACAGGGAGCAAATAAGGTGCTTGAGGAGTATCAAAAGTGCAAAAAATACTTAAGAAAGAAATCAGGAGGGCTAAAAGGAGACATGAATTTGCTTTGGCAGTCCAGGTGAAGGATAATCCAAAGAGCTTCTACAGGTATATTAAGAGCAAAAGGATAGTAAGAGATAAAATTGGTCCTCTTGAAGTTCAGAGTGGTCGGCTATGTATGGAATCAAAAGAAATGGGGGAGATCTTAAATGTTTTTGCGTCTGTATTTACTAAGGAAACTGACATGGAGCCTATGGAAATAAGACAAACAAGTAGTGAGGTCATGGAACCTATACAGATTGAAGAGCAGGAGGTGCTTGCTGTCTTGAGGAAAATCAGAGTAGTTAAATCCCCAGGACCTAACAGGGTATTCCCTCGGACCTTGAAGGAGACTGGTGTTGAAATTGTAGGGGCCCAGGCAGATATATTTAAAATGCCGGTATCTACGGGTGAGGTGCCGGAGGATTGGAGAGTGGCTCATGGTGTTTCGTTGTTTAAAAAAGGCTCTGAAAGTAATCCGGGAAATTATAGGCCGGTAAGTAAGTTTGACGTCGGTAGTAGGTAAATTATTGGGAGGAGTACTAAGAGATAGGATCCACAAGTATTTGGATAGACAGGGACTTATTGGGAAGAGCCAACATGGCTTTGTGCGTGGTAGATCATGTTTAACCAATCTATTACAGTTTTTTTCGAGGAGGTTACCAGGAAAGTGGATGAAGGGAAGGCAGTAGATGTTGTCTACATGGACTTCAGTAAGGCCTTTTACAAGATCCCGCATGAGAGGTTAGATAGGAAGATTCAGTCGCTAGGTATACACGGAAAGGTAGTAAATTGGATTAGACATTGGCTCAATGGAAGAAGCCAGAGAGTGGTAGTGGAGGATTGCTTCTCTGAGTGGAGGCCTGTGACTAGTGGTGTGCCACAGGGATCAGTGCTGGGTCCATTGTTATTTGTCATCTATATCAGTGATCTGGATGATAATGTGGTAAATTGGATCAGCAAATTTGCTGATGATACAAAGATTGGAGGTATAGTGGACAGTGAGGAAGGTTTTCAAAGCTTGCAGAGGGATTTGGACCAACTGGAAAAATGGACTGAAAAATAGCAGATGGAGTTTAATACAGACAATTGTGAGGTATTGCACTTTGGAAGGACAAACCAAGGTAGAACATACAGGGTAAATGGTAAGGCACTGAGGTGTGCAGTGGAACAGAGGGATCTGGGAATACAGATACAAAATTCCCCTTCAGTGGCGTCACAGGTAGATAGGGTCGTAAAGAGAGCTTTTGGTACATTGCCCTTCATAAATCAAAGTATTGAGGATTAGAATTGGAATATTATGATGAGTTTATATAAGGCATTGGAGAGGCCGAATTTGGAATATTGTGTGTAGTTTTGGTCACCAAATTACAGGAAGGATATTAATAAGGTTGAATTAGTGCATAGAAGGTTTACAAGGATATTGCCGGGACTTGAGAAACTGAGTTACAGAGAAAGGTTGTAGGATAGGACTTTATTCCCTGGAGCATAGAAGAATGAGGGGAGATTTGATAGAGGTATATAATATTATGATGGGTATAGGTAGAGTGAATGCAAGCAGGCTTTTTCCACTGAGGCTAGGGGAGAAAAAACCAGAGGACATGGGTTAAGGGTGAAAGGGAAAAAGTTTAAAGGGAACATTAAGGGAGCTTCTTCAGACAGAGAGTGGTGGGCGTGTGGAATGAGCTTCCAGATGAAGTGTAAATGCGGGTTCACTTTAACATTTAAGTAAAACTTGGACAGGTACATGGATGAGATATGGAGGGATATGATCCAGGTGCAGGTCAGTGGCAGAGAAATGGTTCGGCACAGGCAAGGAAGGGCAAAAGGCCTGTTTCTGTGCTGCAATGTTCTATGTTTCTATGATTCTATAAATAGCTGACCAGTCTGTTGTGATTATCTGCAACTTAAGACAGAGCTTGAATTTTTCAGTCACTAACTTCTTGCTTTGTTAAGCATCGTTACCTTCACCGTATATCTGAATATTGAAGTCACTCAACGCCTATTCCACGTTCAATGGTGCAGTGCAGTAACCCCGTTAATGTCCTGATATTTCTGCACGCAGACTCCATTTTTAAAGGAACTTTGAATACCACATCAATGTTTTATCTCTAGTAAAGACATGGCATCTGACGTTCATCGATCTGCGTTGTTAACGGCTTGCAAAAACTAAAAGAAAACGATTTCCATCACTGACTAACCCCCGAGATAACTTCAGCTCAACATTGCATCGAGAAATTGACACAAACATTACATTCTTCTCCATGGACATTCGCAACCGAGGTATAACCTGGATTGTGTGGAAGAAGAAATTGTCAGTTAAATCAGTTCAGAATAAAACACGAGTGAAATGTGATCATTTTCAGCCTCACGTCTAAATCAGTCCGTGTACGAAAATATAATCGTTATCATGTATTACCATAATAGTCTCGCTTCCTGGGTTCCCAATCTAGTTCAATCGCACGACGGTCCCTCACTTCAAATGCTGGGGCACCAATTTGTATTCCTATGTACCAGTCTACAAAACTTGTTTGAAATTTTTCCACAACGTTCAATGCTGTTCTTAAATATATTCAGTAAGTACCGAGGTTCTTCCACATATTCTACTTAAGTTCGTTCTGCACTAACCAAGTTTTATTCTCCCCATGTTGGCATTAAAAAACCCAAATTCTACACCATTTGTTCCAACTGTATCCGAGATAGCACGAAAGTGAATGAAACTCGCTTCCAGTGACTTCCACAAATTGCGCGTACCATGATGATCCTGGTTCTACTATCAGACAGGACAATGAAGGGAATTCAGTCAGAGCAATAAGAGAATAGAGTTGGTGTGATGGCGAAAGCAATGAATTCTAGGCTGCACCGCACTGATTGTAACGAAAGGACTGTGCCCGGTGTGGAACATCAAACACCAGTTTTGATCGACATTTAAGTATCTGCTCTGTCGCAGTCACATGAATAAGGAAGTGGAAAATGAGGAAAGAAGTAGCATTCCAGGATTGGTTATGGAGTATGTTATTCATGTTGCGAGCGAGGATATCCACTACGACCTAGAAAGATAAAGGAACGAAACTATATGGCTCAGACTGAATTTCCAGCCCAACTCGCTTGGTGGATGGCAATGATCAAATAGACAACAGTCAACTGGTCAACCTTCGTACCATTCCTAGTTATTTTTCCTAAAGTGCTGCCACTTCATATTAAAGTCCAAACAGCGGCACGTGATACCAAAGAAGGAATAGAACCTGCTAGTTAGATATAACGTTCAATTATTCATTCTGGGTCATCAGCGAGATTCCCTTTTTGAACCCGACACCAATATTGTTCTCTTCCATTCAAATCTATCCATACCCCCAAATAATCTCCTCGTGCGCTTTCAGATTTCCAGTTCCACAGTTTTTCTTGTGTCAACATGAAGCATCAGTCTCGTGTGTGTGCTCCGATAGCTTTTCCACTTCGGTCTCGCACTCTTGGTGAAAGAGACCCAAACAATTTATTGATATGAGCAAATTAGGCCGAAGATTCGAATCATATTGCGGTCTAGCAGCCGCATATGTGACACCTTGTCAAGTCTTTCTGTAAATCCAACAAAAAAATCTACTGATTCTCGTTTGCCTTTTCTGCCCGTTATTTCCTGATTGAATTCCAACAGATTTGTCACTCAAGATTCCCGTTAAGGAAACCATGCTGACTTCGCCTCATTGTACCATGTGCCCGAAACCTCATCGTTGATAATGGGGCCTATCATCTTGCCAACTACTAAATCTAGGCATCGTGGACCGAGGAAGAAGTTATGGGAGAAGCTCAAGGGACCGCCAAACTGGTTACGAATAAGCACATTAACAATATATTTACAGACAAACAGGAAAACTCTCACTTAGATATCTTAGCCACTCTCGGTAACAGAAACTACAACAGTAAACGTTCAGTAACTGTCACAACTATGGGTCGTTTTTAAAAGAGAATGAAGTTTTATTTTTCAGTTAGTGTGTGTATTGTACTTTATCTGTGTCACTCGTGGATAAGCAGTATTCCAAGGATTGGTTCCCTTCTCTGTCCAATAGTTTGTCTTTCGACTAGTTCTGCAGGTGTCCATTTGATGTCATGGTGATTATAAGCTCTGTTTGAATTTAATACTTTTGTTCAATTTAGGATGATTTAATTAACACTGTGATTTCTAGCATCGTAGTTATTGTCTTTGGGGATTATTGCCTCTTCTGAGCAGCTTGGTTGTCTGATTGGTCCTGAATTCCTACGTGCTCCAGGGTTTATCCCTTTCCCTCAATGAACTCAACTTTGCGATACTGCAAACGGCCAATATTTTCTCTGTATTGGATCGCAGATATGCCGACAATTTAATTCGGATTTGTCAGGGTGATGCATGGAAGGCGGTATTCAATACTCTGACCGGGCATTATGAATACATAGCTATGTCCTCTGGGCCAATTAACACACTAGCAGCTTTTCCTGTCATTCATAAATGATGTCTTGAGGAAGATGTTGAACAGGTTGGTTTTCCTGTACCTACATGATATTGAATGTTTTTTCTTCTTATCAGGAACATGTCTCTAATAACAGTTAGGGAAAACGATGTTTATTACCTACTAACATTTGTCAAACGAGAGCAGTGAGAACTTCGTGTTCTTAAAGTCTCCTTTTATAGAATTTGTTATTTCCCATGAAACCTATTAATGGATCCAGATGAATCACGTGGCGTTCAGAACTGGTCCACTCCCACCTCTGTCAGCGAGATTCAGAGATTCGTGCGGTTTCCTAGCTTTTAAAGGAGATTTATTAAGAATCTGGTTGCTCCCCTGATTAATCTCACCAGAAAAAGCCGGGTCATCTCCTTTCTACGGCAGAGCAGGAGTCTGTCTATAATGACCTTAAGAATCGTTTTGATCTGCCTTTGTTGGTGAGGTACAAGCTTCCGACATCGGAGTGGGACCGTCTTGTTCCCCGCGCCACCTCCGATAAAAGCTGCATCCCTGCGTTTACCTTTGGAAACTGTTGTCGCAAACCCAGTCCAATTACGATAGAGGTAACCGGCAATTGTTGGCTGTTAAACTCTCCTTTAAAGAATGGCGGCACTGGTTGGATGGACTTGAGCATCGGTTTGTCGTATGGACGGATAATAAGATCTCAGCTGATATCCACAATGCAAAAAGCATTAATTCACGACAAGCCCGCGAGACATTTATTTTAAACATTTTAGTTTTGTCATTACCTATTGTTCGGGTTCGGAGTACGCAAAACCTGACACCCAATCGAGGCATTTTCAAACACATCCCCACCACCCACCCCGCCTGATTCGATAGTTAAATCGATATCGATACTTTCACTGAATAAACATTTGCCTATTGAATAAGCTGTTTATTCTCAAGGCAGAAACAAACACGAGAAAAGTAGTCTACTTCCCACTAATGTCTCTCCAGGTCGCCCTTTTGTGCCACCAGAAGTAAGGGCGAAGGTTCCCAAATGGGAGCACGCATCCCGTGAAACTCCGGACAGTAATTACAGCTGATTCTTTAGGGCACATGGGTTTCCTTCCGATGTTGTCTCTGTCAGTAGTCCACAGTTTCCTTACAAGTTTTGTAAACATTTTGAAAACTTACCAGAGCAACCACAAACATTTCTTCCGGGTTTTCCTCCACATACGGATGGTCAGACTGCGAAGACTAACCAAGATTGGGGACGCACCATTCTTCGTTGCCTACTTACTGGTGACCAATCCTCTTCCAGTTTACATTTCAATTGGGCGGACATAGCTCATAACACCCTTCAGCATTCTTCGTTTAGCATGTCTCCTTCCAAATTCCAAATTGGGTTTATGCCTCCTCTCTTTCATAGGAAGAGAGTGAAAGTCAGTGTTCCGTCTGCCAAATAGTTTGTCAAGCGCTCTGAGCAGTGATGGCTTGCAGTCAAGAGAACTTTGATACTTACTTCGGCGAAGCACCAATTCCATGACAATTAGAGGAGACGTCTGGGCCCTTGTTTGTGTGGTCCGCGGGTTTGCCTCTCTACCCAAGACGTCCCCTGAAAATTGAATCCCGGATCCAAGTTCCTCGCTTCATTGGGCCCTTTAGAATTGTTAAGACAATCAATCCTCCAATTTATCGATTACAATTCACCATATCTTTCCGAATCCATTCCACCTTTCCAGTCAATGACGTAATGGATCCTTGTCTGCTGAAACTCTGACCGAGTTCCCGAACTCTAACTCTCTCCTCAGAAATCCTACACAGTCTCCTCCCAAGCTTCCCCCTACTCCCAGAATCATAGACGGAGAATGTTTGCACTGTCCGCAGATTGCTTCACTCCAGGCGAGTTAAGACGCAGTTCAGTATTTACTCGATTGGGAGGGGTATAGTCCGGAGGAATGGAGTTGGGTTCTGGCCCGGGGTCTTTTGGATTCCGACCTCATTGCTGATTTTCATCTGCTTCACGGTTCAGTCTTATTCAGGCGGTACTCAAGGTGGAAGGACAGAAGCGTCAGATGGATGAGGGCGAAAGAGTGTTTTCTTGACGGGAGAGCGTCATACGGAGGTCAAAGTGGAGTAACACTGAGATGTCTGTGAGAGGTGGGTGAAGGGGAATTGCAGAGATGAGGTGGGGAGAAATAGGGACAGAAGGAGCGTTGCAGAGTGAGTGGTATTGAAGAGAGCAAGGGAGAGGTGTCAACATGATATTCCAAACACGGGGGATGGGGGTGTCGGGTAGACAAGCCAGAGATGTGGCAGGGTGCTTGTCAGGGACGGAGTGAGAGCAGGGAACAGGACGTCCCAGAGACGGATGTGAGCAGATGGGTTAGAAATGGTCGTGTCATAAACAGTGGTAGAAGGTGTCCCAGAGACGTGTGAAAGATGGGCGTCATATGAGGGTGCCCCAGTGAGGCCTAGCAGCGGAGGTACGGAAATTCCGTTTTGTAAATAGCTTGAAAACTTAGAAGTGAACATCCGATAACGAATCCTAAAAGAGCGAAGTAGGTTGAGGGCAATCGAAAATTGAAAAGCTCAAACAAATAAAAAGAGGGGTAACTCAAGCAGAGCGGCCAATGAGTGAGTGGGCCAGTGAAGCAGTTGAACTATGAGGCTTTGGCTCGGGAGGCTGAAGACCAGCTTGTTCCCAATGAGGTAAGGCCAGGTAAGTTTCTTTAATTAAATTAATTGACTTAGGAGTTGGTAATGGAGGCAGTAGAATAGGGCTGTCCAGTGCTCCGATTGTAAGATGTGGGAAGTCAGGGACAGTACAATTGTCTCTGAGGACTACACCTACAAAAGGTGCATCCAGCTGCAGCTCCGGTTAAACCGAGTTAAGGAACTGCAGTTGCAGCTGGATGAACATCGGATCATTCGGGAGGCAGAGGCAATAATAGATCGGAGTTTCAGGGAGACAGTCAGCCCTAAGAGTCAGGAGACAGGTAACTGGGTGACTGTCAGGAGAGTGAAAGGGAATAGATAGAAAGAGCAGAGCACCCCTGTAGCCGTTTCCATCAACAATAAGTTTTGCATGCTGTTGGTGGGGACAACCTACCAGGGAGAAGTTGTAGTGGTCGCGTCTCTGGCACCGAGACTGGACCCTCAGCTCAGAAAGGAAGGAAGGAAAAGAAGGGAGCAGTAGTGATAGAGGATTAGATATTTAGGGGGACAGATAAGAGTTTCTGTGGGGGAGATCCAGAATTCGAAAGGACTGTTGCCTCCCTGGTGCCAGGGTCCGCGATATCTCGGATCGAGTTCTTGGTATTCTGAGGAGAGAGGGTGAGCAGCCAGATGTCATGGTCCACGTGGGGACCAGTGACATCGATAGGAGTAGGGGTGATGTCCTGAAGAAGGAATATAGGGAGTTAGGAATGAAGTTCAAAAGCAGAACCTCAAGCGTGGTAATCTAGGGATTGCTGTCTGTGCTACGAGACACAGAGGGTAGGAACAGGAAGTTATGGCAGATGAATGCGCGGCTGAAGAGTTGGTGCAGGTGGCAAGTGCTCAGATTTCTGGATCATTGGGATCTCTTCTGGTGAAGGTCTGACCTGTATAAAAAGGACGGGCTGCACCTGAACTGGAAAGGGTCCAATATCCTGGTGGGCAGGTTTGCTAGAGCTGTTGGGAAGGGTTTTAACTAGTCCCCCTCTATCACGTCTGAAACAGTGGAACCCCGGAACATTAAGCTGCCAGTCCTGCCCTTCCTGCAACCAAGTCTCACTAATAGCAATAATGTCATAATTCCATGTGCCAATCCACACCCTAAGCTCATCTGCCTTACCTACAATACTCCTTGCATTGAAATAGATGCACCTGAGAACATTTCCATCACTTACAAACCTTTGATTTCTGTCTGTACATGCAGTTGTCTCATAACCTTTAACCTCCTCCACCTCACTATCTTCTCTAACACACTGGTTCCACCCGCCCACCCCCCCCCCCCCCCGCCCACCGGAGCAGCAATAACAAACCTTCCCAGAAGGATGTTAGTCTCCCTCCGCTTCAGGTTCAAACTATTCCATCCGAACAGGTCCCATCTTCCCTGGAACAAAGCCCAATTAACCAGAAACATGAAACCCTCCCTCCTGCAACATCTCCTGAGCCAAGTATCTAGCTGCATTATCTTCCTTTTTCCAACCTCACTAGCATGTGGAACGGGTAGCAATCCTGAGACTGCAACCCTGGAGGTCCTGTCCTTCACCTTTGCACCGAACTACCTAAACACCCTTTACAGGACCTCTTCCTCCTTCCTATCCACATCATTAGTCCCTAAATGGACCACGACATCTGGCTGCTCACCGTCCTCCTGAGAATACCGAGAACGTGATCCGAGAAATCGCGAATTCTGGCACCAGGGAGGCAACAGACCATCTGGAATTCCCGATATCTCCCACAGAACCTCTTATCTGCCCCCTAAATATCGAATCCCCTATCACTACTGGTCCCCTCTTTTCCCTCCTTCCTTTCTGAGCTGAACGTCCTGTCCTGATGCCAAACACACGACCACTAGAACTTGTCCCTGGTTGGTCGTCCCCACCAACAGCACCCAAAACGGTACACTTATTGCTGATGGGAACGGCGGGGGTGCTTTGCTCTATCTGTCTATTCCTCTTCCCTCTCCTGACAGTCACCCAGCTACCTGCCTCCTGACTTTTAGTGGTGACTATCTCCCTGAAACTCCTGTCTATTTCTGCCTCTGCCTCACGAATGATCCCAAGTTCATCCAGCTCCAGCTCCAGTTCCCTAACTCGGTTTATCAGGATGCTGTTCTTTCTGTTCTGTTACTTTTCTGTTAGTGGAGGGGAGTGGTTGTTTTATGGGAGTCGATATTTGTGTTTTGGGGATTGATGATCGGGATGCTGTTCTTTTTTTTGTACGGGGATTGGAATGATGTTTCTTTCTGAATGACTTCCATTTTCTTTCTTTGTTTTGTGGCAATCTGCAGAAGACAAATTTCAGGGTTTCAGATATGCTTTGATAATGAATGAACATTTGAAAAGGGAGGAGAGTGCATAAAAGGACACGAAGCTCAGAAAGGGATTTAAATTTAAACTGATAGTAACATGGGTGCAAAATTGAAAAAGGTGATGAATACAGCACTGAAAGTGTTATTTTTGAATGCTCACACTGAAGGAATAATGTCAACAATCTTATAGCACAGTTAGAAATTGTCAGGTATGATGTCACACCTTTCCATCCCCTCCACTGTCCATAGGGATTTCTCCCTAGGTGACTCCATTGCCCATCCATCCCTCCCTATTGATCTTCTTCCTGGCACTTGTCCTTGCAAGTGGAACAAGTGCCACACCTTCCCTACACCTCCTCCCTCGCTACCATTCAGGGCTTCAGGTGACTGACGCTTCACCCAAGAGTTTGTTGGGCCATCTACAGCATCCCATGCTCCTAGTATTGCCTCTTGCATACTGGTCAGACCCAATGCGGATTGGAGATGGGTTTGCCAGGAAAATCAGGTTCCTCCGCAGGCTGCCCATTTCAATTCTGCTTCCCATTCCCATTCTGACATGATAGTCCATGGCCTCCTCTACTCCCACGATAAGGCCACACTCAGGTTGGAGGAGCAACACCTTATATACAGTCTGGGTAGCCTCCAGCCTGATGGCATGAACATCGATTTCTCAAACTTCCAGAGATTGCACTCCCCACTACTCCTTCACCAGTCCCCATTCCAATTTCCTTCTCTCGCTTTATCTCCTTACCTTCCCATGACCTCCCTGTGGTGCTCATCCCCCTTTCATTTCTTCAATTCTGTTCTCTCCTATCTGCTAGTTTGGCAGGGTGGTGGGAATCAGAATGTGAGTGCAGAGATTAGGACAGAAGGACAAGGGCATGAAAATATGTATTCTGAGTTGGTGAGGATGGCAGGGGACAAAACATAAATGTAGCCAGTTAGAGGGGTTGAAATGTGTCTATTTCAACGCTAGGAGTATTAGGAATAAAGGGATGAACTTAGAGCATTGATCAGTACATGGAACTACGATGTTGTGGCCGTTACTGAAATTTGGCTGGAGGAAGGGTAGGATTGGCTGATGCAGGTACCGGGGTTTAGGTGTCTGAAAAGAATAGGATGGAAGGTGGAAAAAATGTGTGGGGGGGCGGGGTGTGGAGTAGCATTAGGATCAGGGATAACATCACGGCTATAGGAAGAGAGTGTCCACTGAGTCGGTGTGGGTGAAAGTCAGAAATAGGAAGGGATCAATCACTGTGCTGGGAGCAGTCTATAGGCCCCCAAATAGCCCTCGGGACACTGAGGAGCAGATAAGCAGGCCGATTTTAGAATGCTGCAGGAAATACAGGGTTGTAGTTATAGCTGGCTTCAATTTCCCTCATATTGACTGGCACCTCCTGACTGCAAGGGGGATAGATGGGGCTGAATTTGCCATGTGTGTTCAAGAAGGATTCCTGACACAATATGTGGACCGACCGATGAGAGGAGAGGCCATACTGGATCTAGTTCTGGGTAATGAACCTGGTCAGGTGGCAGACCTCTTGGTGGGGAAGCATTTTGGTGAGAGTGACCACAACTCCCTTAGCTTCAGCATAGCTATGGAAAAGGATAAAAACAGACAAAATGGGAAAGTGCTTAACTGGGGGAGGGCTAACTATGTAGGGATGAGGCAGGAACTAGCGAGAGTAAATTGGAAACAGGTGTTCAAGGGTGAAAGCACAGAAGTAATGTGGCAGAAGTTTAGGGACCACTTGTGCTGGGTTCAGGATAGGTTTGTCCCACTGAGACAAGGAAAATATAGTAGGAAAAGGGAACAGTGGCTGACGAAACAACTGAGGCAACTCGTCAAGAGGAAGAAGGAAGCATATGTTAGATATAAGAAGCAGGAAACAGGAGGGGCTCATGAGAAATATAGGGTAGCCAGGACGGAGATTAAGAAAGGAGTTAGGAGAGCTCGAAGGGGGCATGAGAAGGCCTTGGCATGTAGGATTAAGGAGAACGCCAACGCGTTCTATGCGTATGTGACGAACAGAAGGATGACAAGAATGAAGGTTGAGCCGCTAAAGGATAAAGAAGGCAACATATGCCTGGAGGCAGAGGAGGTTGGGGAGGTCCTAAATGAATATTTTACTTCAGTATTCACAAGTGAAACGGACCTTGATCAGGGTGAGGTCGAAATAGAACAGGCCTATGTCATTTCTATGGTAAGGACATGTTCGGCACAGCATTTGTTAAGTGTGTCCAGGATGGATTCCTGTCACAGTATGTGGACAGGCCGACCAGGGGGAATGCCATACTAGATCTAGTACTAGGTAATGAACCAGGTCAGGTCACAGATCTCTCAGTAGGTGAGCATCTGGGGGACAGTGACCACCGCTCCCTGGCCTTTATAATTATCATGGAAAAGGATAGAATCAAAGAGGACAGGAAAAATTTTAATTGAGGAAAGGCAAATTATGAGGCTATAAGGCTAGAACTTGCGGGTGTGAATTGAGGTGATGTTTTTGCAGGGAAATGTACTATGGACATGTGGTTGATGTTTAGAGATCTCTTGTGGGATGTAAGGGATAAATTTGTCCCGGTGAGGAAGATAAAGAATGGTAGGGTGAAGGAACCATGGGTGACAAGTGAGATGGAAAATCTAGTCAAGTGGAAGAAGGCAGCATACGTGAGGTTCAGGAAGCAAGGATCAGATGGGTCTATTGAGGAATATAGGGAATCAAGAAAGGAGCTTAAGAAGGGGCTGAGAAGAGCAAGAAGGGGGCATGAGAAGGCCTTGGCGAGTAGGGCAAAGGAAAACCCCAAGGCATTCTTCAAATATGTGAAGAAAAAAAGGATGACAGGAGTGAAGACAGGACCGATTAGAGATAAAGGTGGGAAGATGTGCCTGGAGGCTGTGGAAGTGAGCGAGATCCTCAATGAATACTTCTCTTCGGTATTCACCAATGAGAGGGAACTTGATGATGGTGAGGACAATATGAGTGAGGTTGATGTTCTGGAGTATGTTGATATTATGGGAGAGGAGGTGTTGGAGTTGTTAAAATACATTAGGACAGCTAAGTCCCCGGGGCCTGACAGAAAATTCCACAGGCTGCTCCACGAGGCGAGAGAAGAGATTGCTGAGCCTCTGGCTAGGATCTTTATGTCCTCGTTGTCCACGGGAATGGTCGTTGTCCACGGGAATGGTACCGGAGGATTGGAAGGAGGCGAATGTTGTTCCCTTGTTCAAAAAAGGTAGTAGGGATAGTCCGGGTAATTATATACCAATGAGCCTTACGTCTGTGGTGGGAAAGCTGTTGGAAAAGATTCTTAGAGATAGGATCGAGAGGTATTTAGAAAATCATGGTCTGATCAGGGACAGTCAGCATGGCTTTGTGAAGGGCAGATCGTGTCTAACAAGCTGATAGAGTTCTTTGAGGAGGTGACCAGGCATATAGATGAGGGTAGTTCAGTGGATGTGATCTATATGGATTTTAGTAAGGCATTTGACAAGGTTCCACACGGTAGGCTTATTCAGAAAGTTAGAAGGCATGGGATCCAGGGAAGTTTGACCAGGTGGATTCAGAATTAGCTTGCCTGCTGAAGGTAGAGGGTGGTGGTGGAGGGAGTACATTCAGATTGGAGGATTGTGACTAGTGGTGTCCCACAAGGATCTGTTCTGGGACCTCTAATTTTCATGATTTTTATTAACGACCAGGATATGGGGGTAGAAGGGTGGGTTGGCAAGTCTGCAGACGACACAAAGGTTGGTGGTGCTGTAGATAGTGTAGAGGATTGTCAAAGATTGCAGAGAGACATTGATAGGATGCAGAAGTGGGCTGAGAAGTGGCAGATGCAGTTCAACCCGGAGAAGTGTGAGGTGGTACACTTTGGAAGGACAAACTCCAAGGAAGAGTACAAAGTAAATGGCGGGATACTTGGTAGTGTGGAGGAGCAGAGGGATCTCGGGATACGTGTCCACAGATCCCTGAAAGTAGCCTCACAGGTGGATAGGGTAGTTAAGAAAGCTTATGGGGTGTTAGCTTTCATAAGTCGAGGGACAGAGTTTAAGAGTCGCAATGTAATGATGCAGCTCTATAAAACTCTGGTTAGGCCACACTTGGAGTACTGTGTCCAGTTCTGGTCACCTCACTATAGGAAGAATGTGGAAGCATTGGAAAGGGTACAGAGGAGATTTACCAGGATGCTGCCTGGTTTAGAAAGTATGCATTATGATCAGAGATTAAGGAAGCTAGGGCTTTACTCTTTGGAGAGAAGGAGGATGAGAGGAGACATGATAGAGGTGTACAAGATAATAAGAGGAATAGATAGAGTGGACAGCCAGCGCCTCTTCCCTAGGGCACCACTGCTCAATACAAGAGGACATGGCTTTAAGGTAAGGGGTGGGAAGTTCAAGGGGGATATTAGAGGAAGGTGTTTTACTCAGAGAGTGGTTGGTGCATGGAATGCTCTGCCTGAGTCAGTGGAGGCAGATACACTAGTGAAGTTTAAGAGACTACTAGACAGGTATATGGAGGAATCTAAGGTGGGGGCTTATATGGGAGGCAGGGTTTGAGGGTCGGCACAACATTGTGGGCCGAAGGGCCTGTACTGTGCTGTACTATTCTATGTTCTATGTTCTATGATTGTGGGCCGAAGGGCTTGTATTGTGCTGTAGGTTTTCTATACTTCACCACTCCTCGCTCCAATTCCAACCTCACTATTTCCGAACACTCTGTGCTAATGCTTTCCTCCATGCTAATGCTAACCTCATCATCAAACCCACAGATAAGATGGGGTCCTGCAGTGTTCTGGCGGACCGACCTTTACATTGCTGTGGCCCGGCATCGATTCTAAGACACCTCCTTCTATTACCCCACCAACAGGATCCCATGAAGGAGAACCAGGCTACTGTCTGCCACACCATCACTGAACTTGTTAACTCTGGGGTTCTTCCATCCACTGTCACCAACCCCATAGTTCCCGCACCTCCTACCCAATATCCACCTACCTGTCTGTCCAGTTAGACCCATTTTTTTCTGCTTCTTCCTGCCCCATTGAACATATCTGTATACCCTGACTCTATTTCATTCACCCTGGTTCTATTTCATTCACCCTGGTTCAATCCTTTCCTACTTACATTCATGACTCTTCACACGCTCTTGATTGTTTGAATGATTTCTCGTTCCATGCCCCGAGCATCTTACTTTCACCATGGATGTCCAGTCCATATGCACCTCCATCACCCACTAGGAAGGCCTCAAAGCTCCCCGTTTCTTTCTGGACAACCAGTTTCCTTCCACCACCACTCTCCTCTGTCAGGTGGAACTTGTCCTCACTCTCAATAATTTCTCCTTTGGCTCCTTCCACTTCCTTTAAACAAGTGCAGCCTATTACATTGGGGGTTAGAAACGAACCCAAGTGCAGTACACCGACACGTATGTAGCATTAACAGAAGTGTGTTTATTAATAGTTGCAAGGAAGGCCGGGGAGCGAGGATTAAGCTGAGGGGAGCCAAGGAGTGAGCGAAGGTGGACCGGGGATCGAACCCGGGTCACTACAACAAGACTTTGGCAATCAGTGGCGGGACTTAGGCGGAGCAGGGATGTGGACCAGGGGATGAGCGTGGCCGGGAAAGAACAGAGGGCGGAATACCCTACTCCTACTAACAAGGAAAATTAACATAGGCAACCGACGCGGGAACGGAACTTGGAATATAGAGCACTCAGCGGTCGAGAGACAGCGTAAACACAGGCAAACAACGCGGATGGACAGAGGAGCGGTAGGCAGGCCAAACTCTTCTTGACCCCGGGCATTGGTGGAGCTGGACCTCTAACTGGGGACAGGCGGCAGGCAACACTCCTCTTACCATGGACCATTAACTGGAAAGGTAAATGGCTGGCAATCCTTATCTCGACACAGAATAGCGCAAACAAACAGCAGGCAATTCTTATCTGGACACGAAGTAGCACCTGAAGAGGCAAACGGTCGGGAATACTTATCTCGACACAGTATAGCGCAGTAAACAGCAGGCAATTCGTACGTTGATTCGGAGTAGCACATGAAGCGACAAGCGGCCGGCAATCACTTAGCTGGATACGAAGAGACAGAATTCCTGAAGCAGCCCCAGGCACCGAAGCAACTTAGAATCCACCATTCTCGACGGCCCAGAATGTCTCAGGTGGGCCGGTCCAGTCCTGAGTAGATGTAAGCCGGAGTTTTTATGCTGCCAGTGCGAATGAGAATCAGGTGCCCTAATCAAGGAGCCTGGTAGAAGACGGGGAAAAGGGAATTAAAAGAAAATGAGGAGTCGATACACCAGACCGTGACACAGCCATGGTTACTTACATAGGTGCAAGCTCCGTCTGCCTTTTTATCAGCTATGTGGAAGCGGCTATGTTCCAAGCCTACACTGGTGTCACACCCAACATTTCCTACGCTATATTGACGACTCATTGATACTGCGGAGCTCATGGTTTCATCCAACATTGACTCCAACTTCCACCCTCCCCTCAAATTTACCTGGTCCATTTCCAACAGCTCTCTCGCCTTTTTCGATCTCTCTATCTCTATATCTGCAGACAACTGATCTACTAATGTCTATTAGAAACCTACTGACTCTTACAGATACCTGCACTCTACCTTTCACACCCTGTAACAAGTAAAATTGCCATCCCCCTCTCTCAATTCCTCCGTCTCCGCTGCATCTGCTCTCAAGATGAGGCTTTTCATTCCAGAACGAAAGAGATGTCTTCCTTCTTCAAAGAAAGGGGCTTCCCTTCTTCCACCATCAACGTTGCCTTCAAACGCATTTCTTCCATTTTCCCCACGTCTGCCCTGACCCCATCCACAACCACCCCACTACGGACAGGATTCCTCTTTTTCTTACCTAATACCACACCAGCCTCCACGCCCAGCAGGTAATTCTACGTAACTTCCACCATCTCCAACAGGATCCCACCACCAAGCACATCTTCCGCCATGCCGCCCCCCTCCCCCCGCCCCACTTTCTACTTTCTGCAGTGATCGCTCTTGACGCCACTCCCTTGTCCATTCATCCCTCCCCATTAATATCACTCCGGACACTTATCCTTACAGGCAGAACAAGAGCTGTACCTGCTCCTACACCTCCTCCCTTATTATCATTCAGGGCCCCAAACAGTCCTTTCGGGTGAGCTGATAATTCTCCTTTGAGATTGTTGGGATCATCTACTGTACCTGCTGCTCCCGGTGTGGCCTCATGTATGTCGATGAGACCCGACGTAGATTGGACGAATTCCTCAACAACGCTTAGAAAAAGCGTAACCTCCCAGTGGCCACCAATTTTCATTCCCATTCCCATTCCCATTCCCATTCCGACACGTCAGTCCATGGCCTCCTCTGCTGTCGCAATGAGGCCACACTCAGGCTGCAGAAGTAACACCTTATATTCGTCTGGGTACCCCCCAAACTGATGGAATGAGCGTCGATTTTTCGATTTTTCTGTAACGCCCACCCCGCCCTTCACCATTCACCAATCCCATTTCCATCTCTTACTTTAACTCCTTACATGCCCATCACCTCTCTCTGGTGCTCCTCCCCTTTTCTTTCCTTCATGGCCTTCTGCCCTCTCCTATCGGATTCCTCCTCCTCCAGCCTCGTGTCTCTTTCATCATTCAACTAATCCGGTTCTTTACTTCACCCTTCCCCCGTCTCGGTTTCACCTATCACATTGTGATTCTTCCTCTGCCCCCACCCCCACCTCCCACCTTCTAACTCTAACTCCTCATCCTATTTTTTCTCCAGTCCTGAGATTCTCCAGCATTTTGTGTGCATTGCTTGCAGTTCCAGCATCTGCAGATTTTCTCTTGTTCCTTGGACTTTGTAGGTTTTATATCTGATTGTTTCTGTTTGGACTATCTCTGCTTTTGCACTTTGTTTTGCAGGTGTCTCATTCGGTATCATGGTGACATTTAAGCTCTGTTTATATCTATCACGTTTATACAATTTGGGGTAATTAAATTAGCAATGTCTTCCATTGTCGTTGTTTTCTTTGAGTGTCACTGATTCGTCTGGGCACTTGGGTTATCTTATTGGTCCTGAATTCATATGTGCTTCAGGGGCGACCTGTGTATTTCAGGGGCTCATGCCTCGATCCGTTTCCTCGGCCGTTGTGGATCTTTTTCTGTTGAAATTCGGACCGGGTTCTTCTGTATCTCATAAAGCATCTCGGTTCTGTATAATTTACTTGAGTTCCTGTTAACTTTGCTCGTTAACTTAGATGATGTGTGTGTGTTTTTTTTTGCTTGAATTGCCGAATTCCCTGTGATTCCTGCACATGAGTTCGCTAGTGACCGTAGCACCCATGGAAGTTCTGTGCTCGTGTGCGTATGGCGGGGTGGTGGGGGGCATGCCATAGATATGGGAAGTTGATTGTGTACTGTGGGGGGGGGGCGCGCAGAGACATGGGAGTTGGACATGTCGGTGCTCCTAGGGTTCGGGTGTAGTCAGACAAGGGGACGTCCCTGAAGCGGAAGTGAAGAGGTGTGTGACAAGTGGGCGTCTCAGATACAGTGGCAGAGGCCGCCCAGAGAGGGGTATCGGTGAGACGGAGGAAGTGGACCTGGGCAGGTGGATAACGAGCGTCGATTGATAGGGGTAGAGGACGAGAGGTGGAAGAAGGGCGTCCCAAAGACAGGACGAAAGCTTCGTTCCGGAGACGGACTTCAAAGGGAGCGTCCCAGAATAGGGAGGATGGAGGAAGGGGAGAAGACATCCCAGATTAGGGGAGGGAGGACTGTGTTACTAATCAGTCCGCCTGCATTCTGTTCCAACTAATTTAAGTTTGCCTTGCACAATTCGCCAAACACTTCCAGTCAGAACAGCACCCCTCCACCACTTCAGATTCACGAATAGCCTGTGCTTTGGCACCTTGTGGAAATTTTTCTAAACATCCGCTCATCAATCATCTTCGTCAACTCCTCAAAATCTCAGCCTAGTTTCTGAGACGTGAAATGTACCCACAAATGCATGTTGACGATCCCCAAATATGTCGACGTTCTTCCAGATGCAATTGGAGCTCTCCAATAATCATCGCCCATAATATTGCTGCATCTTCTGTCGGGCACCTCGATTTCCCTAATTAACACCGATGCTGCTTTTTTATACAAAGTGAAAGACTGGCCGCTCTGCTGTGCACTGGGGCGTCAATACTGTTCTGTTACTCAGAGGTAGTTTTTTTCTCTCTTTCTCAGTTCCGATAGAGAAAACAGGCTCTGCACAAATCGAAAAATTTCAAATTCTGTTTTGCATTTCCATTTGTATGTCAGTAACACAACTACTCAGAGGAGAAACCGTAAATACCCAAAACTCGGGAACACTGCTGCCCCTCCCATTTGTGGAGGGAAAAGTGTTGTCCTTCGGCTATCTCTGTACCATCATTATCAATATAACTTTCAGGCCATGTCCTTCAATATTTCAAGGTTATGTGGTACATGATTTTAAAAGCTTTACCAGATGTTCATGGAAAGACCTGTGACAGTTCTATCTGGTCATATTCCAGTGAATTTTGGAAATCTCCTCCCCATTGATTCACTGCCTGTTCAACCTCTTTTAATCCTACACGTGGATCTCATGGCCATACCGACGTACGGCAATTAACATGAAACTGCGAGAGGCCCTCCACCAATGGGGGAATAGAAGAAGGGTCACGGTAAAACGGAAATTGGTGGTCCAATAATCTTGGAGAAGGGGTGCGATACACGGGGAATGTAGACTAACCAAATGGGTAATGACTAAAAAAGGATTGTTTATGGCACAGATCCAGTGAGCGGTAAATTGCGCTATGGCGCCACGAAATTAGGAATTATGGGGAAGCAACAATAAATGGCAAGTTATTGGAGAGCAACAGAAAGAATGGTTATTTAAGTGGGGATTTCACGGAGAGGCCCGGAAAAATAGGGAATTATGGGCAAGTATTACTCCACTGTCTCTCTGTCTGTGGCTGTGTGTCTCTCTCTCTCTCTCTCTCTCTCTCTCTCTCTCTCTCTACTTGGTTCTGAGTCTCTGTATCTTTGTCTCTTTCTGTCTCTGCCTGTGTCTCTGCCCCTGTCCCTGTCCTTGTCACAGTCCCTGCCCCCTACAGGCAAGCAGGCTTCATCCAAAGATTTGGGGTGAGAGTAGAACTGGAGGCTGTTATGTAAAGGTGAAAATGAAACATTTAGAGGGACCCTGAGGGGAAACTTCTTCACTCGCAAAGTGTGGAAGTGCGGACTAAGCTGCAATCAAAAGTGATGCATGTGGGTTCGATTACAACAGTTAAGAGATACTTCGGTAAATACAGGGATGGCAGGGCTGTGCAGTAATTCAGGTGCAGATCGATGGGACTCGGTACAATAGCAATTCGGCAAGGACTATGTGAACTGAAGGACCTGTTTCTGTGTTGTAGTGCTCTACGATTCTATGATCCAATGAATTTTTCTCTCCAGATGTCATGCAAACAAAAGATATTCACGGAATCTCGTTACGTGACAGTAATAAACCAACAAACCGATTTTTCTCGAATTTTGAATTTTATTCAATCCACCTTTGGTAACTTCAAAGTAGGAGTAATGTGAATAAATGGCTAATAGTCGGCACGTACTCAGGGGTCAAGGGGCCTACCTCGGGCACCCTTTCAAGAGACAGTACGCGAAGGAGCCTTACCATCCGAGGCATACGCACGTCCTTTACTACCATCCGGGTAGAGCTGCGGGTGCCTGAAGACTCACACAGAGTGATTCAGGACTGACCATGGACCAGTGAACACTAGTTCCTTATTCATTTTACAATATTATTTATTTCCCATTTGAGTCTAATGTCATCGTCTTGCGCTGTACTGCTGTCGCATAACAAAACCTCACGACAAATAAATCAGCAATAAGAAAGCTGATCTTAATTCTGAGTTCTGATGCTGTCAATGCGCTGACAGTCATCAGTGTTTTATTGATTTCATCAGTCGAGTAAATGGATGAGTAAACACGGCCCTCAACTGCTCCCTGAACCTGGTTTGTGTCACAGCATAAATGCAGGTGTTTGTACAACAACTGAGAAGTTGGAGCATGAATCCTAGTTCCAATGCAAAAGTAGGAAGATACAACGAATTAAATCCCAATTTAAACATTCGCATCCACATTGAATACAAAGTAAATACCGCCCATAACACAATGAAGTTACCGGAGATAAACAATAACAACACTATGGATTTCCTCCGGCTCTCGATCTCGGGATCTCTGAGGTTCTTTTCGCTTTTCTGACTCCGGAGTCTCCTGCGGGCTCGACTGGCCACGAAAATGTGTCTGACTGTTAAAGCATTGAGCAGTAAAATCACAACAAATGGGATACAGGGGTTGAGAATATAGTGAAGGAACTCAATTATTGTCCAGGTTACTGAAATCATAACACGGACATCGATGTAACAAAACCAAGGAGTATTTTCCAATCTGTACTGAGGTTCGTACATGAAATACCAGAACACATTTTTCAGACCGCTCAGTACAATCACCGTTCCCAGAACAGTAGTCGCGGTTTTCTCTGTGCAATACCAGGCTTTCAGTTTATGGCTACAAATGGCAATAAATCGATCAAACGTGAACGTGACCGTGAACCATACAGAACAGTCCGTGACTGCGTGAAGAAAGACGGCGTGAATATTGCACACGGGGAAGCTAAACACAAATCGCATCTCATGAACAATGGGAATCTGCCTCAGTATTACATCAAAGATAACGACCAGCAGATCGGCCGCCGCCATGGCCAGCAGGTAACGGGTAACGCAACTGGAGAGACCACATTTTCCCTGAGACAGGACAACAACCGTCGCCAGGTTAACTGCGAGGAGAACAAAGCGAATACATTACCAGTGTAGTTGAACAACTTCTTGCCGGGTCCACACTTGGAGCTCTCTGTGCGGTCTTCGTCATACTGTTTCCCGGCAGACGTGTTAACTAAGAGTGAAAGGATTTTGCCTGGACTCCAGTCAATCTGTCTTTTCCGGAGAGGTGGGCCACAGTGGAATGAGGTATGTACTCAAGGGGATTTATAACATCATGAAAGACATAGACGATGCGTATGATCGCTGACTGTTCACCAGGGGAGGGCAAAACATTACAATGGGGGGGAGCATAGGTACAAGGTGAGAGGGAACCGCAGTACAATGATGTCATTGATTAAGTACTTGGAGAGGCAGTTGGAGGGCGTGGCTTATGTGGGGAGATGTGAACATGAAATTGTCGATAGCTTGCTGGGCTCTCCAGGGCGTGTTGGACCATAGGTCTTGAACGGGGCTGTGCCGCTCATTGACAAATGACAGGGAATGTGAATTCTGACATTATCGCACATTCACTCAATTGAAGTACACGCAGATGGAACAGAGCCCGTTGCATAATCGCGGGAAGGGAAACTCACTCTTTCTCCGTGTGTCGGACTGTAGTCTTCTAAGGAGCAATTGGAAATAAATCAGTTGAACAAAACTGTGCAAACACTTATCGATTCTTGAATGTAAATTGTAATTATACAGTAATTCATACAACATTAACTGGCGCAATCAAGGACATAATCATGTTGGACATTATTAAGTATCCACATTCAGTGTTTTTTCCCTTTTTTATAGTTTAGCACGGCTGCGCAATTCTCTAACACAAGTCCTTTGCACCTGTAAACACAGTCCCTCGCACAAAGAAAAAGATCTGGAACTTCCGACACATCAAAGCGGCTATCTGACATGCCAAGTAGCTCAGATTTTTTCAGTCTCTGTTTGATATATCTATTATTCTCAGGGTGTTCGTCTTCTTTCCCTTTCCGTCTTTACTTCAGGATCAATAATTGGACATGAGGGAAGCAAAATAAACAAACGTACAGTATTTCATGCTGACCAGTGAAATTCCCATTGTGAATAGCGGAGGTGCGGATTTCTGTTCTATGTGCCCTCCCGTAGCAACGGGTATATATTACGATCCCAGTAAGAAATCACAAGGAGTCAACACGCCCATAAAGGAGCTAAAACTGCATGCAGATTTAGCTATTATACATTTTTCATGCTGCAAATTAAACGACGGCTCTGCCGACTTACCGGGAACTCCAAGAACAGCCAAAGTAGGGTAATATATCTTCTGAATCATACGAATGGCTGCAAATATCTTCCACTCAGAAATCATCTCTATGTAACAGGGCAGTCTCTAATTCTTCTTGTCGTCGTCGACAATGGTCAACCTGTATGTAGAATGGCGTTTAAAAAACAACCCAGTTTAAATAGCAAAAAAAACGGAATCCCTCCCGTGGGGCAAAGGGTCTTATTGGTCTGGTGCTGATCACAAAGGTGGAGCAAGTTTCTTTAATTAATTCCCTTTAATATATTGTGTATGTGTTGCATAATATTCTGAAGTCATCGTGACGTGGTTGCATGGTGAAATTCACACAGCATTGGAAATGTGTTGATGTACCACGGAGAGACAAATTATCTCCAATCATCCTCATGCGCACTCAAGACTCTAGTTTCCTTTAATTTTCCGTCTCAACTGACCAGTCTGTTGTGGTTATCTGCAACTTAAGACAAAGCTTGAATCTTCATATCACTAACTTCTTGCTTAGTTAAGCATCGTTACCTTCACAGTGTGGGGATGAATATTAAAGTCACCCCAAGTCTGTTCCACGTTCAATGGCGCAGTGGAATAACCCTGTTATTTCTGTATATTTCTTTACACAGACTCCATTTACAAAGGGACCTTGAAGATCTCATCAAAGGAATTATCTCTGCTATCGACATTGCCTCTGGCAGAGTACATTCCATTCTTCGATCTGTGATATTAACGATATAGAAAAAGTCAAGGCTTGCTACAAGATAACATTTTCCATCACTAACTGTCTCCCGAGATCATTTCAGCTCAACATCTCATCGAGAAACCGACACAAGCGTACCATTTCTCTCCATGCTTGTTCGGAACCGATTTAAAACCTAGATTCTGGAGAGGAACAAACTGTCAATTGAAATTAGTTCTTAGAGAAGCACAAGTGAAATGTTTTAACCTCACAGATAGATCTATCTCGTGCATGAAAACATATTTGCAATCACTTTATTACCGAAATATTTTCTGTTCCAGTTGTTCCCATTTTAAATGCAGGGGGCGCAAACTTGTATTCCCGCCTGCCTGTCCGCTGAACTTGATTGAAATTTTTCAGGTCTCATCTTTCCACAAGGTTCAATGCTGTTCTTAGATATATGCAGTAGGTAGTTATGTCCTTCCAAATACAGGCTATCAATATTCAATTTATCTTCGCCCTGCACCAATCAAATTTTATTTTGCCTACATTCACATCAAATAACCCCAATTCTGCACCATTTGCTCCATCTATATCCTACACAAGAGGCTTTCGGTGACCTCCACAAATTGCACGTGTCATGATGATTCTGGTTGCACTATCAGTCAGTACGATGAAGGGGACCCAGTCTCTGCAGGAGGGAGAACAGAGATGCTGTTATGACGAAAGCAATTAGTTCCAGGCTGAAATGCACTGATTGTAATGTAAGGACATGCCTGATGTGGAAGATCATTTACCTGTTTTGATCAACATGTAAGTATCTAATCTGTCGCAGTCACATGACCAAGAAGAGGAAGGTGAGGAAATAATCAGCATTCCTGAATTGATTATGGAATACGTTATTCCTGTTGCGTGCAAGGATATCCGCCTCGTCCTTGAAGGATAAAAAGAAAACGAGACCATATGGGTCTGACTGAATTTTTAGCGCAATTAGTTTGCCATAAGTCAAAAATAGAACAGCCTACCGTCAGCTTGTACAGCCCTTCCACGATTAGAAACATAGAAACATAGAAAACCTACAGCACAATACAGGCCCTTCGGCCCACAAGGATGTGCCGAACATGTCCTTACCTTAGAACTACTTACGCTTACCTGCCCTCACCACCTAGTTCCTTCTGAAAACTGTCTTTTCATACCAAAGTCCAATCAGCCACACATTTTACCAACAACGAAACAGAATCAACTGCCTTGATTTCACGTACAGTAAATACCTCTCGTTCATCAGCGACATATATCTTGTTCACTTCGTCATTCCCGTTCCTCTCTTCCCTATCCTGTCCCTCCTCCATACTTCCCATGTCCTTTCAGATTTCTCGTTGGGAAGTTTATCTTATTTGACGTTAAGTCAACAGTCTCATACATGTGTGCTCCTAGGGCTTTTCCAACTCGGTCTCGCACTTCGGTGAGACTTGGATGGTGCAAGGGCAGAAATAGCTACTTCAAATGTCAGGCACTAGATGTTTCAGAAAGGACAGGGAGGGAGGCAAAAGAGGTGGGGGCGTGGCACTGTTGATCAGAGATAGTGTCACGGCTGCAGAAAAGGAGGAAGTCATGGAGGGATTGTCTACGGAGTCTCTGTGGGTGGAAGTCAGGAATAGAAAGGGGTCAATAACTCTACTGGGTGTTTTTATAGACCACCCAATAGTAACAGGGCCATTGAAGAGCAGATAGGGAGACAGATTTTGGAAGGGAGTAATAATAACAGTGTTGTTGTAGTGGAAGATTTTAATTTCCCAAATATTGATTGGCATCTCCCGAGTATGAGGGTTTTAGATGGGGTGGAGTTTGTTAGGTGTGTTCAGGAAGGTTTCTTGACACAATATGTAGATAAGCCTACCAGAGGAGAGGCTGTACTTGATCTGGTACTGGGAAATGAACCTGGTCAGGTGTCAGGTCTGTCTGTGGGAGAGCATTTTGGAAATACGTAGTTGATCACAGTTCTATCTCCTTTATCATAGCATTGGAGAGAGACAGGAACAGACAAATTAGGAAAGAATTTAATTGGAGTAGGGGGAAATATGAAACTAGCAGGCAGGAACTTGGCGGCATAAATTGGAAACAGATGTTCTCAGGAAAACGTACGGAATTAATGTGGCCAATGTTCAGGGGATATTTGCGTGGGGTTCTGCGCAGGTGCGTTCCAATGAGACGGAAAGGATGGTACGGTACGAGAACCGCGGTGTACAAAGCTGTCGAAATCTTGTCAAGAAGAGAAGAAGAGCTTACGAAAGGTTCAAAACACTAGCTAGTTATAGAGATCTAGAAGATTAAAAGGCTAGCAGGCATGAGTTTACGAATGAAATTAGGAGAGCCAGAAGGCGCCGTGAGAAGGCCTTGGCAAACAGGATTAAGGAAAGCCCCAAGACATTCCGCAAGTATGTGAAGAGCCAGATAAAACGTGAGAGAATAGGACCAATCAAGTGTGACAGTGGAAAAGTGTGTATGGAACAGGAGGTGACAGCAGAGGTACATGATGAATGCTTTTCTTCAGTATTCACTACGGAAAAGAATGTTGGCCATTGCAGGGGTGACTGAAAAGATTGAGCATGTAGATATTAATGAAGAGGATATGCTGAAACTTTTGGAAAGCATCAAGTTGGATAAGTCAGCAGGACCGGACGGGATGTACCCCAGGCTACTGTGGGAAGCGAGGGAGGAGATGGCTGAGCCTCTGGTGATGATCTTTGCATCATCGATGAGGATGGGAGAGGTCCCAGAGGATTGGAGGATCGCGGATTTTGTTCCCTTATTCAAGAAAGGGAGTAGAGATAGCCCAGGAAATTATAGACCAGACAGTCTTGCTACAGTGGTTGGTAAGTTGATGGAGAATATCCTGAGAGACAGGATTTATGAACATTTGGAGAGGCATAATATGATTAGAAATAGTCAGCATGGCTTGGTCAAAGACAGGTCGTGCCTTACGAGCCTGATTGAATTTTTTGAGGATATGTCTAACTACATTGATGAAAGTAGAGCTGTAGATGTAGTGTATATGGATTTCAGCAAGGCTGTCAGGGCGCTGGAGCAGGGATCCAATCGCAGACCCAGTACTGTGCATACAGTGATATTAATTGAGTAACAAATCCCGAGGTGCAAACAAAGTCGGCGTCAAAGTTCAGGCAGAGATCAAAACATCCAGAGAAATCCAAAACCCAGAATCGGGAAACAGGCAGAGTCGATATCCAGAAGGATAGAATGAGGACAGGAATGCTGGAAAGGCTCAGGAAAATTCACTGACACAATCTGGCAACAAACAGCTGAAAACACAGGACTGAAATACACTGAGCAATAAACAGAGAGGCAGATGATAGGTGGAGCACAATGAGATACAAGTGGCAGCAATACAGGTAATAAAGAGAAACAGATGAGAAACGGAGTACTCAGTGATACAGGGGCCGGAGTATAGCAGGAGTGGGGACAGGAGCACATGACAATACAAAACCACAGATTGACGGCTAGGGGGAAACACACAAAAAGACAGAGTTCAACTGGAGGTATTGACAAAGGTATTTGATAAGGTACCCCATGCAAGTCTTATTGAGAAAGTAAGGCGGCATGGGTGGTTGTAGACGGGTCAAATTCTGCATGGAAGTCGGTGACCAGTGGTGTGCCTCAGGAATCTGTTCTGGGACCGCTACTCTTCGTGATTTTTATAAATGACCTGGATGAGGAAGTGGAGAGATGGTTTAGTAAGGTTGCTGGTGACACAAAAGTTGGGGGTGTTGTGGATAGTGTGGATGGCTGTCAGAGGTCATAACTGGACATTGACAGGATGCAAAACTGGGCTGAGAAGTGGCAATGGAGTTCAACCCAGGTAAGTGTGAGGTGGTTCATTTTGGTAGGTCAAATATGATGGCAGAATATATTATTAATGGTAAGATTCTTGGCAGTGTGGAGGATCAGAAGGATCTTGGGGTCTGAGTCCATAGGACACTCAAAGCTGCTGCGCAGGTTGATTCTGTAGTTAAGAAAGTACACGGAGTATTGGCCTTCATCAATCGTGGATTTGAATTTACAAGCCGAGAAGTAATGTTGCAGCGATATAGGACCCTGGTCAGACCCCACTTGGAGTACTGTGCTCATTTCTGGTCACTTCACTACAGGAAGGATGTGGAAACCATAGAAAGGGTGCAGAGGAGATTTACAAGAATGTTCCTGGATTGGGGAGCATGTCTTATGAGAATAGGTTGCGTGAACTCGGCCTTTTTGCCTTGGAGCGACGGAGGATGAGAGGTGACCTGATAGAGGTGTATAAGATGATGAGAGGCATTGATCGTGTGGATAGCCAGAGGCTTTTTCCCAGGGCTGAAATGGCTGGCACGAGAGGGCACAGTTTTAAGGTGCTTGGAAATAGGTACAGAGGAGATGTCAGGAGTAAGTTTTTTTATGCAGAAGGTGGTCAGTGCGTGGAATGGGCTGCCGGTGGCGATGGTAGAGTCGGAAACGATAGGGTCTTTTAAAAGACTCCTGGACAGGTACAAGGAGCTTAGAAAAATAGAGGGCTATGGGTAAGCCTAGGTAATTCTAAGGTAAGGACATGTTCGACACAGCTTTGTGGGTTGAAGGGCCTGTATTGTGCTGTAGGTTTTTTATATTTCTATGTTTCTAATTTATTGATCTTACCGAATCAGGCCCAATATTCATATCATATTGCGATTCATCAGCCTCATGCGAAACACTTAGTCCAAAAAAATCTGAAAATCAAAGTAAACAGCATCCACTGACTCTCCGTCTTTCCTGCATGTTAAATCCCCAAAGAATTCCAGTCGATTGGTCAGGCAGATTTGGCAGTAAACCATGCTGACTTCGGCTCATTTTACCATGTGACCGAAACCTCATCGTTAATAATAGACTCTAACATCTTTTTTCCAATACTTTTATTAATTTCTACATAGAGGAATACAGAGTACAAGAAAGTATATATGAAAGGTCCAAAAAGATTTTTACAAATTACCGATTACATGATAACTATTCATTATAACAATCTCCTTACCCCGTATTCATGTAAGTTAATCAGTAGCTATATTGATATATACTAATTTATTACAAAAAAATGTCTAACCCCTACCAAGACCGAAGCTGTTTATTAAGGAGAAAAAGGGTAAAATACTTTCTCATATAATAAAAATTAATATTAACCAATATCTAAATTTAAACATTGAATTGAAGGTTTTGAAAGTTTTGAAAATAATTCAGAAAAAATTCCCCACAATGTTTAAAAGTCTTGACGAGATTCAGAAATTGAACAACAAATCTTCCCTAAATCGAAGCATGACATAACATCGCATAACTATTGAGCATGAGTAGGAGGAGAAACATCTTTCCATTTAAACAAAAGTGCCCTCCTAGCTATAAGAGAGCTAAAGGCCAAAATATGCAAATCAGATGTCTTCAGCTTGATATCTTGTCCTGTAACAATACCAAAAAGGGCCATCAGAGGGTTAGGGTAAAATTGACTTTGAAAAGTAAACAAAAAGTTTTAAAAACTTCCTTACAGTATTTTTCAAGACTCAGACAAGTCCAAAACATATGAATTAATGAACCTTCTCCATTATTACATCTGTCACAGTAAAGAGATATATCCGAATAAAAACGAGATAGCTTATCCTTAGTCATATGAGCTCTATATACCACCTTAAATTGTTTGAGAGAATGGCGAGCACATAACGATGAAGTATTAACCCATTTTAAAATTTCATTCCAAGTTTCCTCAGATATTTATGTCTGTAAATCTTGTTCCCAGAGATTCTTAATTTTGTGTGAAGAAACATTCCTCGTCTCCAGTAACATACCATAAATATTAGATAGTGAACCATTATGAAAAGGTGTCGTTAAAAATTACGTCTAGTAAGTTCTCATCTGAGCTGATAGGAAATGTGTATAATTCAGATCTTAGAAAGTCTCTAATTTGTAGATATCTAAAAAAAGTGATTTTTGGGTAAGCTATATTTAGCTGACAATTGCTCAAATGAAAAAAGATTTCCTCCAACAAACAGATTCCAAAAACATTTAATACCCAACCTGTCCCATTCTTTAAAAACTAAATCAGTCATGGAGGGTTTTAAAAAAATTAGAATAAGTGGGACTTGAAAGAGAAAATCTCAATAAATCAAAATGTTTTGTAAATTGTATCCAGATCCGCAGAGTATGTTTAACTATTAAATTATCAGTTAGTTTACTTACAAATAAAGGAAGTGGGGATCCAAGAAGAGAAATAATAGAAAAATTATTAACAGAGTTAGCTTCGAAAGAAACCCATACCAAACAGTCTACACGATTAATATAATATAGCCAAAATGTAATATCGAATATTAACTGCCCAGTAATAAACCCTAAAATTAGGTCAGACTAAACCTCCGGACTTTTTAGATTTATGAAGATGAACTTTATTTAAATGAGGACGTTTATTTTTCCATGTATAGGAGGATAAAATAGAATCAAGAGAGTCAAAAAAAGGATTCAGGAATAAAAACGGGTAAAGCCTGAAAAAGATACATAAATTTAGGAAGAATATTCATTTTAATAGAATTAATTCGTCCAATCAACGATATTGAAAGAGGTGGCCAATTTAATGATATCCTTCGTACATGGTTCAATAAAGTAAGGAAGTTTTCTTTAAACAGGTGTTTGTGATTCTTAGTGACTGTTGCACCCAAATAAGTAAAAACCGGTCCCCCTGATAAAAGTCACAGTCGGTGACTTGTAAAGAATTTCGGAGGACGACGAGAGGATTGACAGCATTAGCTCACCTGAAGACTCAATTCACTCTCTCTCTTTCTCCATCACTACTCAACGAAATACCACGAACTGAACTGAACTTTACTCAACATCGTAAGTCGTATCTTTTTACCCCTAGACTTAAAGAAGCTTGGTTTTCATATATATATATATTCCACACTTACTTTTATATATAATCATTGCTAACCTGTGTGATTTATTTACTTTGATATTACTGTATTGCGTAGTTACTAATAAATATTGTTAGTTGTTAGCAACATGAGACTCCAAAGTGGTTTCTATTTCTGCTGGTTCTTTATTCCCGTCACGGGGTACGTGGCATGTAGGTTCAATTTATATCCGAAAACTGACTAAAACGGGAGAGTAAAGAAAGTACACAAGGTAACGAGGTCTCAACATTAGAGTTAAAAAGCAATATATCATCAGCGTAAAGTGAGATTTTGTGGGTGATACTTCTCCTTGGAATACCACAGATATCATTATATTCTCAAAAAGCAATGGCAAGGGGTTCCAAAGCTAAATCGAAAAGCAAAGGACTCAACGGACAGCCTTGTCTAGTTCTGTAGTGCAGTTTAAATGGTTTGGAATTTTGAAAATTAGTAAGAACCCGAGCAGAAGGAGATAGATAAAGTAATTTAATCCATTGAATAAAAACTGGTCCAAAATTAAATTTTTCAAAGGTTTTAAATAAATAATTTCATTCAATCCAATCGAAGGCCTTCTCAGAATCTAAGGATATCACACATTCTGATATCTCCTGAGAAGGAGAGTAAATAACATTTAGTACACAGCGTATATTAAAATGGGAATGTAAGTTTTTAATAAATCCAGTCTGATCATCAGAAATAATAGAAGGTAAATTTTTTTCAATCCTACAAGCCAGAACTTTAGAAAGTATTTTAGTATCAACACTGAGTAATGAAATTGGCCTATATGAAGAGCATTCAGTTGGATCCTTGTTCTTTTTTAGGATAAGTGAAATAGAAGCTTCACAAAAAGATTGAGGCAAACTACCCAATTTGAAAGAATCCAAAAAGACTAACTGTAACTGCGGTATAATTAATGAAGAAAAAGCCTTATAAAATTCTCCAGAAAATCCATCTGAACCCGGAGCCTTCTCCGAGTGTAATGAATGTATAGCCTTGGCGATTTCCTCATAAGAAATGGGTTGATAGATCTGTTTGTAATTATGTGCAGAAAGTGCAGGGATATTTAATTGAACTAGAAAATTATTCATTACAATATTATCTTTAGGAGAATCAGAACTATAAAATTTAGAATAGAATTCTCTAAAGGTATCATTTATTTCAGAGTGACCAGTTGTCCTATCACCATTAGTTTTGCAAATTTCTTTAATTTGTCATTTAACGACAAAAGTTTTTAATTTGTTGGCCAATACTTTGCCTGATTTATCTCCATAAATGTAAAATTGAGTTTTATCTTTAAGAAGCTGAGTTTCAATTGGATATGTTAACAGTAGATCATATTTAGTTTTAACTTCAACACATCTTTTATATAAAACAGGATCTGAGGCTATAGCATATCTTTGATCTAATTGTTTCAATTGATTGGTTAATTCAATTCTTTATTAGCTTTATTTTTAACACTGACAGTATAAGAACTAATTTGTCCTCTAATATAGGCCTTGAAAGTATCCCATTCAATAAGATTAGAAATCTCTTCCTTTTTATTCTCTTCAAAAAACAAAGTAATATGCCTCTCTAGACATTTTTAAAATTCCTTATCAGATAAAAAATGTACTAAAACGCCAAAATCTGTTTGTTTGAGGAAGACCAGGGAGATTTGAAGATAGAAATATAGGAGCATGATCTGAGACAGCAATCTCTTTATATTCACAGGAACGAACTGATGAAATCATTTGACTATCAATAAAAAAAAATCAATCCTGGAATACGTATGATGAACATCGGAAAAAATGAGTACTGTATTCCCTATCTAAAGGATGTAATAAACGCCAAACATCAACAATACCACACTTCAATAAAAAAAAGATTGAATAAACAAAGCTGATTTATTAAGAAACGCTGGTTTAGAAGATGATTGGTCTTAAATTGGGTCTAGCCAACAGTTAAAATCTCCCCCCATCACCAAAGAATAAAGATTCAGATCTGGTAAAAACAAAAAAAAAACTCTCAAAGAATCCTGGATCATCTACATTTGGGTCATACACATTGGCAAATACTATTAATTTATTATCTAGTTTTCCTGAAACTATAACAAAACGTCCATTAGTATCAGACACTACTTTATGTTGGACAAAGAAGAGTATATTATCTATAAAAATCGAAACTCCTCTAGATTTGGCCTGAAAAGAAGAATGAAAACAAAGTCCGTTCCAACAGCTAGAAAAACGTATATTATCACATTTGCGTATGTGAGTTTGTTGTAAGAAAATAATAAGGACCTTAAATTTCCTAATATAAGCAAAAATCTTATTACGTTTAACAGGGTGATTTAACCCTTTCACGTTAAAACTAGATAAATTAACAGTTTGGTCCATTTTTAATATCATTTAAAGGAAGAATTAAAATGTAAGTTAAAACCAACCCATAAATCTTGAGAAATGGTAACCAAGCAACAAATTGACTAAAAATTCGAAAACATGTTCTGAAGGTACCCCCGCCCACCTCCCAAAGAAAGAAAACCAACCAATAGAAAGTCGGCATCTAAAACTACGGACACCCCCCACAAAATACCTGGTGATCGCTCCAATTAGTTTCAAGGTTATTTATATTCCAACCTAGACTAAACAATATCCACACAAGAAATTCAATTCTCGTATATCAAAACTACAGTATTAAAAATACAAAAGGAAATTAGTTACAAAGGTTTACCAAAAATAAAAGATACAATTATTCATACAGAAAGACATTAAACATTTAATCTTATATCTTCAAAAGGCTTTTGACAAGGTCCCACACAGGAGATTAGTGTGCAAACTTAAAGCACACAGTATTGGGGGTAAGGTATTGGTGTGGGTGGAGAATTGGTTAGCAGACAGGAAGCAAAGAGTGGGAATAAACGAGACCTTTTCAGAATGGCAGGCGGTGACTACTGGGGTACCGCAAGGCTCAGTGCTGGGACCCCAGTTGTTTGCAATATATATTAATGACTTGGATGAGGGAATTAAATGCAGCATCTCCAAGTTTGCGGATGACACGAAGCTGGGTGGCAGTGTTAGCAGTGAGGAGGATGCTAAGAGGATGCAGGGTGACTTGGATAGGTTGGGTGAGTGGGCAAATTCATGGCAGATGCAATTTAATATGGATAAATGTGAAGTTATCCACTTTGGTGGCAAAAATAGGAAAACAGATTATTATCTGAATGGTGGCCGATTAGGAAAAGGGGAGGTGCAACGAGACCTGTGTGTCATTATACACCAGTCATTGAAAGTGGGCATGCAGGTACAGCAGGCGGTGAAAAAGGCGAATGGTATGCTGGCATTTATAGCGAGAGGATTCGAGTACAGGAGCAGGGAGGTACTACTGCAGTTGTACAAGGCCTTGGTGAGACCACACCTGGAGTATTGTGTGCAGTTGTGTGCAGAACGAGGGGTCACAGTTTGAGGATAGAGGGGAAGCCTTTTAGGACCGAGATTAGGAAAAACTTCTTCACACAGAGAGTGGTGAATCTGTGGAATTCTCTGCCACAGGAAACAGTTGAGGCCAGTTCATTGGCTATATTTAAGAGGGAGTTAGATATGGCCCTTGTGGCTACGGGGGTCAGGGGGTATGGAGGGAAGGCTGGGGCGGGGTTCTGAGTTGGATGATCAGCCATGATCATAATAAATGGCGGTGCAGGCTCGAAGGGCCGAATGGCCTACTCCTGCACCTATTTTCTATGTTTCTATGTTTCATGAATAAACAGACTAAGCAGTTAGCCTTCAAATTTTAAAAACTTTTGTGCTTCAGCATTCAAACGAAACCATTGAAAGGATCTTGCCAGCAACTAAATTCAGGCATTGAGGACTGCAAGTGTATGTTTCAGTATGAGAATGGTAACGCTGAAAGGAGATTCACGCAGCAGACTGTTTTTATATAGTGGTAGATGTCTGGAGCCTGCTGCCAGAGGAAGAGGGGAAGCGGATACGATGGCAGCTTTTAAAGGGTCACATGGACACCTAAACAGGCTGGAAATGGGTGGGAGGTTATGGATTATGTGTGGACAGATGTGACTAGTTAAGTGTGGTACATTACTAAATTGGTTTCTTACTCACACATGTACCGGGTACAGTGAAATGCTTGTCTACCATTCATACCATTCGGAAGGCTGGGAGAACCGGGTGGTTAATCGGCAGGAATTGGAGCGAGGTAGTTACACCTACGGTGCAAGACACAGGTAACTAGGTGATCGTCAGAAAAGGAAAAGCGATAAACAGCCAGGGCATGGCACACGTGGCCGGACCTCTCAATAACAGGAACACCATTTTGCATACTGTTAATGGGGAAGGCGGACTAGAAGCCACAGCAACTAGAAGTCTCTGGCATCGAGTCTGGTTCTGTAATTCAGAGGGTAATGGGGAGAGGTGTCCGGCAATGATGATTGGGATTCATTGGTTAAGGAAATAGACAAAGTATTCTGTGGACGATTGTCACGTACCCCGTGATGGGTTAAAGAACCAGCAGAAATAGGAAACACCCTGGAGTCCAGTATTGCTACTAACTAATTATATTTATTAGACTGCGCAATACAGTAATATAAATGCAGATAAATCAAACAGATTAGCAATAATTATATATAAGTAAGTATATCAGTAAGAGTGGAAATATATAAAAAGCAAGCTTCTTCAAGTCCAGGGGTAAATAGATAATCTTACGATGATGAGTAAAGTTCAGTTCAGTTCGTGGTATTGAGTTGAGTAGTGATGGAGAGAGAGAGAGCGGGGGAGATTTGAGTCTTCAGGTGAGCTGACGCCGTCGATCTTCCCGTTGTCCTCCGAAATCCTTCAGAAGTCACCGACCGTGACCACAACAAAGGGGACCATTCTTCTGTGGTGGAGCTATCAACCGAGACGAGGGCTGGAAACACAAATAACTCCCCACCGGTCACGCTCTGTTCACACTGCAAGAGTCACTGATGGATCCACCTGATCGATCCTCCAAAACCCACTTTTTCTGTGGGCACAACAAAGTTCATTCAGTTTCCAAACCCATGTATCTCAGATCTATCATCTGACCTTCTATTTATCTCCCGTACTGAGTACCAACTGACATTCAAACAGCTTCTCCCTTCTCTGTCTGTAAGAACGTACAAGCGGGCGATGTCCTTGGGAAAGTATAATGCGACACAACCTCGATACGAAACCCTTGGTCCAACTAGTCCTAGAATGCCCAACAAGCTGGACCCTATTTCCTGCTTTTGGCTCATGTCTCTCCGCATAAGCGGTGCCCAGTATGCGTCTATCCAAGTACCTACTAAATGACACGATTGTACCTGCGTTCACCACTTCCTCTGGCAGCTCATTCCAGGTAGTCGTAGCACTCTATGTGAAAAGTTGCCTCTCAGTTCCCTTTTATTTTTTCCCCGCCATCCTTTTCTGACGATCACCTAGTTACATGTGCCTCGCCCTAGTTATGGTCTGCCCTATCCTGGTGAACAGACAGCTATCATTCAGATGATCTATCTCTTTCCTTATGTTATAAACACCGGTACGATCACCCCTTATTCCACAAACAACAGGAATTCTGCAGATGCTGGAAATTCAAACAACACACATAAAAGTTGCTGGTGAACGCAGCAGGCCAGGCAGCATCTCTAGGAAGAGGTGCAGTCAACGTTTCAGGCCGAGACCCTTCGTCAAGACTAACTGAAGGAAGAGTGAGTAAGGGATCCTGACGAAGGGTCTCGGCCTGAAACGTCGACTGCTCCTCTTCCTCGAGATGCTGCCTGGCCTGCTGCGTTCACCAGCAACTTTTATGTGTATTACCCCTTATTCCACTATGGCCCACCTCTCGTGTCAAGACAGACGGACTGCAGTCCTGAAGAATTCTATTCGCTTTCAAGTTAACAAGGTCTTTCCGAAAACAGTATAACGTAACTGTACATAGAACTCCAAGTGCGGTCTCGGGAAGAAGTTATTCAACTAACACGGTAATGTATTCGCATTCGTTATCCTCACAGTTAACCTGCTGACGATTGTTGTCCTGTCTCGGGGAAAATGCGGTCTCTCCAGTTGCGTTACCGCTACCTGCTGGCCATGGCGGCGGCCGATCTGCTGGTCGTTATCTTTGATGTAATACTGAGGCAGATTCCCATTGTTCATGAGTTGCGATTCGTATTTAGATTCACCGTGTGCAATATTCACGCCGTCGTTCTTCACGCTATCACGGACTGTTCTGTATGGTTCACGGTCACCTTCACCTTTGACCGATTTATTGCCATTTGCGGCCAAAGGCTGAAAGTCAGGTATTGCACAGAGAACACCGCGACTACTGTTCTGGGAACGGTGATTGTACTGAGCGGTCTGAAGAATGTGTTCTGGTATTTCATGTACGAACCTCAGTACAGATTGGAAAATACTCCTTGGTTTTGTTGCATGGGTGTCCGTGTTATGGTTTCATTAACCTGGACAATAACTGTGTTCCTTCATTATATTCTTAACCCCTGTATCCCATTTGTTGTGATTTCACTACTCAATGCTTTAACAGTCAGACACATTTTCGTGGCCAGTCGAGCCCGCAGGAGACTCCGGAGTCAGAAAAGCAAAAAGAACCCCAGAGATCCTGAGATCGAGAGCAGGAGGAAATCCATAGTGTTGTTATTATTTATCTCCGGTAACTTCATTGTGTTATGGGTGGTATTTGCCTTCTATTCAATATGGAGTCGAATGTATAATGTGGGATACTATTCCTTACACCTTCCTGTCTTTGTATCGGAAATAGGATTCATGCTCCAACTTCTCAGTTGTTGCACAAACACCTGCATTTACGCTGTGACACAAACCAGGTTCAGGGAGCAGTTGAGGGCCGTGTTTACTCATCCCTTTACTCGACTGATCAAATCAATAAAACACTGATGACTGTTCGCGCGTTTACGGTATTCGACATCAGAATTAAGATCAGCTTTATTATCACTGAGCAATATGACCCGAGATTTGTTATGCGACACTAGTACAGTTCAAAAGCCTAAAATTAAGTTGAAATGCAAAATGAATAAATAGCGTAAAATAAATAAGGAGCTAGTATTCACGGTATATTTGTCATTCCTTATTCACCGTGTGTGGGTCTTCAGGAGCCTGTGTCTCCTCCAGTAAAGGAAGTGGGCACGTCTCGGATCGTGAGGCTCCTTTGTGATGAAGGCTGCCTTCTACAGGCACGCCTCTTGAAAATGTCCCGGCAGCGGGACTCTTGGCCCCATGAGCCCCTGTCGACGAACAGCCACCCAATCACACTCATCCTCCATAAATCCAATTCTCCCCACGTTCTGCCATTGACCCTCATGGGAAGGTACAGTAGAAGAGTAACATCCAGGCCCTTTCAGATGTCGCAGGTAACTGACGCTGCTGAGGAAAACCCAAACACTCACACGAAGGACAGGAAAGGTCAGCACAGAGAGTACTGATGGGTCTCTGAAACCCCGAAGCAGCGGCTCAAAATCCAGCATCACCAATCCGCACAACTTCCAGTGGATTTCATTCACACCCTTCATTATTGTCTGCGGTAGAAACATGGGAAGTTTGGCTCCTTCCCGCTGCTCATTCGTTGGTGTTGTTCGTTTCCAAAAGTGCATTGAATACAATTCAAAATTCGAGATAAATCGTGTGTTGGTTATTATTGTCACATAACGAGATTCAGAGAATATTTTTGTCTGCGTGACATCTGGATGGAAAATTCATTGGAGTCATGGCATCGTAGGGCTCTGCAACACATACAGGTCCTTCACCTCACATAATCCGTGCCGACCTGATATTATACCTTGCCCCACCGACCCGCACCTGCACCACAGCTGTCCAGACCCCTGCCGTGCATCTATTTAGCGAACTATTTCTTAAATGTTGCAACAGAACTGGAATCCCTCACCGTCGCTGGTAACCTGTTCCACAGTCCCACACGTTCCGAATAATGAAGTTTCCTCCTGGAGACCCTCTAAATATTTCACTTTTCACCTTTATCGCATGACCTCCAGTAATACCCTACGTAATATCTTTGGATAAAGCCTGTTTGCATTTACAAGGACATGGAATGGGACAAGTAGGGGGATAACGGTAGGGACAGGGGCAGAGACATAGGAGACAGAGATAGAGGGAGACTCGGTGACAGATAGATACAGCGATTGACAGAACAGAGAGAGACAGAGAGAGAGAAAAGATACAAACATAACTCCCTCTATTTCGGGCCTGTATGAGAAATCCCCGCGTAATTAACCCATTTACATTTCAACTATTTCCTCATATATTGCTGCATTCCCATAATTCTTTATTTCGTGGCGCCACAGCGCTATTTACGAATGCTGCTGTCCTGTCATCAACAATACCTTATGGATAATTTCCCTTTATTACCCATTCACTTAGTCTACACTTCACCGTTTATCGCGCCCCTTCTCCGCTTTGGGAACTCCAGTTTCCGAATTCACCATCATGATTCTTCTATTCTCCCGTTAGCTGAGGGACTCCACAATGTCACATTGACTGCAGGCCCTATGTCGATACGGCAATAAAAACAGATCAGCTGTTTCTTCCTACAGCGTGGAGATTATTATCCCTAGGCCTCCCGTCCCATAATCCTCCCCCTTCTCCAGCTCTCTATCCCTTTCGCCAATCAACTTTCCACTCGTAGCTTCATCCGCCACCGCCCCCCCCCCCCCCCCCCCCCCCGTCTTCCCCTATCATTTCGAATCTTCCCCTCCCCCTCCATCTTTCAAATCTCTTACTATCTCTTCTTTGAATATAGACAGTAGATATTAGACACTAGAATACTACAGCACAGTACAGGCCCTTCGGCCCTCGATGTTGTGCCGACCCATATATTCCTTTAAAAAGTACTAAACCCACACTACTCTGTAACCCTCTATTTTTTTTTCATCCATGTGCTTGTCCAAGAGGCTCTTAAAGACCCCTAATGTTTTAACCTCCCTGGCAAATCACTCCAGGCACCCACAACCCTCTGTGTAAAAAACTTACCCCTGATGTTTCCCCTAAACTTCCCTCCCTTAACTTTGTACATATGCCCGCTGGTGTTTGCTATTCATGCCCTGGGAAACAGGTACTGGCTACCCACCTTATCTATGCCTCTCATAATCTTGTAGACCTCTATCAAGTCACCTCTCATCCTTCTACTCTCCAAAGGGATAAGTCCCAGCTCTGCGAGCCTTGCCTCATAAGACTATTATTTCCAGTCCAGGCAACATCCTTGTAAATCTCCTCTGCACCCTCTTCACAGCTTCCACATCCTTCCTATAATGAGGTGACCAGAACTGAGCACAATACTCTAAGTGTGGTCTCACCAGAGATTTGTAGAGTTGCAACATGACCTCTCTGCTCTTGAACTCAATCCCCCTATTAATGAAGCCTAGCATCCCATAGGCCATCTTAACTATCCTATCAACCTGTGCAGCGACCTTGAGGGATGTATGGATTTGAACTCCAAGGTCCCTCTGATAATCCACAGTCTTAAGTAACCGACCATTAACCCTGTACTCAGCCTTCTGGTTTGTCCTTCCAAAATGCAGCACCTCACACTTATCCGGATTGAACTCCATCTGCCAGTTTTCTGCCCAACTATGCATCCTGTCTATATTCTCTTGTAAACTTCGACAACCTAGAGCTCCATCCACAACTCCTTCAATCTTCGTGTCATCCGCAACTTTACTCACCCATCCTTCCGCCTCTTCATCCTGGTCATTTATAAAAATCACAAAGAGCAAGGATCCCAGGACAGCTCCTTGCGGCACTCCACTAGTCACCGACCTCCAGGCAGAATACTTTCCTTCCACTACTGTCCTCTGCTTTCTTCCTGTAAGCCAATTTTTTATCCAACAGACAAGGTTTCACTGATCCCATGCCTTATGATTTTCTGGATGAGTCTTTCGTGGGGGACCTGGTCAAATGCCTTGCTAAAATCATATAAACCACATCCAGCGCCTTACGCTCATCAATTTTTTTGTTATCCTTTCAAAAAATTCAACTAGGCTCATGAGGCACGACCTTCCCTTCACAAAGCCATGTTGACTATCTTTGAGGTGACTGTACTTCTCCAAATGCTCATAGATCCTATCCTTAAGAATCCTTTCCAATAGTTTGCAGACCACCAACGTAAGACTCACCGGTCTATATTTCCCAGGGTTCTCCCTATGACCTTTTTTATAAAACAAGGGAAGTACATTTGCCATTCTCCAATCCTCCGGCACCTCCCCTGCAGCCAAAGAGGATTCAAAGTTCATAGCTACTGCTCCAGCGATCTCCTCTCTCACTTCCCACAGCCACCTGGGGTATATCACGTCTGGCCCTGGGGATTTACCAATCTTGATGTTTTTAAGAAGATCCAACACTTCTTCTTCCTTAATCTCCACATTGTCCAGCGCACAGGCCTGTTCTATTTCGGTCTCACCCTGATCAAGGTCCTTCTCACTTGTGAATACCGAATCAAAGTGTTCATTAGGACCTCCCCAACTTCCTCCGCCTCCAGGCACATGTTGCCTTCTTAATCCTTTAGCAGTCCCACCTTCATTCTTGTCATCCTTCTGTTCTTCACATACGCATAGAATGCCTTGGGGTTCTCCTTAATCCTAAAAGCCAAGGCCTTCTCATGCCCCCTTCGAGCTCTCCTAACTCCTTTCTTAAGTTTCGTCCTGGCTACCCTATATTTCTCATGAGCCCCTCCTGTTTCGTGCTTCTTATATCTAACACATGCTTCCTTCTTCCTCTTGACGGGTTGCCTCACGTGTTTCGTCAGCCACTGTTCCCTTTTCCTACCATTTTGTCCTTGTCTCAGTTGGACAAACCTATCCTGAACCCAGCACAAGTGGCCCCTAAACTTCCTCCACATTACTTCTGTGCTTTCACCCTTGAACATCTGTTTCCAATTTACTCTCGCTAGTTCCTGCCTCATCCCTTCATGGTTAGCCCTTCCCCAGTTAAGCACTTTTCCATATTATCTGTTTTTATCCTTTTCCATTGCTATGCTGAAGCTAAGGGAGTTGTGGTCACTCTCACCAAAATGCTCCCCCACCAAGAGGTCTGCCACCTGACCAGGTTCATTACATAGAACTAGATCCAGTATGGCCTCTCCTCTCATCGGTCGGTCCTTCTTGAACACACCTGACAAATTCAGCCCCATCTAACCCACCCCACCCCCTTGCAGTCAGGAGGTGCCAGTCAGTATGAGGGAAATTGAAGTCACCCATAACAACAACCTTGTATTTCCTGCACTATTCTAAAATTTGCCTGCTTACCTGCTCCTCGGTGTCCCGAGGGATTTTTGGGGCACTATAGACTACTCCCAGCACAGTGATTGATCCCTTCCTATTTCTGACTTCCACCTACACCGACTCAGTGGACACTCTCTCTGCAGCGTCCTCCCTTTCTATAGCCGTGATGTTATCCCTGATCGTAATGCTACTCCACGCCACCCCACCCCTCCCCCCCACACACACATATACACAGACTTTTTCTACCTCCCATCCTAATGTTTTAAAACACATTAACCCGGTACCTGCATCAGCCAATCCTGCCCTTCCTCCAGCCAAGTTTCAGTAACGGCCACAACATCGTAGTTCCATGTACTGATCAATGCTCTAAGTTCATCCCCTTTATTCCTAATACTCCTAGCGTTGAATAGACACATTTCAACCCCTGTAACTGGCTCCATTTATGTTTTGTCCCCTGCCTGTACTTCCTCACCAACTCAGAACACATATTTTCATGCCCTTGTCCTTCTACCCTAATCTCTGCACTCACATTCTGATCACCACCCGACTGCCAAACTAGTTTAAACCCTCCCCAACAGCTCTAGCAAACCTGCCCGCCAGGATATTGGTCCCTTTCCAGTTCAGATGCAGCCCGTCCTTTTTATACAGGTCAGACCTTCCCCAGAAGAGATCCCAATGATCCAGAAATCTGAACCTTTGCCCCCTGCACCAACTCTTCAGCCACGCATTCATCTGCCATAACTTCCTGTTCCTACACTCTCTGTCTTGTGGCACAGACAGCAATCCCAAGATTACCATCCTTTAGGTCCTGCTTTTTAACTTCATTCCTAACTCCCTACATTCCTTCTTCAGGGCATCAACACTACTCCTATCGATGTCATTGGTCCCCACGTGGACCATGACATCTGGCTGCTCACCCTCTCTCCTCGGAATACCGAGAACTTGATCCGAGATATCGCAGACCCTGGCACCAGGGAGGCAACAGTCCTTCCGAATTCTCGATCTCCCCCACAGAAACTCTTATCTCTCCCCCGAAATATCTAATCCTCTATCACTACTGCTCTCTGCTTTTCCTTCCTTCCTTTCTGAGCTGAGGGTCCAGTCTCGGTGCCAGAGACGCGCCTACTACAACATCTCCCTGGTAGGTTGTCCCCACCAAAAGCATGCAAAACTTATTGTTGATGGAAACGGCTACAGGGGTGCTCTGCTCTTTCTATCTATTCCCTTTCACTCTCCTGACAGTCACCCAGTTACCTGTCTCCTGACTCTTAGCGGTGACTGTCTCCCTGAAACTCCGATCTATTATTGCCTCTGCCTCCCGAATGATCCGATGTTCATCCAGCTGCAACTGCAGTTCCCTAACTCGGTTTAACCGGAGCTGCAGCTGGATGCACCTTTTGTAGGTGTAGTCCTCAGAGACAACTGTACTGTCCCTGACTTCTCACATCTTACAATCGGAGCACTGGACAGCCCTATCTACTGCCTCCATTACCAACTCCTAAGTCAATTAATTTAATTAAAGAAACTTACCTGGCCTTACCTCATTGGGAACAAGCTGGTCTTCAGCCTCCCGAGCCAAAGCCTCATAGTTCAACTGCTTCACTGGCCCACTCACTCATTGGCCGCTCTGCTTGAGTTACCCCTCTTTTTATTTGTTTGAGCTTCTCCATTTTCGATTGCCCTCAACCTACTTCGCTCTTTTAGGATTCGTTATCCGATGTTCACTTCTAAGTTTTCAAGCTATTTACAAAACGGAATTTCCGTACCTCCGCTACTAGGCCTCACTGGGGCGCCCTCATATGACGCCCATCTTTCACACGTCTCTGGGACACCTTCTACCACTGCTTATGACACGACCATTTCTAACCCATCTGCTCACATCCGTCTCTGGGACACCTTTAACCACTGTTCATGACACGAACACTTCTAACCCATCTGTTCATATCCGTCTCTGGGACGTCCTGTTCCCTGCCCTCACTCCGTCGCTGACAAGCACGCTGCCACATCTCTGGCTTGTCGACCCGCCACCCCCATCCCCCGTGTTTGTAACAACATATTGACACTACCCCCTTGCTCTCTTCAATACCACTCACTCTGCAACGCTCCTTCTGTCCCGATTTCTCCCCACCTCATTTCTGCAATTCCCCTTCACCCACCTCTCACAGACATCTCAGTGTTACTCCATTTCCACCTGCGTATGACGCTCTCCCGTCAAGGCAACACTCTTTCGCCCTCATCTATCTGACGCTTCTGTCCTTCCACCTTGAGTACCGCCTGAATAAGACTGAACCTACTCCGATGTCGGTAGCGTATACCTCAACAAGAAAGGGCAGTTTATAGTTGACTGGACGCAATATGTGAGCAGTGAGAAAAGCATTCTTAAAGTCGTTAAAGGCCGACGCCTCCTCTGCGTTCAAATTGCCGTTGTATTTCAAGAATTACAAATTGAATAAAAACAATTAATACAAATTGGGCATAAATCGTAATGACACCAAATGAGACAGCCCAGAGCTACGCCAAAGGCAAACAATAAGACATAAGGGGCAAACAATCCACGGAGCACGGCATACCCACAATGTACATGCTAACTGGAAAAACCAAGAACCTTTAAAAACGACCCCTGGTTTAGAATGTACTCCCACTACAAAACTGGACTCCTGGCAACTGAGGCGTGAAGCAGATGAAAATCAGCAATGTGGTCGGAATGCAAACGACCCCGGACCAGAACCCAACTCCATTCCTCCGGTCTATACCCCTCCCAATCGAGTAAATACTGAACTACGCCTTAACTCGCCGGGAGTGAAGCAATCTGCGGACAGTGCAAACATTCTCCGTCTATGATTCTGGGAGTAGGGGGAAGCTTGGGAGGAGACTGTGAAGGATTCCTGAGGAGAGAGTTAGGGTTCGGGAACTCGGTCAGAGTTTCAGCAGACAAGGATCCATAACGTCATTGACTAGAGAGGTGGAATGCATTCGGAAAGATATGGTAAACTCTAATCGATAAATTGGAGGATTGATTGTCTTAACAATTCCAAAGGGCCCAATGAAGCGAGGAACTTGCATCCGGGATTCAATTTTCACGGGACGTCTTGGGTAGAGAGGTAAATCCGCTGACCACACACACAAAAAAGGGCCCAGTCGTCTCCTCCAATTGTCATGGAATTGGTGCTTCGCCGAAGTAACTATCAAAGTCCTCCTGGCTGCAAGCCATCACTGCTCAGAGCGCTTGACAAACTATTTGGCAGACGGAACAGGGACTTTCACTTCCTTCCTATGAAAGAGAGGAGGCATAAACCCAATCTGGAATTCGGAAGAAGACATGCTAAGCGAAGAATGCTGAAGGGTGTTATGAGCTATGTCCGCCCAAATGAAATGTTCACTGCAAGAAGATTGGTCACCAGTAAGAAGGCAACGAAGAATGGTGCGTCCCCAATCTTCGTTAGTCTTCGCAGTCTGACCATCCGTATGTGGAGGAAAGCCGGAAGAAATGTTTGTGGTTGTTTCTAATAAGTTTGCAAACTGTTTACAAAACTTGTAAGGAAACTGTGGATTCCTGACAGAGACAACATCGGAAGGCAACCCATATGCCCTAAAGAATCAGCTATAAATAAAGTCCGAAGTTTCACGGGATGCGTGCTCCCATTTGGGAACTTTCGCCCTTACTTTGGTGGCACAAAAGGGCGACCTAGAGGGACATTAGTGGGGAGTAGACTACTTTTCTCCTGTTTGCTTCTGACTTGAGAATAAACAGTTTATTCAATAGACAAATGTTTATTCACCGAAAGTATCGACATCGACTTATCTATCGAATCAGGCGGGGTGCGGTGTGGGTGGTGGGGTGGTGGTTGAAAATGCCTCGATTGGGTGTCAGGTTTTGTGTACTCCGAACCCGAACGATAGGTAATGACAAAACTAAAATGTTTAAAATAAATGTCTCGCGGGCTTGTCGTGAATTATTTTTTTTTGCATTGTGGATATCAGCTGAGATCTTATTATCCGTCCATACGACTAACCGATGCTCAAGTCCATCCAACCAGTGCCGCCATTCTTTTATGGAAAGTTTAACAGCCAACAATTGCCGGTTACCTTTATCGTAATTGGACTGGGTTTGCCACGACAGTTTCCATAGGTAAACGCAGGGATGCAGCTTTTATCGGAGGTGGCGCGGGGAACAAGACAGGCTCCACTCCGATATCGAAAGCCTGTACCTCACCAACAAAGGCAGATCAAAACGATTCTTAAGGTCATTATAGACAGACTCCTGCTCTGCCGTAGAAAGGAGATGACCCTGCTTTTTCTGGTGAGATTAATCAGGGGAGCAGCCAGATTCTTTAAAAATCTCCTATAAAAGTTAGGAAGCCGCACGAATCTCTGAATCTCGCTGACAGAAGTGGGAGGGGACCAGTCCCGAACGCCACGAGTTTCATCTGGATCCATTAATAGGTTTCATGGGAATTGACAAATTCTATAAAAGGAGACTTTAAGAAAACGAAGTTCTCACTGCTCTCGTTTGACAAATGTTAGTAGGTAATAAACATCGATTTCCCTAACTGTTATTGGAGACATGTTCCTGATAAGAAGAAAAAACATTCAATATCATGTAGGTACAGGAAAACCAACCTGTTCAACATCTTCCTCAAGACATCATTTATGAATGACAGGAAAAGCTGCTCGTGTGTTAATGAGCCCAGAGGACGTAGCTATGTATTCATAATGCCCGGTCGGAGTATTAAATACCGCCTTCCATGCATCACCCTGAAAAATCCGAATTAAATTGTCGGCATTTCTACGATCCAATATAGAGAAAATACTGGCCGTTTGCAGTATCGCAAAGTTGAGTTCATTGAGGGAAAGGGATAACGATTTGTAATGGTAATCTCGTTCAGATCCCGACTCTGAATACAGGCTCTCCGGATGTTATCCTACCTTGTGACAAAGAAGAACACCGCCCCTGGCGGGGAAGTCGAGGGCAGGATGAACACTGATGGCAACGCCTCTTTAATGTAATCGTTCATAAGCCGTCTCTGACGACCAGAAATGGAGAGCAGCCACCCACAAGAAGGGCGGGAACCAGGCAGTAACCAAACGGTGCAATAATAATTACGTTGGGGTGGAAGCGAGTTAGCCTTTTTCTTCCTCAAAACTGAGAGAAGATGTGAATATTCAGAAGGAACTCTTGTAATCTCATTAATATTTTCTCAGTCAGGAAGTCCGGGCACGTGTTCGGGGATCTGGGTTTTGAACTCGGACACTCGGGGAACAGATTCATGACTCTGGGAAACCGATGTAAAACAACTATTCCGATAACAGGAGACCAACCAGTACTAAATGTCTCTCCCCTGTCAAGCACAGGGACACACCGAAAAAACCAGAGATGCCCAAAAATAAAAGGGATCTCTGTAGAAATGAACACGTGGATCTTTACTGTTTCATAGTAATTCCCAATCGGGAAACCTAACGGTCCGGAAATGTAGCTCAACGTTACAAGAGTCATGAAGCTACCATCCAGGGCAACGGATGGATGGGGATCATCAGCCTTAGAGTCGGGGCCACTCAATTGTTGTGGCACCTCTAAATCTAAAAGTTTACACCATGACCCCGAGTTAACAAATGCCCGAATGTGAGACACCTTTTGATTCCATATCAAAAAAGAAGAACTTATGGGAGAAGCCCCAGGGACAGCCACATACTTCCCTTACTCTGTCTGAGTTTCACGAGACAAGGATTCACACCGACATTGGCCTGCGCCCCTGAAATAAACCCTGGGGCACGTAGGAATTCAGGACCAATCAGACAACCAAGCTGCTCAGAAGAGGCAATAATCCCCAAAGACAATAACTACGATGCTGGACCTTGAAATCACAGTGCTAAATAAATTATCCTAAATTGAATAAAAGTACTAAATTCAAGCAGAGCTTAAAATCACCATGACATCAAATGGACGCCTTCTATATATTGGCGAGACCCGACGCAGGCTGGGAGATCGTTCCGCTGAACACCTACGCTCTGTCCGCCAGAGAAAACAAGACCTCCCAGTGGCCACACATTTTAATTGCACGTCCCATTCCCATTCTGATATGTCTATCCACGGCCTCCTCTACTGTAAAGATGAAGCCACACTCAGGTTGGAGGAACAACACCTTATATTCTGTCTGGGTAGCCTCCAACCTGATGGCGTGAATATTGATTCTCTAACTTTCGTTATTGCCCCTCCTCCCCCTCACATCCCATCCCTTATTTATTTATTTAATGTATTTTAAATCCCCCCTCCCCTTTTCTCTCTCTCCCTCTTTTTTTCTCCCTCTGTCCCTCTCACTATAACTCCTTGCCTCCTCTCCACCCTCCGGGCTCCCCTCCCCGCTTATCTCTCTCCCCAGTCTTCCCGTCCCATGATCCTCTCCCTTCTCCGTCTGGTATCCCTTTTGCCAATCAACTTTCCAGCTCTTAGATCCACCCCTCCCCTCCTGTGTTCTCCTATCATTTCCGATCTCCCCTTCCCTCTCCTACTTTCAAATCTTTTAATATCTCTTCTTTAGTTCTGACGAAGGGTCCCGGACCGAAACGTTGACTGTACCTCTTCCTATAGATGCTGCCTGGCCTGCTGTGTTCCACCAGCATTTTGTGTGTGTGTGTTACTTGTATTTCCAGTATCTGCAGATTTCCTCGTGTCCGCAATTTATTTCCAGGTTCTGTAAAGTATCGTGTAAACTTTTTGGAGCAACTGAAACGTTTCTTGCGCTTTTTAGCCATAGGTGAATGGTCAGACAGGAAGGACTACCCTAAATTTGCAACGCATTCTTCGTTGTCTTCTTTCTGGTATCCAGTCCTCTTGGAGTGACCGTTTGACATGGGCGGAGATATCACTATTCTTCGCTTAACACGGCTCCTTTCGAAAGTCATTTTGGGTTATAAGCCTCCTCCCTTTCCTGAGCAGGAAGTGAAAGTCGCTGTTAAGCAGTTTGTCTTTTTCTCAACTAACAGTCTCAGCGTCCAGCAAGTAATTCTCAGTCACTTCCGCCATCTCCAACAGGATACCACCACCAAGCATATCTTCCCCCACCCCGCGCCCCTCGCCCTTTCTGCAGTGATCGCTACCGACGCGGCTCCCTTGTCCATTCGTCCCTCCCCACTAATATCACCCTTGGCACTTATCCTTACAAGCGGAACAAGAGCTATTCCTGTTCTTACACCTCCTGCCTCATTATCATTCAGGGCCCCAAACAGTCCTTCCGGGTGAGTTAATACTCCTCCTCTGAGTCTGTTGGGATTATCTACTGCAACCCCAGTGCTCCCGGTGTGACCTCATGTATGTCGATGCGACTCGACGTCGATTGGGCGAATGCCTCGATAACGCTTAGAAAAAGTGAGATCTCCCAGTGGCCGCCCACTTTAATTCCACTTCCCATCCCCATTTCGACATGTCAGTCCACGGCCACTTCTACTGTTGCATTGACACCACACTCAGGTTAGAGAAGTAACAATTTATATTCAAAGGGAGCGTCCCAGAATAGGGAGGATGGGGGAAGGGGAGAGGACATCCCAGATTAGGGGAGGGAGGACTGTGTTACTAATCAGTCCGCCTGCATTCTGTTCCAACTAATTTAAGTTTGCCTTACACAATTCGCCAAACATTTCCAGTCAGAACAACACTCCTCCACCACTTCAGATTCTCGAATAGCCTGTGCTTTGGCACCCTGTGGAAATTTTTCTAAACATCCGCTCATCAATCATCTTCGTCAACTCCTCAAAATCTCAATCTAGTTTCTGAGACGTGAAATGCACCCACAAATGCATGTTGACGATCCCCAAATATGTCGACGTTCTTCCAGATGCAATTGGAGCTCTGCAATAATCATCGCCCATAATATTGCTGCATCTTCTGTCGGGCACCTCGATTTCCCTAATTAACACCGATGCTGCTTTTTTATACAAAGTAAAAGACTGGCCGCTCTGCTGTGCACTGGGGCGTCAATACTGTTCTGTTACTTAGAGTTAGTTTTTTTCTCTCTTTCTCAGTTCCGATTGAGAAAACAGGCTCAGCATTAACTGCAAATTATCATATTCTGTTTTGCATTTCTATTTGTAGGTCAGTAATACAACTACTTAGAGGAGAAACCGTAAATACCCAAAATTACGCAGCACTACTACCCTTCCCCCTCTGTGGAGGGAAAAGAGTTGTTCTTCGGTTATCTCCGTAACATCGTTGTCAATATAACTTTTAAGCCATTTCCTTCAGTATTTTGAAGTTATGTGGCATATGATTTTAAAAGTTATACCAGATGTTCACGGAAAGGTCTGTGCCCGTTCTACCTGGTCATATTGCAGTGAATTTTGGAAATCTCCTCCCAATCGGTTCACTGCCTGTTCAACCGCTTTTAATCCTTCACATGGATCTCATCGCCGTGTCGACGTACGGCAGTTAACAAGAAACTGAGAGAGTCCCTCCACTAATGCGGGAATAGAAGAAAGCTTCCGGTGAATCGGAAATTCGGGCTCCAAGAATCATGGAGAAGGAGTGCGATATACGGGGAGTGTAGACTAACCAAATGGGTAATAAAGGGAGATGACTGAAAAGGGATTGTTTATGGTGCAGAACCAGTGAGTGGTAAATTGTGCTATGGCGCCACGAAATTAGAAATTATGGGAAAGCAACAATAAATTTCGAATTATTTGAGAGCAACAAACAGAAGTGTTAATTAAGTGGGGATTTCGCGGAGAGGCTCGGAAAAGAGGGAAATATGGGTGAGTATTTCTCCACTACTTCTTTGTCTGTTGTTGTGCGTCTCTCTCTCTCTCTCTCTCTCTCTCTCTCTCTCTCTTCTCCCTTTCTCTCTGCTCCCTCCCTCTCCCTCTCTCTCTCCCCGCCCCTTATTCTGTATGTATCCATCTGTCTCTCTATTTGGTTCTGAGTCTCTGCATCTCTGTCTCTTTCTGTCTCTGCCTGTGTCTCTGCCCCTGTCCCTGTCCTTGTCACAGTCCCTGCCCCCTACAGGCAAGCAGGCTTCATCCAAAGATCTGGGGTGAGAGTAGAACTGGAGGCTATTACGTAAAGGTGAAAATGAAATATTTAGAGGGACCCTGAGGGGAAACTTCTTCACTCGCAAAGTGTGGAAGTGTGGACAAAGCTGCAATCAAAAGTGATGGACGTGGGTTCGATTGCAACAGTTAAGAGTTACTGCCATAAATACAGGGATGGCAGGGCTATGCAATAATGCAGGTGCAGATCGATGGGACTCGGTACAATAGCAATTTGACAAGGGTTTCTGGACTGAAGGATCTGTTTCTGTGTTGTAGTGCTCTACGATTCTATGGTCCAATGAATTTTCTCCCAGATGTCATGCATTGGGGCTAGATTGTTGGGCACTCTGGTCGACAAGGACTTACTTGAACTCAGGGGCTTATATCGGGGCTGTGTCACTCACTGACCAAATGACAGTAAATGTCTGTTATGTAACGATCGCACATTCAGTCAATTGAATTAACAGGAAGAGTATACGCAGATGGAATAGAGCCGTTGCATTAGCTCAGGAAAGATAACTCACTGTCTCCTCGTGTGGCGGACTGTTCTCTTCAAGATGTAAATGGAAATAAATCAGTTGATCAAATCCATGCAAACACTTCACCAATTCTTGAATGCAAATTGTAATTATACAGCAATTCATGGCTTAACTGGCGTAATCAAGGGGCCATAGCGTCTTCGACAAGATAATGCTGGGCATATTTCACTGTCCACATTCGGTCCTCTCTCCCTTTTTTTTATAGTTTTACACGGCTTCACAAATCTCTAACACAAGTAATTTGCTGCTGTAAACACGGTCCCTCACACAAAGAAAATGACCTGGAACTTCCACCCTATCAAAGCTGCTGGCTAACATGCTGAGTGGCTCCGTCGCTCTCAATCTCTGTTTAATAAATCCAGTATTCTCAGTGTGTTTGTCTTTTATTTTCAGTCTTTCCTTCAGGATCATTATTTGGACGTAAGGGACGCAAAACATATAAACGTACAGTATTTGATACCAACCAGTGAAAATCACATTGAGAATGGAGAAGTGCGGATTTTTCTTCTGTTTTCAGCCGTAGCAGCAGTTAATATATATGACCCATACCAGTAACAAATCACAATGCGTCAACACCGATACAACAGCTAAAATTAGATGCATATTTATCTGTAATTAATATTTTACGATGCAAATTAAACGTTGGTTCTGCCGGCATATCGGGAACTCCAAGAACAGCCAAAGTTGGATAATATACCTTCTGGATCATACGAATATCCGTAAATATCCTCCGCTCAAAAATCATCTCTATATAACGGGTATCTCTAGGTATACATGTGGTAGACGACAATGATCTATCTGAATGGAGAATGGCATTTTAGAAAGGACCCCGCTTAAATAAATAAAGCAAAAAAATGAAGAACCCTTCCCGTGGGGCCAAAGGGTCTTAAAGGTCTGGTACTGATCACAATCCCATAATTAATTCCATTCAGCATATTGCGCATGTGTTGCATAATATTCTGAAGTGATCATGACGTGGATGTATGGTGAAACTCATAGAGCGCTGGAAGACTGTTGATGCGCCACTGAGAGACAAATTATCTCCACTCATCCGCATGATCGCACAAGACATCATCTAGTTTCTTTCAGATTTCCCTTCTCTTGGGGAGGGTTTAAACTAGATCTGCAGGGGGATGGCAACCAGAGTGCCAGAGCAGGTAGTGGAGCGGGGGTGAAAATAAATTACGTTAAAAGTTCATGCAAAGTCACAAATAGAAGGGTTGCGTGTGGTGGTAATAATCTTCTGAGGTGTGTCTATTTCAATGCAATTATTCTGGGGAAGGCAGACGAGCTGAGGCCGTGGATTGACACATGGAATTACGACATTATAGCCATTAGTGAAACTTGGCTGCAGGAGGGGCAGGACTGGCAGCTTAATGTTCCAGGGTTCCGATGTTTCAGGCGTGATAGAGGCAGATGAATGAAGGGTGGGGGGGGTTGGCATTGCTAGTCAGGAAAAATGTTACAGCAGTGCTCAAGCAGGAAAGATTAAAGGGCTTGTCTTCTGTGTCCATATGGGTGGAGCTGAGAAACAGGAAAGGAACAAGCAGATTAATGGGGTTGTATTACAGACCACCCAATATTCAGCGAGAATTGGAGGAGCAAATCTGCAGAGAGATAGCAGACGACTGCAGGAAACATAAAGTTGTGAGAGTAGGGAATTTTAATTTTCCAAATATTGATTGGGACTCCCATACTGTTAAAGATCTAGACGGGTTAGAGTTTGTAAAATGTGTTCAGAAATGTTTTCTAAATCAATATATAGAGGTACCAACTAGAAGGAATGCAATATTAGATCTCCTATTAGGGAACGAGCTAGGACAGGGGACGGAAGTGTGTGTAGGAGAACACTTTGATTCCAGTGATCACAACACCATTAGTTTCAACTTGATCATGGAAAAAGGTAGATCTGGTCCTCGGGTTGAGGTTCTAAACTGGAAAAAAGGCCAAATTTGAAGAATTGAGAAAGGATCTAAAAAGCGTAGATTGGGACAGGTTATTCTCTGGCAAGGATGTGATTGGTAAGTGGGAGGCCTTCAAAGGAGAAATTTTGAGAGTGCAGAGTTTGTATGTTCCTGTCAGGATTAAAGGCAAAGTGAATAAGAATAGGGAACCTTGGTTCTCAAGGGATATCGGAATTTTAATACAGAAGAAGAGAGAGATGTATGACAAATATACGAAACAGGGAGCAAATAAGGTGCTTGAGGAGTATCAAAAGTGCAAAAAATACTTAAGAAGGAAATCAGGAGGGCTAAAAGGAGACATGAATTTGCTTTGGCAGTCCAGGTGAAGGATAATCCAAAGAGCTTCTACAGGTATATTAAGAGCAAAAGGATAGTAAGAGATAAAATTGGTCCTCTTGAAGTTCAGAGTGGTCGGTTATGTATGGAATCAAAAGAAATGGGGGAGATCTTAAATGTTTTTTGCATCTGTATTTACTAAGGAAACTGACATGGAGCCTATGGAAATAAGGCAAACAAGTAGTGAGGTCATGGAACCTATACAGATTGAAGAGCAGGAGGTGCTTGCTGTCTTGAGGAAAATCAGAGTAGTTAAATCCCCAGGACCTAACAGGGTATTCCATCGGACCTTGAAGGAGACTGGTGTTGAAATTGTAGGGGCCCAGGCAGATATATTTAAAATGCCGGTATCTACGGGTGAGGTGCCAAAGGATTGGAGAGTGGCTCATGGTGTTTCGTTGTTTAAAAAAGGCTCTGAAAGTAATCCGGGAAATTATAGGCCGGTAAGTTTGACGTCGGTAGTAGGTAAATTATTGGGAGGAGTACTAAGAGATAGGATCCACAAGTATTTGGATAGACAGGGACTTATTAGGAAGAGCCAACATGGCTTTGTGCGTGGTAGATCATGTTTAACCAATCTATTAGAGTTTTTTCGAGGAGGTTACCAGGAAAGTGGATGAAGGGAAGGCAGTAGATGTTGTCTACATGGACTTCAGTAAGGCCTTTTACAAGATCCTGCATGAGAGGTTAGATAGGAAGATTCAGTCGCTAGGTATACACGGAAAGGTAGTAAATTGGATTAGACATTGGCTCAAAGGAAGAAGCCAGAGAGTGGTAGTGGAGGATTGCTTCTCTGAGTGGAGGCCTGTGACTAGTGGTGTGCCACAGGGATCAGTGCTGGGTCCATTGTTATTTGTCATCTATATCAGTGATCTGGATGATAATGTGGTAAATTGGATCAGCAAATTTGCTGATGATACGAAGATTGGAGGTATAGTGGACAGTGAGGAGGGTTTTCAAAGCTTGCAGAGGGATTTGCACCAACTGGAAAAATGGACTGAAAAATAGCAGATGGAGTTTAATACAGACAATTGTGAGGTATTGCACTTTGGAAGGACAAACCAAGGTAGAACATACAGGGTAAATGGTAAGGCACTGAGGTGTGCAGTGGAACAGAGGGATCTGGGAATACAGATACATAATTCCCTTTAAGTGGCGTCACAGGTAGATAGGGTCGTAAAGAGAGCTTTTGGTACATTGCCCTTCATAAATCAAAGTATGGAGGATTAGAATTGAAATGTTATGGTGAGTTTGTATAAGGCATTGGAGAGGCCGAATTTGGAATATTGTGTGTAGTTTTGGTCACCAAATTACAGGAAGGATATTAATAAGGTTGAAATAGTGCATAGAAGGTTTACAAGGATGTTGCCGGGACTTGAGAAACTGAGTTACAGAGAAAGGTTGTAGGATAGGACTTTATTCCCTGGAGCATAGAAGAATGAGGGGAGATTTGATAGAGGTATACAATATTATGATGGGTATAGGCAGAGTGAATGCAAGCAGGCTTTTTCAACTGAGGTTACGGGAGAAAAAACCAGAGGACATGGGTTAAGGGTGAAAGGGAAAAAGTTTAAAGGGAACATTAAGGGGGCTTCTTCAGACAGAGAGTGGTGGGAGTGTGGAATGAGCTGTCAGATGAAGTGTAAATGCGGGTTCACTTTAACATTTAAGTAAAACTTGGACAGGTACATGGATGAGATATGGAGGGATATGATCCAGGTGCAGGTCAGTGGCAGAGAAATGGTTCGGCACAGGCAAGAAAGGGCAAAAGGCCTGTTTCTGTGCTGCAATGTTCTATGTTTCTATGATTCTATAAATAGCTGACCAGTCTATTGTGATTATCTGCAACTTAAGACAGAGCTTGAATTTTTCAGTCACTAACTTCTTGCTTTGTTAAGCATCGTTACCTTCACCGTGTATCTGAATATTAAAGTCACTCAACGCCTATTCCACGTTCAATGGTGCAGTGCAGTAACCCCGTTAATGTCCTGATATTTCTGCACGCAGACTCCATTTTTAAAGGAACTTTGAATACCACATCAATGTTTTATCTCTAGTAAAGACATGGCATCTGGCGTTCATCGATCTGCGTTGTTAACGGCTTGCAAAAAGTCACTAAAAGAAAACGATTTCCATCACTGACTAACCCCCGAGATTACTTCAGCTCAACATTGCATCGAGAAATTGACACAAACATTACATTCTTCTCCATGGACATTCGCAACCGAGTTAAAACCTGGATTGTGTGGAAGAAGAAATTCTCAATTAAATCAGTTCAGAATAAAACACGAGTGAAATGTGATCATTTTCAGCCTCACGTCTAAATCAGTCCGTGTACGAAAATATAATCGTTATCATGTATTACCATAATAGTCTCGCTTCCTGGGTTCCCAATCTAGTTCAATCGCACGACGGTCCCTCACTTCAAATGCTGGGGCACCAATTTGTATTCCTATGTACCAGTCTACAAAACTTGTTTGAAATTTTTCCACAACGTTCAATGCTGTTCTTAAATATATTCAGTAAGTACCGAGGTTCTTCCACATATTCTACTTAAGTTCGTTCTGTACTAACCAAGTTTTATTCTCCCCATGTTGACATTAAATAACCCAAATTCTACACCATTTGTTCCAACTGTATCCGAGATAGCACGAAAGTGAATGAAACTCGCTTCGAGTGACTTCCACAAATTGCGCGTACCATGATGATCCTGGTTCTACTATCAGACAGGACAATGAAGGGAATTCAGTCAGAGCAATAAGAGCATAGAGTTGGTGTGATGGCGAAAGCAATGAATTCTAGGCTGCACCGCACTGATTGTAACGAAAGGACTGTGCCCGGTGTGGAACATCAAACACCAGTTTTGATCGACATTTAAGTATCTGCTCTGTCGCAGTCACATGAATAAGGAAGTGGAAAATGAGGAAAGAAGTAGCATTCCAGGATTGGTTATGGAGTATGTTATTCATGTTGCGAGCGAGGATATCCACCACGACCTAGAAAGATAAAGGAACGAAACTATATGGCTCAGACTGAATTTCCAGCCCAACTCGCTTGGTGGATGGCAATGATCAAATAGACAACAGTCAACTGGTCAACCTTCGTACCATTCCTAGTTATTTTTCCTAAAGTGCTGCCACTTCATATTAAAGACCAAACAGCCGCACGTGATACCAAAGAAGCAATGGAACCTGCTAGTTAGATATAACGTTCAATTATTCATTCTGGGTCATCAGCGAGATTCCCTTTTTGAACCCGACACCAATATTGTTCTCTTCCATTCAAATCTATCCATACCCGCAAAAAATCTCCTCGTGCGCTTTCAGATTTCCAGTTCCACAGTTTTTCTTGTGCCAACATGAGGCATCAGTCTCGTGTGTGTGCTCCGATAGCTTTTCCACTTCGGTCTCGCACTCTCGGTGAAAGAGACCCAAACAATTTATTGATATGAGCAAATTAGGCCGAAGATTCGAATCATATTGCGGTCCAGCAGCCGCATGTGTGACACCTTGTCAAGTCTTTCTGTAAATCCAACAAAAAAATCTACTGATTCTCGTTTGCCTTTTCTGCCCGTTATTTCCTCATAGAATTCCAACAGATTTGTCACTCAAGATTCCCGTTAAGGAAACCATGCTGACTTCGCCTCATTATACCATGTGCCCGAAACCTCATCGTTGATAATGGGGCCTATCATCTTGCCAATAGGCATTATGGACCGAGGAAGAAGTTATGGGAGACGCTCAAGGGACCGCCAAACTGGTTACGAATAAGCACATTAACAATATATTTACAGACAAACAGGTAAACTCTCACTTAGACATCTTAGCCACTCTCGGTAACAGAAACTACAACAGTAAACATAGAAACATAGAAACATAGAAAATAGGTGCAGGAGTAGGCCATTCGGCCCTTCGAGCCTGCACCGCCATTTATTATGATCATGGCTGATCATCCAACTCAGAACCCAGCCTTCCCTCCATACCCCCTGACCCCTGTAGCCACAAGGGCCATATCTAACTTCCTTTTAAACATAGCTAATGAACTGGCCTCAACAGTTTGCTGTGGCAGAGAATTCCACAGATTCACCACTCTCTGTGTGAAGAAGTTTTTCCTAACCTCGGTCCTAAAAGGCTTCCCCTCTATCCTCAAACTGTGACCCCTCGTTCTAGACCTCCCCAACATCGGGAACAATCTTCCTGCATCTAGCCTGTCCAATCCCTTTAGGATCTTATACGTTTCAATCAGATCCCCCCTCAATCTTCTAAATTCCAACGAGTACAAGCCCAGTTCATCCAGTCTTTCTTCATATGAAAGACCTGCCATCCCAGGAATCAATCTGGTGAACCTTCTTTGTACTCCCTCTATGGCAAAGATGTCTTTCCTCAGATTAGGGGACCAAAACTGCACACAATACTCCAGGTGTGGTCTCACCAAGGCCTTGTACAACTGCAGTAGTACCTCCCTGCTCCTGTACTCGAATCCTCTCGCTATAAATGCCAGCATACCGTTCGCCTTTTTCACCGCCTGCTGTACCTGCATGCCCACTTTCAATGACTGGTGTATAATGACACCCAGGTCTCGTTGCACCTCCCCTTTTCCTAATCGGCCACCATTCAGATAATAATCTGTTTTCCTATTTTTGCCACCAAAGTGGATAACTTCACATTTATCCACATTAAATTGCATCTGCCATGAGTTTGCCCACTCACCCAACCTATCCAAGTCACCCTGCATCCTCTTAGCATCCTCCTCACTGCTAACACTGCCACCCAGCTTCGTGTCATCCGCAAACTTGGAGATGCTGCATTTAATTCCCTCATCCAAGTCATTAATATATATTGTAAACAACTGGGGTCCCAGCACTGAGCCTTGCGGTACCCCACTAGTCACCGCCTGCCATTCTGAAAAGGTCCCGTTTATTCCCACTCTTTGCTTCCTGTCTGCTAACCAATTCTCCACCCACACCAATACCTTACCCCCAATACCGTGTGCTTTAAGTTTGCACACTAATCTCCTATGTGGGACCTTGTCAAAAGCCTTTTGAAAATCCAAATATACCACATCCACTGGTTCTCCCCTATCCACTCTACTAGTTACATCCTCAAAAAATTCTATGAGATTCGTCAGACATGATTTTCCTTTCACAAATCCATGCTGACTTTGTCCGATCATTTCACCGCTTTCCAAATGTGCTGTTATCACATCCTTGATAACTGACTCCAGCAGTTTCCCCACCACCGACGTTAGGCTAACCGGCCTATAATTCCCCGGTTTCTCTCTCCCTCCTTTTTTAAAAAGTGGGGTTACATTAGCCACCCTCCAATCCTCAGGAACTAGTCCAGAATCTAACGAGTTTTGAAAAATTATCACTAATGCATCCACTATTTCTTGGGCCACTTCCTTAAGCACTCTGGGATGCAGACCATCTGGCCCTGGGGATTTATCTGCCTTCAATCCCTTCAATTTACCTAACACCACTTCCCTACTAACATGTATTTCGCTCAGTTCCTCCATCTCACTGGACCCTCTGTCCCTTACTATTTCTGGAAGATTATTTATGTCCTCCTTAGTGAAGACAGAACCAAAGTAATTATTCAATTGGTCTGCCATGTCCTTGCTCCCCATAATCAATTCACCTGTTTCTGTTTGCAGGGGACCTACATTTGTCTTTATCAGTCTTTTCCTTTTTACATATCTATAAAAGCTTTTACAGTCCGTTTTTATGTTCTCTGCCAGTTTTCTCTCATAATCTTTTTTCCCCTTCCTAATTAAGCCCTTTGTCCTCCTCTGCTGAACTCTGAATTTCTCCCAGTCCTCAGGTGAGCCACTTTCTCTGGCTAATTTGTATGCTACTTCTTTGGAATTGATACTATCCCTAATTTCTCTTGTCAGCCACGGGTGCACTACCTTCCTTGATTTATTCTTTTGCCAAACTGGGATGAACAATTGTTGTAGTTCATCCATGCAACCTTTAAATGCCTGCCATTGCATATCCACCGTCAATCCTTGAAGTGTCATTTGCCAGTCTATCTTAGCTAATTCATGTCTCATACCTTCAAAGTTACCCCTCTTTAAGTTCAGAACCTTTGTTTCTGAATTAACTACGTCACTCTCCATGTTAATGAAGAATTCCACCATATTATGGTCACTCTTACCCAAGGGGCCTCTCACGACAAGATCGCTAATTAACCCTTCCTCATTGCTCAAAACCCAGTCCAGAATAGCCTGCTCTCTAGTCGGTTCCTCGACATGTTGGTTCAAAAAACCATCCCGCATACATTCCAAGAAATCCTCTTCCTCAGCACCTTTACCAATTTGGTTCACCCAGTCTACATGTAGATTGAAGTCACCCATTATAACTGCTGTTCCTTTATTGCACACATTTCTAATTTCCTGTTTAATACCATCTCCGACCTCACTACTACTGTTAGGTGGCCTGTACACAACTCCCACCAGCGTCTTCTGCCCCTTAGTGTTACGCAGCTCTACCCATATCGATTCCACATCTTCCCGGCTTATGTCCTTCCTTTCTATTGCGTTAATCTCTTTTTTAACCAGCAACGCCACCCCACCTCCCCTTCCTTCGTGTCTATCCCTCCTGAATATTGAATATCCCTGAACGTTGAGCTCCCATCCCTGGTCACCCTGGAGCCATGTCTCTGTGATCCCAACTATATCATAATCATTAATAACAATCTGCACTTTCAATTCATCCACCTTATTACGAATGCTCCTTGCATTGACACATAAAGCCTTCAGGCACTCTTTTACAACTCTCTTAGCCCTTTTTAATGCTTGCCCTGGATTTGTCGGCCTGCCACTTTTACTTTTCCCCTTTGTACTTTTTGCTTCTACGCTCACTTTACACCCCTCTGTCTCTCTGCACTGGTTCCCATCCCTCTGTTGTGAACTAACCTCCTCACACCTAGCCGCTTTAATTTGATTCCCACCCCCCAACCATTCTAGTTTAAAGTCACCTCAGTAGCCCCCGCTAATCTCCCTGCCAGGATATTGGTCCCCCGAGGATTTAAGTGTAACCCGTCCTTTTTGTACAGGTCACACCTGCGCCAAAAGAGGTCCCAATGATCCAAAAACTTGAATCCCTGCCCCCTGCTCCAATCCCTCAGCCACGCATTTATCCTCCAGTAACTTTCAGTAACTGTCACAACTATGGGTCGTTTTTAAAAGAGAATGAAGTTTTATTTTTCAGTTAGTGTGTGTATTGTACTTTATCTGTGTCACTCGTGGATAAGCAGTATTCCAAGGATTGGTTCCCTTCTCTGTCCAATAGTTTGTCTTTCGACTAGTTCTACAGGTGTCCATTTGATGTCATGGTGATTTTAAGCTCTGTTTGAATTTAATACTTTTGTTCAATTTAGGGTAATTTAATTAACACTGTGATTTCTAGCATTGTAGTTATTGTCTTTGGGGATTATTGCCTCTTCTGAGCAGCTTGGTTGTCTGATTGGTCCTGAATTCCTACGTGCTCCAGGTTTATCCCTTTCCCTCAATGAACTCAACTTTGCGATACTGCAAACGGCCAATATTTTCTCTATATTGGATCGCAGATATGCCAACAATTTAATTCGGATTTGTCAGGGTGATGCATGGAAGGCGGTATTCAATACTCCGACCGGGCATTATGAATACATAGCTATGTCCTCTGGGCTCATTAACACACGAGCAGCTTTTCCTGTCATTCATAAATGATGTCTTGAGGAAGATGTTGAACAAGTTGGTTTTCCTGTACCTACATGATATTGAATGTTTTTTTTTTCTTATCAGGAACATGTCTCCAATAACAGTTAGGGAAAACGATGTTTATTACCTACTAACATTGTCAAACGAGAGCAGTGAGAACTTCGTGTTCTTAAAGTCTCCTTTTATAGAATTTGTTATTTCCCATGAAACCTATTAATGGATCCAGATGAATCACGTGGCGTTCAGAACTGGTCCACTCCCACCTCTGTCAGCGAGATTCAGAGATTCGTGCGGTTTCCTAGCTTTTAAAGGAGATTTATTAAGAGTCTGGCTGCTCCCCTGATTAATCTCACCAGAAAAAGCCGAGTCATCTCCTTTCTACGGCAGAGCAGGAGTCTGTCTATAATGACCTTAAGAATCGTTTTGATCTGCCTTTGTTGGTGAGGTACAAGCTTCCGACATCGGAGTGGGACCGTCTTGTTCCCCGCGCCACCTCCGATAAAAGCTGCATCCCTGCGTTTACCTTTGGAAACTGTTGTCGCAAACCCAGTCCAATTACGATAGAGGTAACCGGCAATTGTTGGCTGTTAAACTCTCCTTTAAAGAATGGCACTGATTGGATGGATGAGCAACGGTTTGTCGTATGGACGGATAATAAGATCTCAGCTGATATCCACAATGCAAAAAGCATTAATTCACGACAAGCCCGCGAGACATTTATTTTAAACATTTTAGTTTTGTCATTACCTATCGTTTGGGTTCGGAGTACACAAAACCTGACACCCAATCGAGGCATTTTCAAGCACCTCCCCACCACCCACCCCGCCTTATTCGATAGTTAAATCGATATCGATACTTTCACTGAATAAACATTTGCCTATTGAATAAGCTGTTTATTCTCAAGGCAGAAACAAACACGAGAAAAGTAGTCCACTTCCCACTAATGTCTCTCCAGGTCGCCCTTTTGTGCCACCAGAAGTAAGGGCGAAGGTTCCCAAATGGGAGCACGCATCCCGTGAAACTCCGGACAGTAATTACAGCTGATTCTTTACGGCACATGGGTTTCCTTCCGATGTTGTCTCTGTCAGTAGTCCACAGTTTCCTTACAAGTTTTGTAAACATTTTGCAAACTTATTAGAGCAACCACAAACATTTCTTCCGGGTTTCCCTCCACATACGGATGGTCAGACTGCGAAAACTAACCAAGATTGGGGACGCACCATTCTTCGTTGCCTACTTACTGGTGACCAATCCTCTTCCAGTTTACATTTCAAATTGGGCGGACATAGCTCATAACACCCTTCAGCATTCTTTGTTTAGCATGTCTTCTTCCAAATTCCAAATTGGGTTTATGCCTCCTCTCTTTCATAGGAAGAGAGTGAAAGTCAGTGTTCCGTCTGCCAAATAGTTTGTCAAGCGCTCTGAGCAGTGATGGCTTGCAGTCAAGAGAACTTTGATACTTACTTCGGCGAAGCACCAATTCCATGACAATTGGAGGAGACGACTGGGCCCTTTTTTGTGTGGTCCGCGGGTTTGCCTCTCTACCCAAGGCGTCCCCTGAAAATTGAATCCCGGATCCAAGTTCCTCGCTTCATTGGGCCCTTTAGAATTGTTAAGACAATCAATCCTCCAATTTATCGATTACAATTCACCATATCTTTCCGAATCCATTCCACCTTTCCAGTCAATGACGTTATGGATCCTTGTCTGCTGAAACTCTGACCGAGTTCCCGAACTCTAACTCTTTCCTCAGGAATCCTACACAGTCTCCTCCCAAGCTTCCCCCTACTCCCAGAATCATAGACGGAGAATGTTTGCACTGTCCGCAGATTGTTGCACTCCAGGCGAGTTAAGACGCAGTTCAGTATTTACTCGATTGGGAGGGGTATAGTCCGGAGGATTGGAGTTGGGTTCTGGTCCGGGGTCTTTTGGATTCCGACCTCATTGCTGATTTTCATCTGCTTCACGCCTCAGTTGCCAGGAATCTACTTTTCAAGTGGGAGTTCATTCTTAACTGTTTTAAAAGGTTCTTGTTTTTCCAGTTAGCATATGGATTGTGGGTATGCCGTGCTCCGTGGATTGTTTGCCCTTTATGCCTTATTGTTTGTTTTGGCGTAGCTCTGGTTTTCTACTTTGATTTGCAGCTGTCTCGGTTGGTGTGCTCAACTTGTATTAATCGTTTTTATTCAATTTGTATTTCTTGATATAAAATGGCAATTTTAATGCAGAGGAGGAGTCGGCCTTTAATGACCTTAAGAATGCTTTTCTCACTGCTCACATATTGCGTACAGTCAACTATAATCTGCCCTTTCTTGTTGAGGTATACGCTACCGACATCCGAGTAGGTTCAGTCTTATTCAGGCGGTACGCAAGGTGGAAGGACAGAAGCGTCAGATGGATGAGGGCGAAAGAGTGTTGCCTTGACGGGAGAGCGTCATACGGAGGTCAAAGTGGAGTAACACTGAGATGTCTGTGAGAGGTGGGTGAAGGGGAATTGCAGAGATGAGGTGGGGAGAAATAGGGACAGAAGGAGCGTTGCAGAGTGAGTGATATTGAAGAGAGCAAGGGAGAGGTGTCAACATGATGTTCCAAACACGGGGGATGGGGGTGTCGGGTAGACAAGCCAGAGATGTGGCAGGGTGCTTGTCAGGGACGGAGTGAGGGCAGGGAACAGGACGTCCCAGAGACGGATGTGAGCAGATGGGTTAGAAATGGTCGTGTCATAAACAGTGGTAGAAGGCGTCCCAGAGACGTGTGAAAGATGGGCGTCATATGAGGGCGCCCCAGTGAGGCCGAGCAGCGGAGGTACGGAAATTCCGTTTTGTAAAGAGCTTGAAAACTTAGAAGTGAACATCCGATAACGAATCCTAAAAGAGCGAAGTAGGTTGAGGGCAATCGAAAATTGAAAAGCTCAAACAAATAAAAAGAGGGGTAACTCAAGCAGAGCGGTCAATGAGTGAGTGGGCCAGTGAAGCAGTTGAACTATGAGGCTTTGGCTCGGGAGGCTGAAGACCAGCTTGTTCCCAATGAGGTAAGGCCAGGTAAGTTTCTTTAATTAAATTAATTGACTTAGGAGTTGGTAATGGAGGCAGTAGAATAGGGCTGTCCAGTGCTCCGATTGTAAGATGTGGGAAGTCAGGGACAGTACAATTGTCTCTGAGGACTACACCTACAAAAGGTGCATCCAGCTGCAGCTCCGGTTAAACCGAGTTAGGGAACTGCAGTTGCAGCTGGATGAACATCGGATCATTCGGGAGGCAGAGGCAATAATAGATCGGCGTTTCAGGGAGGCAGTCACCCCTAAGAGTCAGGAGACAGGTAACTGGGTGACTGTCAGGAGAGTGAAAGGGAATAGATGGAAAGAGCAGAGCACCCCTGTAGCCGTTTCCATCAACAATAAGTTTTGCATGCTGTTGGTGGGGACAACCTACCAGGGAGAAGTTGTAGTGGTCGCGTCTCTGGCACCGAGACTGGACCCTCAGCTCAGAAAGGAAGGAAGGAAAAGAAGGGAGCAGTAGTGATAGAGGATTAGATATTTAGGGGGACAGATAAGAGTTTCTGTGGGGGAGATCGAGAATTCGGAAGGACTGTTGCCTCCCTGGTGCCAGGGTCCGCGATATCTCGGATCAAGTTCTCGGTATTCTGAGGAGAGAGGGTGAGCAGCCAGATGTCATGGTCCACGTGGGGACCAATGACATCGATAGGAGTAGGGGTGATGTCCTGAAGAAGGAATGTAGTGAGTTAGGAATGAAGTTCAAAAGCAGAACCTCAAGGGTGGTAATCTCGGGATTGCTGTCTGTGCTACGAGACACAGAGGGTAGGAACAGGAAGTTATGGCAGATGAATGCGCGGCTGAAGTGTTGGTGCAGGGGGCAAGTGCTGAGATTTCTGGATCATTGGGATCTCTTCTGGTGAAGGTCTGACCTGTATAAAAAGGACGGGCTCTATCTGAACTGGAAAGGGACCAATATCCTGGCGGGCAGGTTTGCTAGAGCTGTTGGGAAGGGTTTTAACTAGTCCCCCTCTATCACGTCTGAAACACTGGAACCCCGGAACATTAAGCTGCCAGTCCTGCCCTTCCTGCAACCAAGTCTCACTAATAGCAATAATGTCATAATCCCATGTGCCAATCCACACCCTAAGCTCATCTGCCTTACTTACAATACTCCTTGCATTGAAATAGATGCACCTGAGAACATTTCCATCACTTACAAACCTTTGATTTCTGTCTGTACATGCAGTTGTCTCATAACCTTTAACCTCCTCCACCTCACTATCTTCTCTAACACACTGGTTCCACCTCCCCCCCCCCCGCCCCGCCCACCGGAGCAGCAATAACAAACCTTCCCAGAAGGATGTTAGTCCCCCTCCGCTTCAGGTTCAAACTATTCCATCCGAACAGGTCCCATCTTCCCTGGAACAAAGCCCAATTAACCAGAAACATGAAACCCTCCCTCCTGCAACATTTCCTGAGCCAAGTATCTAGCTGCATTATCTTCCTTTTTCCAACCTCACTAGCATGTGGAACGGGTAGCAATCCTGAGACTGCAACCCTGGAGGTCCTGTCCTTCACCTTTGCACCGAACTACCTAAACACCCTTTACAGGACCTCTTCCTCCTTCCTATCCACATCATTAGTCCCTAAATGGACTACGACATCTGGCTGCTCACCGTCCCTCCTGAGAATACCGAGAACGTGATCCGAGAAATCGCGAATTCTGGCACCAGGGAGGCAACAGACCATCTGGAATTCCCGATCTCTCCCACAGAACCTCTTATCTGCCCCCTAAATATCGAATCCCCTATCACTACTGGTCTCCTCTTTTCCCTCCTTCCTTTCTGAGCTGAACGTCCTGTCCTGATGCCAGACACACGACCACTACAACTTGTCCCTGGTTGGTCGTCCCCACCAACAGTACCCAAAACGGTACACTTATTGCTGATGGGAACGGCAGGGGTGCTTTGCTCTATCTGTCTATTCCTCTTCCCTCTCCTGACAGTCACCCAGCTACCTGCCTCCTGACTTTTAGTGGTGACTATCTCCCTGAAACTCCTGTCTATTTCTGCCTCTGCCTCACGAATGATCCCAAGTTCATCCAGCTCCAGCTCCAGTTCCCTAACTCGGTTTATCAGGATACTGTTCTTTCTGTTCTGTTACTTTTCTGTTAGTGGAGGGGAGTGGTTGTTTTATGGGAGTCGATATTTGTGTTTTGGGGATTGATGATCGGGATGCTGTTCTTTTTTTTGTACGGGGATTGGAATGATGTTTCTTTCTGAATGACTTCCATTTTCTTTCTTTGTTTTGTGGCAATCTGCAGAAGACAAATTTCGGGGTTTCAGATATGCTTAGATAATGAATGAACATTTGAAAAGGGAGGAGAGTGCATAAAAGGACATGAAGCTCAGAAAGGGATTTAAATTTAAACTGATAGTAACATGGGTGCAAAATTGAAAAAGGTGATGAATACAGCACTGAAAGTGTTATTTTTGAATGCTCACACTGAAGGAATAATGTCAACAATCTTATAGCACAGTTAGAAATTGTCAGGTATGATGTCACACCTTTCCATCCCCTCCACTGTCCATAGGGATTTCTCCCTAGGTGACTCCATTGCCCACCCATCCCTCCCTATTGATCTTCTTCCTGGCACTTGTCCTTGCAAGTGGAACAAGTGCCACACCTTCCCTACACCTCCTCCCTCGCTACCATTCAGGGCTTCAGGTGACTGACGCATCACCCAAGAGTCTGTTGGGCCATCTACAGCATCCCATGCTCCTAGTGTTGCCTCTTGCCTACTGGTCAGACCCAATGCGGATTGGAGACGGGTTTGCCAGGAAAATCAGGTTCATGGAACTACGATGTTGTGGCCGTTACTGAAATTTGGCTGGAGGAAGGGTAGGATTGGCTGATGCAGGTACCGGGGTTTAGGTGTCTTAAAAGAATAGGATGGAAGGTAGAAAAAATGTGTGGGGGGCGGGGTGTGGAGTAGCATTAGGATCAGGGATAACATCACGGCTATAGGAAGAGAGTGTCCACTGAGTCGGTGTGGGTGAAAGTCAGAAATAGGAAGGGATCAATCACTGTGCTGGGAGCAGTCTATAGGCCCCCAAATAGCCCTCGGGACACTGAGGAGCAGATAAGCAGGCCGATTTTAGAATGCTGCAGGAAATACAGGGTTGTAGTTATAGCTGGCTTCGATTTCCCTCATATTGACTGGCACCTCCTGACTGCAAGGGGGATAGATGGGGCTGAATTTGTCAGGTGTGTTCAAGAAGGATTCCTGACACAGTATGTGGACCGACCGATGAGAGGAGAGGCCATACTGGATCTAGTTCTGGGTAATGAACCTGGTCAGGTGGCAGACCTCTTGGTGGGGGAGCATTTTGGTTAGAGTGACCACAACTCCCTTAGCTTCAGCATAGCTATGGAAAAGGATAAAAACAGACAAAATGGGAAAGTGCTTAACTGGGGAAGGGCTAACTATGAAGGGATGAGGCAGGAACTAGCGAGAGTAAATTGGAAACAGATGCTCAAGGGTGAAAGCACAGAAGTAATGTGGCAGAAGTTTAGGGACCACTTGTGCTGGGTTCAGGATAGGTTTGTCCCACTGAGACAAGGAAAATATAGTAGGAAAAGGGAACAGTGGCTGACGAAACAACTGAGGCAACTCGTCAAGAGGAAGAAGGAAGCATATGTTAGATATAAGAAGCAGGAAACAGGAGGGGCTCATGAGAAATATAGGGTAGCCAGGACGGAGATTAAGAAAGGAGTTAGGAGAGCTCGAGGGGGGCATGAGAAGGCCTTGGCATGTAGGATTAAGGAGAACGCCAACGCGTTCTATGCGCATTTGAAGAACAGAAGGATGACAAGAATGAAGGTTGAGCCGCTAAAGGATGAAGAAGGCAACATATGCCTGGAGGCGGAGGAGGTTGGGGAGGTCCTAAATGAATATTTTACTTCAGTATTCACAAGTGAAAAGGACCTTGATCAGGGTGAGGTCGAAATAGAACACGCCTATGTCATTTCTAAGGTAAGGACATGCTCGGCACAGCATTTGTTAAGTGTGTCCAGGATGGATTCACGTCACAGTATGTGGACAGGCCGACCAGGGGGAATGCCATACTAGATCTAGTACTAGGTAATGAACCAGGTCAGGTCACAGATCTCTCAGTAGGTGAGCATCTGGGGGACAGTGACCACCGCTCCCTGGCCTTTATAATTATCATGGAAAAGGATAGAATCAAAGAGGACAGGAAAAATTTTAATTGAGGAAAGGCAAATTATGAGGCTATAAGGCTAGAACTTGCGGGTGTGAATTGAGGCGATGTTTTTGCAGGGAAATGTACTATGGACATGTGGTTGATGTTTAGAGATCTCTTGTGGGATGTAAGGGATAAATTTGTCCCGGTGAGGAAGATAAAGAATGGTAGGGTGAAGGAACCATGGGTGACAAGTGAGATGGAAAACTAGTCAGGTGGAAGAAGGCAGCATACGTGAGGTTTAGGAAGCAAGGATCAGATGGGTCTATTGAGGAATATAGGGAATCAAGAAAGGAGCTTAAGAAGGGGCTGAGAAGAGCAAGAAGGGGGCATGAGAAGGCCTTGGCGAGTAGGGTAAAGGAAAACCCCAAGGCATTCTTCAAATATGTGAAGAAAAAAGGATGACAGGAGTGAAGGCAGGACCGATTAGAGATAAAGGTGGGAAGATGTGCCTGGAGACTGTGGATGTGAGCGAGATCCTCAATGAATACTTCTCTTCGGTATTCACCAATGAGAGGGAACTTGATGATGGTGAGGACAATATGAGTGAGGTTGATGTTCTGGAGCATGTTGATATAAAGGGAGAGGAGGTGTTGGAGTTGTTAAAATACATTAGGACAGGTAAGTTCCCGGGGCCTGACAGAATATTCCCCAGGCTGCTCCACGAGGCGAGAGAAGAGATTGCTGAGCCTCTGGCTAGGATCTTTATGTCCTCGTTGTCCACGGGAATGGTACCGAAGGATTGGAAGGAGGCGAATGTTGTTCCCTTGTTCAAAAAAGGTAGTAGCGATAGTCCGGGTAATTATATACCAATGAGCCTTACGTCTGTGGTGGGAAAGCTGTTGGAAAAGATTCTTAAAGATAGGATCTATAGGTATTTAGCAAATCAAGGTCTGATCAGGGACAGTCAGCATGGCTTTGTGAAGGGCAGATCGTGTCTAACAAGCTGATAGAGTTCTTTGAGGAGGTGACCAGGCATATAGATGAGGGTAGTTCAGTGGATGTGATCTATATGGATTTTAGTAAGGCATTTGACAAGGTTCCACACAGTAGGCTTATTCAGAAAGTTAGAAGGCATGGGATCCAGGGAAGTTTGAACAGGTGGATTCAGAATTAGCTTGCCTGCAGAAGGCAGAGGGTGGTGGTGGAGGGAGTACATTCAGATTGGAGGATTGTGACTAGTGGTGTCCCACAAGGATCTGTTCTGGGACCTCTAATTTTCATGATTTTTATTAACGACCTGGATATGGGGGTAGAAGGGTGGGTTGGCAAGTCTGCAGACGACACAAAGGTTGGTGGTGCTGTAGATAGTGTAGAGGATTGTCAAAGATTGCAGAGAGACATTGATAGGATGCAGAAGTGGGCTGAGAAGTGGCAGATGGAGTTCAACCCGGAGAAGTGTGAGGTGGTACACTTTGGAAGGACAAACTCCAAGGCAGAGTACAAAGTAAATGGCGGGATACTTGGTAGTGTGGAGGAGCAGAGGGATCTCGGGGTACATTACCACAGATCCCTGAAAGTTGCCTCACAGGTGGATAGGGTAGTTAAGAAAGCTTATGGGGTGTTAGCTTTCATAAGTCGAGGGAAGAGTTTAAGAGTCGCGATGTAATGATGCAGCTCTATAAAACTCTGGTTAGGCCACACTTGGAGTACTGTGTCCAGTTCTGGTCACCTCACTATAAGAAGGATGTGGAAGCATTGGAAAGGGTACAGAGGAGATTTACCAGGATGCTGGCTGGTTTAGAAAGTATGCATTATGATCAGAGATTAAGGGAGCTAGGGCTTTACTCTTTGGAGAGAAGGAGGATGAGAGGAGACATGATAGAGGTGTACAAGATAATAAGAGGAATAGATAGAGTGGATAGCCAGCACCTCTTCCCCAGGGCACCACTGCTCAATACAAGAGGACATGGCTTTAAGGTAAGGGGTGGGAAGTTCAAGGGGGATATTAGAGGAAGGTGTTTTACTCAGAGAGTGGTTGGTGCATGGAATGCACTGCCTGAGTCAGTGGAGGCAGATACACTAGTGAAGTTTAAGAGACTACTTGACAGGTATATGAAGGAATCTAAGGTGGGGGCTTATATGGGAGGCAGGGTTTGAGGGTCGGCACAACATTGTGGGCCGAAGGGCCTGTACTGTGCTGTACTATTCTATGTTCTATGTTCTATGTTCTATGATTGTGGGCCGAAGGGCTTGTATAGTGCTGTAGGTTTTCTATACTTCACCACTCCACGCTCCAATTCCAACCTCACTATTTCCGAACACTCTGTGCTAATGCTTTCCTCCATGCTAATGCTAACCTCATCATCAAACCCACAGATAAGATGGGGTCCTGCAGTGTTCTGGCGGACCGACCTTTACATTGCTGTGGCCCGGCATCGATTCTAAGACACCTCCTTCTATTACCCCACCAACAGGATCCCATGAAGGAGAACCAGGCTACTGTCTGCCACACCATCACTGAACTTGTTAACTCTGGGGTTCTTCCATCCACTGTCACCAACCCCATAGTTCCCGCACCTCCTACCCAATATCCACCTACCTGTCTGTCCAGTTAGACCCATTTTTTTCTGCTTCTTCCTGCCCCATTGAACATATCTGTATACCTTGACTCTATTTCATTCACCCTGGTTCAATCCTTTCCTACTTACATTCATGACTCTTCACACGCTCTTGATTGTTTGAATGATTTCTAGTTCCATGCCCCGAGCATTTTACTTTCACCATGGATGTCCAGTCCATATGCACCTCCATCACCCACTAGGAAGGCGTCAAAGCTCCCCGTTAATTTCTGGACAACCAGTTTCCTTCCACCACCACTCTCATCTGTCAGGTGGAACTTGTCCTCACTCTCAATAATTTCTCCTTTGGCTCCTTCCACTTCCTTTAAACAAGTGCAGCCTGTTACATTGGGGGTTAGAAACGAACCCAAGTGCAGTACACTGACACGTAGGTAGCATTAACAGAAGTGTGTTTATTAATAGTTGCAAGGAAGGCCGGGGAGCGAGGATTAGGCTGAGGGGAGCCAAGGAGTGAGCGAAGGTGGACCAGCGATCGAACCCGGGTCACTACAACAAGACTTTGGCAATCAGTGGCGGGACTTAGGCGGAGCAGGGATGTGGACCAGGGGATGAGCGTGGCCGGGAAAGAACAGAGGGCGGAATACCCTACTCCTATTAACAAGGAAAATTAACATAGGCAACCGACGCGGGAACGGAACGTGGAATATAGAGCACTCAGCGGTCGAGAGACAGCGTAAACACAGGCAAACAACGCGGATGGACAGAGGAGCGGTAGGCAGGCCAAACTCTTCTTGACCCCGGGCATTGGTGGAGCTGGACCTCTAACTGGGGACAGGCGGCAGGCAACACTCCTCTTACCATGGACCATTAACTGGAAAGGTAAATGGCTGGCAATCCTTATCTCGACACAGAATAGCGCAAACAAACAGCAGGCAATTCTTATCTGGACACGAAGTAGCACCTGAAGAGGCAAACGGTCGGGAATACTTATCTCGACACAGTATAGCGCAGTAAACAGCAGGCAATTCGTACGTTGATTCGGAGTAGCACATGAAGCGACAAGCGGCCGGCAATCACTTAGCTGGATACGAAGAGACAGAATTCCTGAAGCAGCCCCAGGCACCGAAGCAACTTAGAATCCACCATTCTCGACGGCCCAAAATGTCTCAGGTGGGCCGGTGCAGTCCTGAGTAGATGTAAGCCGGAGTTTTTATGCTGCCAGTACGAATGAGAATCAGGTGCCCTAATCAAGGAGCCTGGTAGAAGACGGGGAAAAGGGAATTAAAAGAAAATGAGGAGTCGATACACCAGACCGTGACACAGCCATGGTTACTTACATAGGTGCAAGCTCCGTCTGCCTTTTTATCAGCTATGTGGAAGCGGCTATGTTCCAAGCCTACACTGGTGTCACACCCAACATTTCCTACGCTATATTGACGACTCATTGATACTGCGGAGCTCATGGTTTCATCCAACATTGACTCCAACTTCCACCCTCCCCTCAAATTTACCTGGTCCATTTCCAACAGCTCTCTCGCCTTTTTCGATCTCTCTATCTCTATATCTGCAGACAACTGATCTACTAATGTCTATTAGAAACCTACTGACTCTTACAGATACCTGCACTCTACCTTTCACACCCTGTAACAAGTAAAATTGCCATCCCCCTCTCTCAATTCCTCCGTCTCCGCTGCATCTGCTCTCAAGATGAGGCTTTTCATTCCAGAACGAAAGAGATGTCTTCCTTCTTCAAAGAAAGGGGCTTCCCTTCTTCCACCATCAACGTTGCCTTCAAACGCATTTCTTCCATTTTCCCCACGTCTGCCCTGACCCCATCCACAACCACCCCACTACGGACAGGATTCCTCTTTTTCTTACCTAATACCACACCAGCCTCCACGCCCAGCAGGTAATTCTACGTAACTTCCACCATCTCCAACAGGATCCCACCACCAAGCACATCTTCTGCCATGCCGCCCCCCTCCCCCCACCCCACTTTCTACTTTCTGCAGTGATCGCTCTTGACGCCACTCCCTTGTCCATTCATCCCTACCCATTAATATCACTCCGGACACTTATCCTTACAGGCAGAACAAGAGCTGTACCTGCTCCTACACCTCCTCCCTTATTATCATTCAGGGCCCCAAACAGTCCTTTCGGGTGAGGTGATAATTCTCCTTTGAGATTGTTGGGATCATCTACTGTACCTGCTGCTCCCGGTGTGGCCTCATGTATGTCGATGAGACGCGATGTAGATTGGACGAATTCCTCAACAACGCTTAGAAAAAACGTAACCTCCCAGTGGCCACCAATTTTCATTCCACTTCCCATTCCCATTCCCATTCCCATTCCCATTCCGACACGTCAGTCCATGGCCTCCTCTGCTGTCGCAATGAGGCCACACTCAGGCTGCAGAAGTAACACCTTATATTCGTCTGGGTACCCCCCAAACTGATGGAATGAGCGTCGATTTTTCGATTTTTCTGTAACGCCCACCCCGCCCTTCACCATTCACCAATCCCATTTCCATCTCTTACTTTAACTCCTTACATGCCCATCACCTCTCTCTGGTACTCCTCCCCTTTTCTTTCCTTCATGGCCTTCTGCCCTCTCTTATCGGATTCCTCCTCCTCCAGCCTCGTGTCTCTTTCATCATTCAACTAATCCGGCTCTTTACTTCACCCTTCCCCCGTCTCGGTTTCACCTATCACATTGTGATTCTTCCTCCGCCCCCACCCCCACCTCCCACCTTCTAACTCTGACTCCTCATCCTATTTTTTCTCCAGTCCTGAGATTCTCCAGCATTTTGCGTGCATTGCTTGCAGTTCCAGCATCTGCAGATTTTCTCTTGTTCCTTGGACTTTGTAGGTTTTATATCTGATTGTTTCTGTTTGGACTATCTCTGCTTTTGCACTTTGTTTTGCAGGTGTCTCATTCGGTATCATGGTGACATTTAAGCTCTGTTTATATCTATCACGTTTATACAATTTGGAGTAATTAAATTAGCAATGTCTTCCATTGTCGTTGTTTTCTGTGAGTGTCACTGATTCGTCTGGGCACTTGGGTTATCTTATTGGTCCTGAATTCATATGTGCTTCAGGGGCGACCTGTGTATTTCAGGGGCTCATGCCTAGATCCGTTTCCTCGGCCGTTGTGGATCTTTTTCTGTTGAAATTCGGACCGGGTTCTTCTGTATCTCATAAAGCATCTCGGTTCTGTATAATTTACTTGAGTTCCTGTTAACTTTGCTCGTTAACTTAGATGATGGCTGTTTTGTTTTTTTTTTGCTTGAATTGCCGAATTCCCTGTGATTCCTGCACTTGAGTTCGCTAGTGACCGTAGCACCCATGGAAGTTCTGTGCTCGTGTGCGTATGGCGGGGTGGTGGGGGGCATGCCATAGATATGGGAAGTTGATTGTGTACTGGCGGGGGGCGCAGAGACATGGGAGTTGGGCATGTCGGTGCTCCTAGGGTTCGGGTGTAGTCAGACAAGGGGACGTCCCTGAAGCGGAAGTGAAGAGGTGTGTGACAAGTGGGCGTCTCAGATACAGTGGCAGAGGCCGCCCAGAGAGGGGTATCGGTGAGATGGAGGAAGTGGACCTGGGCAGGTGGATAACGAGCGTCGATTGATAGGGGTAGAGGACGAGAGGTGGAAGAAGGGCGTCCCAAAGACAGGAGGAAAGCTTCGTTCCGGAGACGGACTTCAAAGGGAGCGTCCCAGAATAGGGAGGATGGAGGAAGGGGAGAGGACATCCCAGATTAGGGGAGGGAGGGCTGTGTTACTAATCAGTCCGCCTGCATTCTGTTCCAACTAATTTGAGTTTGCCTTGCACAATTCGCCAAACACTTCCAGTCAGAACAACACTCCTCCATCACTTCAGATTCTCGAATAGCCTGTGCTGTGGCACCCTGTGGAAATTTTTCTAAACATCCGCTCATCTATCATCTTCTTCAACTCCTCAAAATCTCAATCTAGTTTCTGAGACGTGAAATGTACCCACAAATGCATGTTGACGATCCCCAAATATGTCGATGTTCTTCCAGATGCAGTTGGAGCTCTCCAATAATCATCGCCCATAATATTGCTGCATCTTCTGTCGGGCACCTCGATTTCCCTAATTAACACCGATGCTGCTTTTTTATACAAAGTTAAAGACTGGCCGCACTGCTGTGCACTGGGGCGTCAATACTGTTGTTACTTAGAGTTAGTTTTTTTCTCTCTTTCTCAGTTCCGATTGAGAAAACAGGCTCAGCATTAACTGCAAATTTTCATATTCTGTTTTGCATTTCTATTTGTAGGTCAGTAATACAACTACTTAGAGGAGAAACCGTAAATACCCAAAATTGGGCAGCACTACTATCCTTCCCCCTCTGTGGAGGGAAAAGAGTTGTTCTTCGGTTATCTCTGTATCATCGTTGTCAATATAACTTTTAAGCTATTTCCTTCAGTATTTTAAAGTTATGTGGTATACGATTTTAAAAGTTATACCAGATGTTCACGGAAAGGTCTGTGCCCGTTCTACCTGGTCATATTGCAGTGAATTTTGGAAATCTCCTCCCAATCGGTTCACTGCCTGTTCAACCGCTTTTAATCCTTCACATGGATCTCATCGCCGTGTCGACGTACGGCAGTTAACGAGAAACTGAGAGAGTCCCTCCACTAATGCGGGAATAGAAGAAAGCTTCCGGTGAATCGGGAATTCGGGGTCCAAGAATCCTGGAGAAGGAGTGCGATATACGGGGAGTGTAGACTAACCAAATGGGTAATAAAGGGAGATGACTGAAAAGGGATTGTTTATGGTGCAGAACCAGTGAGTGGTAAATTGTGCTATGGCGCCACGAAATTAGAAATTATGGGAAAGCAACAATAAATTTCGAATTATTTGAGAGCAACAAACAGAAGTGTTAATTAAGTGGGGATTTCGCGGAGAGGCTCGGAAAAGAGGTAAATATGGGTGAGTATTTCTCCACTGTTTCTGTGTCTGTTGCTGTGCGTCTCTCTCTCTCTCTCTCTCTTTTCTCCCTTTCTCTCTGCTCCCTCCCTCTCCCCCTCTCTCTCCCCGCCCCCTATTCTGTATGTATCTCTCTCTCTCTCCATTTGGTTCTGAGTCTCTGCATCTCTGTCTCTTTCTGTCTCTGCCTGTGTCTCTGCCCCTGTCCCTGTCCTTGTCACAGTCCCTGCCCCCTACAGGCAAGCAGGCTTCATCCAAAGATTTGGGGTGAGAGTAGAACTGGAGGCTATTATGTAAAGGTGAAAATGAAATATCTAGAGGGACATTGAGGGGAAACTTCTTTTCTCGCAAAGTGTGCAAGTGTGGACTGAGCTGCAATCAAAAGTGATGGATGTGGGTTCGATTGCAACAGTTAAGAGTTACTGCCATAAATACAGGGATGGCAGGGCTATGCAATAATGCAGGTGCAGATCGATGGGACTCGGTACAATAGCAATTTGGCAAGGATTTCTGGACTGAAGGATCTGTTTCTGTGTTGTAGTGCTCTACGATTCTATGATCCAATGAATTTTCTCTCCAGATGTCATGCATTGGGGCTAGATTGTTGGGCACTCTGGTCGAAAGGGACTTACTTGAACTCAGGGGCTTATATCGGGGCTGTGTCACTCACTGACCAAATGACGGTAAATGTCTGTTATGTAACGATCGCACATTCAGTCAATTGAATTAACAGGAAGAGTATACACAGATGGAATAGAGCCGTTGCATTAGCTCAGGAAAGATAACTCACTGTCTCCTCATGTGGCGGACTGTTCTCTTCAAGATGTAAATGGAAATAAATCAGTTGATCAAATCCATGCAAACACTTCACCAATTCTTGAATGCAAATTGTAATTATACAGCAATTCATACCTTAACTGGCGTAATCAAGGGGCCGTAGCGTCTTCGACAAGATCATGCTGGGCATTGTTCACTGTCCACATTCGGTCCTCTCTCCCTTTTTTTTATAGTTTTACACGGCTTCACAAATCTCTAACACAAGTAATTTGCTGCTGTAAACACGGTCCCTCACACAAAGAAAATGACCTGGAACTTCCACCCTATCAAAGCTGCTGGCTAACATGCTGAGTGGCTCCGTCGCTCTCAATTTCTGTTTAATAAATCCATTATTCTCAGTGTGTTTGTCTTTTATTTTCAGTCTTTCCTTCGGGATCATTAATTGGACGTAAGGGACGCAAAACATATAAACGTACAGTATTTGATACCAACCAGTGAAAATCACATTGAGAATGGAGAAGTGCGGATTTTTCTTCTGTTTTCAGCCGGAGCAGCAGTTAATATATATGACCCATACCAGTAACAAAGCATCATGCTTCAATACCGATACAACAGCTAAAATTAGATGCATATTTATCTGTAATTAATATTTTACGAGGTAAATTAAACTTTGGTTCTGCCGGCATATCGGGAACTCCAAGAACAGCCAAAGTTGGATAATATACCTTCTGGGTCATACGAATAACCGTAAATATCCTCCGCTCAAAAATCATCTCTATATAACGGGTTTATCTAGGTATACATGTGGTAGTCGACAATGGTCTACCTGAATGGAGAATGGCATTTTAAAAAGAACCCCACTGAAATAAATAAAGCAAAAAAATGAAGAACCCTTCCCGTGGGGCCAAAGGGTCTTAAAGGTCTGGTACTGATCACAATCCCATAATTAATTCCATTCAGCATATTGCGCATGTGTTGCATAATATTCTGAAGTGATCATGACGTGGATGTATGGTGAAACTCATAGAGCGCTGGAAGACTGTTGATGCGCCACTGAGAGACAAATTATCTCCACTCATCCGCATGATCGCACAAGACTTCATCTAGTTTCTTTCAGATTTCCCTTCTCTTGGGGAGGGTTTAAACTAGATCTGCAGGGGGATGGGAACCAGAGTGCCAGAGCAGGTAGTGGAGCGGGGGTGAAAATAAATTACGTTAAAAGTTCATGCAAAGTCACAAATAGAAAGGTTGTGTGTGGTGGTAATAATCTTCTGAGGTGTGTCTATTTCAATGCAATTATTCTGGGGAAGGCAGACGAGCTGAGGGCGTGGATTGACACATGGAATTACGACATTATAGCCATTAGTGAAACTTGGCTACAGGAGGGGCAGGACTGGCAGCTTAATGTTCCAGGGTTCCGATGTTTCAGGCGTGATAGAGGCAGATGAATGAAGGGTGGGGGGGGTTGGCATTGCTAGTCAGGAAAAATGTTACAGCAGTGCTCAAGCAGGAAAGATTAAAGGGCTTGTCTTCTGTGTCCATATGGGTGGAGCTGAGAAACAGGAAAGGAACAAGCAGATTAATGGGGTTGTATTACAGACCACCCAATATTCAGCGAGAATTGGAGGAGCAAATCTGCAGAGAGATAGCAGACGACTGCAGGAAACATAAAGTTGTGAGAGTAGGGAATTTTAATTTTCCAAATATTGATTGGGACTCCAATACTGTTAAAGATCTAGACGGGTTAGAGTTTGTAAAATGTGTTCAGAAATGTTTTCTAAATCAATATATAGAGGTACCAACTAGAAGGAATGCAATATTAGATCTCCTATTAGGGAACGAGCTAGGACAGGGGACGGAAGTGTGTGTAGGAGAACACTTTGATTCCAGTGATCACAACACCATTAGTTTCAACTTGATCATGGAAAAAGGTAGATCTGGTCCTCGGGTTGAGGTTCTAAACTGGAAAAAAGGCCAAATTTGAAGAATTGAGAAAGGATCTAAAAAGCGTAGATTGGGACAGGTTATTCTCTGGCAAGGATGTGATTGGTAAGTGGGAGGCCTTCAAAGGAGAAATTTTGAGAGTGCAGAGTTTGTATGTTCCTGTCAGGATTAAAGGCAAAGTGAATAAGAATAGGAAACCTTGGTTCTCAAGGGATATCGGAATTTTAATACAGAAGAAGAGAGAGATGTATGACAAATATACGAAACAGGGAGCAAATAAGGTGCTTGAGGAGTATAAAAAGTGCAAAAAATACTTAAGAAAGAAATCAGGAGGGCTAAAAGGAGACATGAATTTGCTTTGGCAGTCCAGGTGAAGGATAATCCAAAGAGCTTCTACAGGTATATTAAGAGCAAAAGGATAGTAAGAGATAAAATTGGTCCTCTTGAAGTTCAGAGTGGTCGGCTATGTATGGAATCAAAAGAAATGGGGGAGACCTTAAAAGTTTTTGCGTCTGTATTTACTAAGGAAACTGACATGGAGCCTATGGAAATAAGGCAAACAAGTAGTGAGGTCATGGAACCTATACAGATTGAAGAGGAGGAGGTGCTTGCTGTCTTGAGGAAAATCAGAGTAGTTAAATCCCCAGGACCTAACAGGGTATTCCCTCGGACCTTGAAGGAGACTGGTGTTGAAATTGTAGGGGCCCAGGCAGATATATTTAAAATGCCAGTATCTACGGGTGAGGTGCCGTAGGATTGGAGAGTGGCTCATGGTGTTTCGTTGTTTAAAAAAGGCTCTGAAAGTAATCCGGGAAATTATAGGCCGGTAAGTAAGTTTGACGTCGGTAGTAGGTAAATTATTGGGAGGAGTACTAAGAGATAGGATCCACAAGTATTTGGATAGACAGGGACTTATTGGGAAGAGCCAACATGGCTTTGTGCGTGGTAGATCATGTTTAACCAATCTATTACAGTTTTTTTCGAGGAGGTTACCAGGAAAGTGGATGAAGGGAAGGCAGTAGATGTTGTCTACATGGACTTCAGTAAGGCCTTTTACAAGATCCCGCATGAGAGGTTAGATAGGAAGATTCAGTCGCTAGGTATACACGGAAAGGTAGTAAATTGGATTAGACATTGGCTCAATGGAAGAAGCCAGAGAGTAGTAGTGGAGGATTGCTTCTCTGAGTGGAGGCCTGTGACTAGTGGTGTGCCACAGGGATCAGTGCTGGGTCCATTGTTATTTGTCATCTATATCAGTGATCTGGATGATAATGTGGTAAATTGGATCAGCAAATTTGCTGATGATACAAAGATTGGATGTATAGTGGACAGTGAGGAAGGTTTTCAAAGCTTGCAGAGGGATTTGGACCAACTGGAAAAATAGACTGAAAAATAGCAGATGGAGTTTAATACAGACAATTGTGAGGTATTGCACTTTGGAAGGACAAACCAAGGTAGAACATACAGGGTAAATGGTAAGGCACTGAGGAGTGCAGTGGAACAGAGGGATCTGGGAATACAGATACAAAATTCCCCTTCAGTGGCGTCACAGGTAGATAGGGTCGTAAAGAGAGCTTTTGGTACATTGCCCTTCATAAATCAAAGTATTGAGGATTAGAATTGGAATATTATGATGAGTTTATATAAGGCATTGGAGAGGCCGAATTTGGAATATTGTGTGTAGTTTTGGTCACCAAATTACAGGAAGGATATTAATAAGGTTGAATTAGTGCATAGAAGGTTTACAAGGATATTGCCGGGACTTGAGAAACTGAGTTACAGAGAAAGGTTGTAGGATAGGACTTTATTCCCTGGAGCATAGAAGAATGAGGGGAGATTTGATAGAGGTATATAATATTATGATGGGTATAGGTAGAGTGAATGCAAGCAGGCTTTTTCCACTGAGGATAGGGGAGAAAAAACCAGAGGACATGGGTTAAGGGTGAAAGGGAAAAAGTTTAAAGGGAACATTAAGGGAGCTTCTTCAGACAGAGAGTGGTGGGCGTGTGGAATGAGCTTCCAGATGAAGTGTAAATGCGGGTTCACTTTAACATTTAAGAAAAACTTGGACAGGTACATGGATGAGATATGGAGGGATATGATCCAGGTGCAGGTCAGTGGCAGAGAAATGGTTCGGCACAGGCAAGAAAGGGCAAAAGGCCTGTTTCTGTGCTGCAATGTTCTATGTTTCTATGATTCTATAAATAGCTGACCAGTCTATTGTGATTATCTGCAACTTAAGACAGAGCTTGAATTTTTCAGTCACTAACTTCTTGCTTTGTTAAGCATCGTTACCTTCACCGTATATCTGAATATTGAAGTCACTCAACGCCTATTCCACGTTCAATGGTGCAGTGCAGTAACCCCGTTAATGTCCTGATATTTCTGCACGCAGACTCCATTTTTAAAGGAACTTTGAATACCACATCAATGTTTTATCTCTAGTAAAGACATGGCATCTGACGTTCATCGATCTGCGTTGTTAACGGCTTGCAAAAAGTCACTAAAAGAAAACGATTTCCATCACTGACTAACCCCCGAGATTACTTCAGCTCAACATTGCATCGAGAAATTGACACAAACATTACATTCTTCTCCATGGACATTCGCAACCGAGGTATAACCTGGATTGTGTGGAAGAAGAAATTGTCAGTTAAATCAGTTCAGAATAAAACACGAGTGAAATGTGATCATTTTCAGCCTCACGTCTAAATCAGTCCGTGTACGAAAATATAATCGTTATCATGTATTACCATAATAGTCTCGCTTCCTGGGTTCCCAATCTAGTTCAATCGCACGACGGTCCCTCACTTCAAATGCTGGGGCACCAATTTGTATTCCTATGTACCAGTCTACAAAACTTGTTTGAAATTTTTCCACAACGTTCAATGCTGTTCTTAAATATATTCAGTAAGTACCGAGGTTCTTCCACATATTCTACTTAAGTTCGTTCTGCACTAACCAAGTTTTATTCTCCCCATGTTGGCATTAAATAACCCAAATTCTACACCATTTGTTCCAACTGTATCCGAGATAGCACGAAAGTGAATGAAACTCGCTTCCAGTGACTTCCACAAATTGCGCGTACCATGATGATCCTGGTTCTACTATCAGACAGGACAATGAAGGGAATTCAGTCAGAGCAATAAGAGAATAGAGTTGGGGTGATGGCGAAAGCAATGAATTCTAGGCTGCACCGCACTGATTGTAACGAAAGGACTGTGCCCGGTGTGGAACATCAAATACCAGTTTTGATCGACATTTAAGTATCTGCTCTGTCGCAGTCACATGAATAAGGAAGTGGAAAATGAGGATAGAAGTAGCATTTCAGGATTGGTTATGGAGTATGTTATTCATGTTGCGAGCGAGGATATCCACCACGACCTAGAAAGATAAAGGAACGAAACTATATGGCTCAGACTGAATTTCCAGCCCAACTCGCTTGGTGGATGGCAATGATCAAATAGACAACAGTCAACTTGGTCAACCTTCGTACCATTCCTAGTTATTTTTCCTAAAGTGCTGCCACTTCATATTAAAGTCCAAACAGCCGCACGTGACACCAAAGAAGGAATAGAACCTGCTAGTTAGATATAACGTTCAATTATTCATTCTGGTTCATCAGCGAGATTCCTTTTTTGAACCCGACACCAATATTGTTCTCTTCCATTCAAATCTATCCATACCCCCAAATAATCTCCTCTTGCGCTTTCAGATTTCCAGTTCCACAGTTTTTCTTGTGTGAAGATGAGGCATGAGTCTCCTGTGTGTGCTCCGATAGCTTTTCCACTTCGGTCTCGCACTCTTGGTGAAAGAGGCCCAAACAATTTATTGATATGAGCAAATTAGGCCGAAGATTCGAATCATATTGCGGTCTAGCAGCCGCATGTGTGACACCTTGTCAAGGCTTTCTGTAAATCCAACAAAAAAATCTACTGATTCTTGTTTGCCTTTTTTGCCCGTTATTTCCTCATAGAATTCCAACAGATTTGTCATTCAAGATTTCCGTTAAGGAAACCATGCTGACTTCGCCTCATTGTACCATGTGCCCGAAACCTCATCGTTGATAATGGAGCCTATCATCTTGCCAACTACTAAATCAAGGCATTATGGACCGAGGAAGAAGTTATGGGAGAAGCTCAAGGGACCGCCAAACTGGTTACGAATAAGCACATTAACAATATATTTACAGACAAACAGGAAAACTCTCACTTAGATATCTTAGCCACTCTCGGTAACAGAAACTACAACAGTAAACGTTCAGTAACTGTCACAACTATGGGTCGTTTTTAAAAGAGAATGAAGTTTTATTTTTCAGTTAGTGTGTGTATTGTACTTCATCTGTGTCACTCGTGGATAAGCAGTATTCCAAGGATTGGTTCCCTTCTCTGTCCAATAGTTTGTCTTTCGACTAGTTCTACAGGTGTCCATTTGATGTCATGGTGATTTTAAGCTCTGTTTGAATTTAATACTTTTGTTCAATTTAGGATAATTTAATTAACACTGTGATTTCTAGCATTGTAGTTATTGTCTTTGGGGATTATTGCCTCTTCTGAGCAGCTTGGTTGTCTGATTGGTCCTGAATTCCTACGTGCTCCAGGGTTTATCCCTTTCCCTCAATGAACTCAACTTTGCGATACTGCAAACGGCCAATATTTTCTCTATATTGGATCGCAGATATGCCGACAATTTAATTCGGATTTGTCAGGGTGATGCATGGAAGGCGGTATTCAATACTCCGACCGGGCATTATGAATACATAGCTATGTCCTCTGGGCTCATTAACACGCGAGCAGCTTTTCCTGTCATTCATAAATGATGTCTTGAGGAAGATGTTGAACAGGTTGGTTTTCCTGTACCTACATGATATTGAATGTTTTTTCTTCTTATCAGGAACATGTCTCCAATAACAGTTAGGGAAAACGATGTTTATTACCTACTAACATTGTCAAACGAGAGCAGTGAGAACTTCGTGTTCTTAAAGTCTCCTTTTATAGAATTTGTTATTTCCCATGAAACCTATTAATGGATCCAGATGAATCACGGGGCGTTCAGAACTGGTCCACTCCCACCTCTGTCAGCGAGATTCAGAGATTCGTGCGGTTTCCTAGCTTTTAAAGGAGATTTATTAAGAATCTGGTTGCTCCCCTGATTAATCTCACCAGAAAAAGCCGGGTCATCTCCTTTCTACGGCAGAGCAGGAGTCAGTCTATAATGACCTTAAGAATCGTTTTGATCTGCCTTTGTTGGTGAGGTACAAGCTTCCGACATCGGAGTGGGACCGTCTTGTTCCCCGCGCCTCCTCCGATAAAAGCTGCATCCCTGCGTTTACCTTTGGAAACTGTTGTCGCAAACCCAGTCCAATTACGATAGAGGTAACCGGCAATTGTTGGTTGTTAAACTTTCCATAAAAGAATGGCGGCACTGGTTGGATGGACTTGAGCATCGGTTTGTCGTATGGACGGATAATAAGATCTCAGCTGATATCCACAATGCAAAAAGCATTAATTCACGACAAGCCCGCGAGACATTTATTTTAAACATTTTAGTTTTGTCATTACCTATCGTTCGGGTTCGGAGTACGCAAAACCTGACACCCAATCGAGGCATTTTCAAGCACCTCCCCACCACCCACCCCGCCTGATTCGATAGTTAAATCGATATCGATACTTTCACTGAATAAACATTTGCCTATTGAATAAGCTGTTTATTGTCAAGGCAGAAACAAACACGAGAAAAGTAGTCTACTTCCCACTAATGTCTCTCCAGGTCGCCCTTTTGTGCCACCAGAAGTAAGGGCGAAGGTTCCCAAATGGGAGCACGCATCCCGTGAAACTCCAGACAGTAATTACAGCTGATTCTTTAGGGCACATGGGTTTCCTTCCGATGTTGTCTCTGTCAGTAGTCCACAGTTTCCTTACAAGTTTTGTAAACATTTTGAAAACTTACTAGAGCAACCACAAACATTTCTTCCGGTTTTCCTCCACATACGGATGGTCAGACTGCGAAGACTAACCAAGATTGGGGACGCACCATTCTTCGTTGCCTACTTACTGGTGACCAATCCTCTTCCAGTTTACATTTCAATTGGGCGGACATAGCTCATAACACCCTTCAGCATTCTTCGTTTAGCATGTCTTCTTCCAAATTCCAAATTGGGTTTATGCCTCCTCTCTTTCATAGGAAGAGAGTGAAAGTCAGTGTTCCGTCTGCCAAATAGTTTGTCAAGCGCTCTGAGCAGTGATGGCTTGCAGTCAAGAGAACTTTGATACTTACTTCGGCGAAGCACCAATTCCATGACAATTGGAGGAGACGTCTGGGCCCTTGTTTGTGTGGTCCGCGGGTTTGCCTCTCTACCCAAGACGTCCCCTGAAAATTGAATCCCGGATCCAAGTTCCTCGCTTCATTGGGCCCTTTAGAATTGTTAAGACAATCAATCCTCCAATTTATCGATTACAATTCACCATATCTTTCCGAATCCATTCCAACTTTCCAGTCAATGACGTTATGGATCCTTGTCTGCTGAAACTCTGACCGAGTTCCCGAACTCTAACTCTTTCCTCAGGAATCCTACACAGTCTCCTCCCAAGCTTCCCCCTACTCCCAGAATCATAGACGGAGAATGTTTGCACTGTCCGCAGATTGCTTCACTCCAGGCGAGTTAAGGCGCAGTTCAGTATTAACTCGATTGGGAGTGGTATAGACCGGAGGAATGGAGTTGGGTTCTGGTCCGGGGTCTTTTGGATTCCGACCTCATTGCTGATTTTCATCTGCTTCACGCCTCAGTTGCCAGGAATCTACTTTTCAAGTGGGAGTTCATTCTTAACTGTTTTAAAAGGTTCTTGTTTTTCCAGTTAGCATGTGGATTGTGGGTATGCCGTGCTCCGTGGATTGTTTGCCCTTTATGCCTTATTGTTTGTTTTGGCGTAGCTCTGGTTTTCTACTTTGATTTGCAGCTGTCTCGGTTGGTGTCATTGCGATTTTAAGCTCAACTTGTATTAATCGTTTTTATTCAATTTGTATTTCTTGATATAAAATGGCAATTTTAATGCAGAGGAGGAGTCGGCCTTTAATGACCTTAAGAATGCTTTTCTCACTGCTCACATATTGCGTACAGTCAACTATAATCTGCCCTTTCTTGTTGAGGTATACGCTACCGACATCCGAGTAGGTTCAGTCTTATTCAGGCGGTACTCAAGGTGGAAGGACAGAAGCGTCAGATGGATGAGGGCGAAAGGGTGTTGCCTTGACGGCAGAGCGTCATACGGAGGTCAAAGTGGAGTAACACTGAGATGTCTGTGAGAGGTGGGTGAAGGGGAATTGCAGAGATGAGGTGGGGAGAAATAGGGACAGAAGGAGCGTTGCAGGGTGAGTGATATTGAAGAGAGCAAGGGAGAGGTGTCAACATGATGTTCCAAACACGGGGGATGGGGGTGTCGGGTAGACAAGCCAGAGATGTGGCAGGGTGCTTGTCAGGGACGGAGTGAGGGCAGGGAACAGGACGTCCCAGAGACGGATGTGAGCAGATGGGTTAGAAATGGTCGTGTCATAAACAGTGGTAGAAGGTGTCCCAGAGACGTGTGAAAGATGGGCGTCATATGAGGGCGCCCCAGTGAGGCCCAGCAGCGGAGGTACGGAAATTCCGTTTTGTAAAGAGCTTGAAAACTTAGAAGTGAACATCCGATAACGAATCCTAAAAGAGCGAAGTAGGTTGAGGGCAATCGAAAATTGAAAAGCTCAAACAAATAAAAAGAGGGGTAACTCAAGCAGAGCGGCCAATGAGTGAGTGGGCCAGTGAAGCAGTTGAACTATGAGGCTTTGGCTCGGGAGGCTGAACACCAGCTTGTTCCCAATGAGTAAGGCCAGGTAAGTTTCTTTAATTAAATTAATTGACTTAGCAGTTGGTAATGGAGGCAGTAGAATAGGGCTGTCCAGTGCTCCGATTGTAAGATGTGGGAAGTCAGGGACAGTACAATTGTCTCTGAGGACTACACCTACAAAAGGTGCATCCAGCTGCAGCTCCGATTAAACCGAGTTAGGGAACTGCAGTTGCAGCAGGATGAACATCGGATCATTCGGGAGGCAGAGGCAATAATAGATCGGAGTTTCAGGGAGACAGTCACCCCTAAGAGTCAGGAGACAGGTAACTGGGTGACTGTCAGGAGAGTGAAAGGGAATAGATAGAAAGAGCAGAGCACCCCTGTAGCCGTTTCCATCAACAATAAGTTTTGCATGCTGTTGGTGGGGACAACCTACCAGGGAGATGTTGTAGTGGTCGCGTCTCTGGCACCGAGACTGGACCCTCAGCTCAGAAAGGAAGGAAGGAAAAGAAGGGAGCAGTAGTGATAGAGGATTAGATATTTAGGGGGACAGATAAGAGTTTCTGTGGGGGAGATCGAGAGTTCGGAAGTACTGTTGCCTCCCTGGTGCCAGGGTCCGCGATATGTCGGATCAAGTTCTCGGTATTCTGAGGAGAGAGGGTGAGCAGCCAGATGTCCTGGTCCACGTGGGGACCAATGACATCGATAGGAGTAGTGTTGATGCCCTGAAGAAGGAATGTAGTGAGTTAGGAATGAAGTTCAAAAGCAGAACCTCAAGGGTGGTAATCTCGGGATTGCTGTCTGTGCTACGAGACACAGAGGGTAGGAACAGGAAGTTATGGCAGATGAATGCGCGGCTGAAGAGTTGGTGCAGGGGGCAAGTGCTCAGATTTCTGGATCATTGGGATCTCTTCTGGTGAAGCTCTGACCTGTATAAAAAGGACGGGCTGTATCTGAACTGGAAAGGGACCAATATCCTGGTGGGCAGGTTTGCTAGAGCTGTTGGGAAGGGTTTTAACTAGTCCCCCTCTATCACGTCTGAAACACTGGAACCCCGGAACATTAAGCTGCCAGTCCTGCCCTTCCTGCAACCAAGTCTCACTAATAGCAATAATGTCATAATCCCATGTGCCAATCCACACCCTAAGCTCATCTGCCTTACCTACAATACTCGTTGCATTGAAATAGATGCACCTGAGAACATTTCCATCACTTACAAACCTTTGATTTCTGTCTGTACATGCAGTTGTCTCATAACCTTTAACCTCCTCCACCTCACTATCTTCTCTAACACACTGGTTCCACCTCCCCCCCCCCCCCCCCGCCCACCGGAGCAGCAATAACAAACCTTCCCAGAAGGATGTTAGTCCCCCTCCGCTTCAGGTTCAAACTATTCCATCCGAACAGGTCCCATCTTCCCTGGAACAAAGCCCAATTAACCAGAAACATGAAACCCTCCCTCCTGCAACATCTCCTGAGCCAAGTATCTAGCTGCATTATCTTCCTTTTTCCAACCTCACTAGCATGTGGAACGGGTAGCAATCCTGAGACTGCAACCCTGGAGGTCCTGTCCTTCACCTTTGCACCGAACTACCTAAACACCCTTTACAGGACCTCTTCCTCCTTCCTATCCACATCATTAGTCCCTAAATGGACCACGACATCTGGCTGCTCACCCTCTTTCCTGAGAATACCGAGAACGTGATCCGAGAAATCGCGAATTCTGGCACCAGGGAGGCAACAGACCATCTGGAATTCCCGATCTCTCCCACAGAACCTCTTATCTGCCCCCTAAATATCGAATCCCCTATCACTACTGGTCTCCTCTTTTCCCTCCTTCCTTTCTGAGCTGAATGTCCTGTCCTGATGCCAGACACACGACCACTACAACTTGTCCCTGGTTGGTCGTCCCCACCAACAGCATCCAAAACGGTACACTTATTGCTGATGGGAACGGCAGGGGTGCTTTGCTCTATCTGTCTATTCCTCTTCCCTCTCCTGACAGTCACCCAGCTACCTGCCTCCTGACTTTTAGTGGTGACTATCTCCCTGAAACTCCTGTCTATTTCTGCCTCTGCCTCACGAATGATCCCAAGTTCATCCAGCTCCAGCTCCAGTTCCCTAACTCGGTTTATCAGGATACTGTTCTTTCTGTTCTGTTACTTTTCTGTTAGTGGAGGGGAGTGGTTGTTTTATGGGAGTCGATATTTGTGTTTTGGGGATTGATGATCGGGATGCTGTTCTTTTTTTTGTACGGGGATTGGAATGATGTTTCTTTCTGAATGACTTCCATTTTCTTTCTTTGTTTTGTGGCAATCTGCAGAAAACAAATTTCGGGGTTTCAGATATGCTTTGATAATGAATGAACATTTGAAAAGGGAGGAAAGTGCATAAAAGGACACGAAGCTCAGAAAGGGATTTAAATTTAAACTGATAGTAACATGGGTGCAAAATTGAAAACGGTGATGAATATGCACTGAAAGTGTTATTTTTGAATGCTCACACTGAAGGAATAATGTCAACAATCTTATAGCACAGTTAGAAATTGTCAGGTATGATGTCACACCTTTCCATCCCCTCCACTGTCCATGGGGATTTCTCCCTAGGTGACTCCATTGCCCATCCATCCCTCCCTATTGATCTTCTTCCTGGCACTTGTCCTTGCAAGTGGAACAAGTGCCACACCTTCCCTACACCTCCTCCCTCGCTACCATTCAGGGCTTCAGGTGACTGACGCTTCACCCAAGAGTCTGTTGGGCCATCTACAGCATCCCATGCTCCTAGTGTTGCCTCTTGCCTGCTGGTCAGACCCAATGCGGATTGGAGACGGGTTTGCCAGGAAAATCAGGTTCCTCCGCAGGCTGCCCATTTCAATTCTGCTTCCCATTCTGACATGACAGTCCATGGCCTCCTCTACTCCCACGATAAGGCCGCACTCAGGTTGGAGGAGCAACACCTTATATACAGTCTGGGTAGCCTCCAGCCTGATGGCATGAACATCGATTTCTCAAACTTCCAGAGATTGCACTCCCCACTACTCCTTCACCAGTCCCCATTCCCATTCCCTTCTCTCGCTTTATCTCCTTACCTTCCCATGACCTCCCTGTGGTGCTCATCCCCCTTTCATTTCTTCAATTCTGTTCTCTCCTATCTCCTAGTTTGGCAGGGTGGTGGGAATCAGAATATGAGTGCAGAGATTAGGGCAGAAGGACAAGGGCATGAAAATATGTGTTCTGAGTTGGTGAGGATGGCAGGGGACAAAACATAAATATAGCCAGTTAGAGAGGTTGAAATGTGTCTATTTCAACGCTAGGAGTATTAGGAATAAAGGGATGAACTTAGAGCATTGATCAGTACATGGAACTACGATGTTGTGGCCATTACTGAAACTTGGCTGGAGGAAGGGTAGGATTGGCTGATGCAGGTACCGGGGTTTAGGTGTCTTAAAAGAATAGGATGGAAGGTAGAAAAAGTGTGTGGGGTGGGGGGTGGAGTAGCATTAGGATCAGGGATAACATCACGGCTATAGGAAGGGAGTGTCCACTGAGTCGGTGTGGGTGAAAGTCAGAAATAGGAAGGGATCAATCACTGTGCTGGGAGCAGTCTATAGGCCCCCAAATAGCCCTCGGGACACTGAGGAGCAGATAAGCAGGCCGATTTTAGAATGCTGCAGGAAATACAGGGTTGTAGTTATAGCTGGCTTCAATTTCCCTCATATTGACTGGCACCTCCTGACTGCAAGGGGGATAGATGGGGCTGAATTTGCCATGTGTGTTCAAGAAGGATTCCTGACACAGTATGTGGACCGACCGATGAGAGGAGAGGCCATACTGGATCTAGTTCTGGGTAATGAACCTGGTCAGGTGGCAGACCTCTTGGTGGGGGAGCATTTTGGTTAGAGTGACCACAACTCCCTTAGCTTCAGCATAGCTATGGAAAAGGATAAAAACAGACAAAATGGGAAAGTGCTTAACGGGGGAAGGGCTAACTATGAAGGGATGAGGCAGGAACTAGCGAGAGTAAATTGGAAACAGATGTTCAAGGGTGAAAGCACAGAAGTAATGTGGCAGAAGTTTAGGGACCACTTGTGCTGGGTTCAGGATAGGTTTGTCCCACTGAGACAAGGAAAATATAGTAGGAAAAGGGAACAGTGGCTGACGAAACAACTGAGGCAACTCGTCAAGAGGAAGAAGGAAGCATATGTTAGATATAAGAAGCAGGAAACAGGAGGGGCTCATGAGAAATATAGGGTAGCCAGGACGGAGATTAAGAAAGGAGTTAGGAGAGCTCGAAGGGGGCATGAGAAGGCCTTGGCATGTCGGATTAAGGAGAACGCCAACGCGTTCTATGCGTATGTGACGCACAGAAGGATGACAAGAATGAAGGTTGAGCCGCTAAAGGATAAAGAAGGCAACATATGCCTGGAGGCAGAGGAGGTTGGGGAGGTCCTAAATGAATATTTTACTTCAGTATTCACAAGTGAAAAGGACCTTGATCAGGGTGAGGTCGAAATAGAACAGGCCTATGTCATTTCTAAGGTAAGGACATGTTCGGCACAGCATTTGTTAAGTGTGTCCAGGATGGATTCCTGTCACAGTATGTGGACAGGCCGACCAGGGGGAATGCCATACTAGATCTAGTACTAGGTAATGAACCAGGTCAGGTCACAGATCTCTCAGTAGGTGAGCATCTGGGGGACAGTAACCACCGCTCCCAGGCCTTTATAATTATCATGGAAAAGGATAGAATCAAAGAGGACAGGAAAAATTTTAATTGAGGAAAGGCAAATAATGAGGCTATAAGGCTAGAACTTGCGGGTGTGAATTGAGGTGATGTTTTTGCAGGGAAATGTACTATGGACATTTGGTTGATGTTTAGAGATCTCTTGTGGGATGTAAGGGATAAATTTGTCCCGGTGAGGAAGATAAAGAATGGTAGGGTGAAGGAACCATGGGTGACAAGTGAGATGGAAAATCTAGTCAAGTGGAAGAAGGCAGCATACGTGAGGTTTAGAGCAAGGATCAGATGGGTCTATTGAGGAATATAGGGAATCAAGAAAGGAGCTTAAGAAGGGGCTGAGAAGAGCAAGAAGGGGGCATGAGAAGGCCTTGGCGAGTAGGGCAAAGGAAAACCCCAAGGCATTCTTCAAATATGTGAAGATAAAAAGGATGACAGGAGTGAAGACAGGACCGATTAGAGATAAAGGTGGGAAGATGTGCCTGGAGGCTGTGGAAGTGAGCGAGATCATCAATGAATACTTCTCTTCGGTATTCACCAATGAGAGGGAACTTGATGATGGTGAGGACAATATGATGTTCTGGAGCATGTTGATATTAAGGGAGAGGAGGTGTTGGACTTGTTAAAATACATTAGGACAGATAAGTCCCCGGGGCCTGACAGAATATTCCACAGGCTGCTCCACAAGGCGAGAGAAGAGATTGCTGAGCCTCTGGCTCGGATTTTTATGTCCTCGTTGTCCACGGGAATGGTCGTTGTCCACGGGAATGGTACCGGAGGATTGGAAAGAGGCGAATGTTGTTCCCTTGTTCAAAAAAGGTAGTAGGGATAGTCCGGGTAATTATAGACCAATGAGCCTTACGTCTGTGGTGGGAAAGCTGTTGGAAAAGATTCTTAGAGATAGGATCTATAGGTATTTAGAAAATCATGGTCTGATCAGGGACAGTCAGCATGGCTTTGTGAAGGGCAGATCGTGTCTAACAAGCTGATAGAGTTCTTTGAGGAGGTGACCAGGCATATAGATGAGGGTAGTTCAGTGGATGTGATCTATATGGATTTTAGTAAGGCATTTGACAAGGTTCCACACGGTAGGCTTATTCAGAAAGTTAGAAGGCATGGGATCCAGGGAAGTTTGACCAGGTGGATTCAGAATTAGCTTGCCTGCAGAAGGCAGAGGGTGGTGGTGGAGGGAGTACATTCAGATTGGAGGATTGTGACTAGTGGTGTCCCACAAGGATCTGTTCTGGGACCTCTAATTTTCATGATTTTTATTAACGACCAGGATATGGGGGTAGAAGGGTGGGTTGGCAAGTCTGCAGACGACACAAAGGTTGGTGGTGCTGTAGATAGTGTAGAGGATTGTCAAAGATTGCAGAGAGACATTGATAGGATGCAGAAGTGGGCTGAGAAGTGGCAGATGGAGTTCAACCCGGAGAAGAGTGAGGTGGTACACTTTGGAAGGACAAACTCCAAGGCAGAGTACAAAGTAAATGGCGGGATACTTTGTAGTGTGGAGGAGCAGAGGGATCTCGGGATACGTGTCCACAGATCCCTGAAAGTAGCCTCACAGGTGGATAGGGTAGTTAAGAAAGCTTATGGGGTGTTAGCTTTCATAAGTCGAGGGACAGAGTTTAAGAGTCGCGATGTAATGATGCAGCTCTATAAAACTCTGGTTAGGCCACACTTAGAGTACTGTGTCCAGTTCTGGTCACCTCACTATAGGAAGAATGTGAAAGCATTGGAAAGGGTACAGAGGAGATTTACCAGGATGCTGCCTGGTTTAGAAAGTATGCATTATGATCAGAGATTAAGGAAGCTAGGGCTTTACTCTGTGGAGAGAAGGAGGATGAGAGGAGACATGATAGAGGTGTACAAGATAATAAGAGGAATAGATAGAGTGGATAGCCAGCGCCTCTTCCCCAGAGCACCACTGCTCAATACAAGAGGACATGGCTTTAAGGTAAGGGGTGGGAAGTTCAAGGGGGATATTAGAGGATGGTGTTTTACTCAGAGAGTGGTTGGTGCATGGAATGCTCTGCCTGAGTCAGTGGAGGCAGATACACTAGTGAAGTTTAAGAGACTACTAGACAGGTATATGGAGGAATCTAAGGTGGGGGCTTATATGGGAGGCAGGGTTTGAGGGTCGGCACAACATTGTGGGCCGAAGGGCCTGTACTGTGCTGTACTATTCTATGTTCTATGTTCTATGTTCTATGATTGTGGGCCGAAGGGCTTGTATAGTGCTGTAGGTTTTCTATACTTCACCACTCCACGCTCCAATTCCAACCTCACTATTTCCGAACACTCTGTGCTAATGCTTTCCTCCATGCTAATGCTAACCTCATCATCAAACCCACAGATAAGATGGGGTCCTGCAGTGTTCTGGCGGACCGACCTTTACATTGCTGTGGCCCGGCATCGATTCTAAGACACCTCCTTCTATTACCCCACCAACAGGATCCCATGAAGGAGAACCAGGCTACTGTCTGCCACACCATCACTGAACTTGTTAACTCTGGGGTTATTCAATCCACTGTCACCAACCCCATAGTTCCCGCACCTCCTACCCAATATCCACCTACCTGTCTGTCCAGTTAGACCCATTTTTTTCTGCTTCTTCCTGCCCCATTGAACATATCTGTATACCTTGACTCTATTTCATTCACCCTGGTTCAATCCTTTCCCACTTACATTCATGACTCTTCACACGCTCTTGATTGTTTGAATGATTTCTAGTTCCATGCCCCGAGCATCTTACTTTCACCATGGATGTCCAGTCCATATGCACCTCCATCACCCACTAGGAAGGCCTCAAAGCTCCCCGTTTCTTTCTGGACAACCAGTTTCCTTCCACCACCACTCTCCTCTGTCAGGTGGAACTTGTCCTCACTCTCAATAATTTCTCCTTTGGCTCCTTCCACTTCATTTAAACAAGTGCAGCCTATTGGGGGTAAGGTATTGGTGTGGGTGGAGAATTGGTTAGCAGACAGGAAGCAAAGAGTGGGAATAAACGGGACCTTTTCAGAATGGCAGGCGGTGACTAGTGGGGTACCGCAAGGCTCAGTGCTGGGACCCCAGTTGTTTACAATATATATTAATGACTTGGATGAGGGAATTAAATGCAGCATCTCCAAGTTTGCGGATGACACGAAGCTGGGTGGCAGTGTTAGCAGTGAGAAGGTGGAAAGGGGATCGAACCCGGGTCACTACAACAAGACTTTGGCAATCAGTGGCGGGACTTAGGCGGAGCAAGGATGTGGACCAGGGGATGAGCGTGGCCGGGAAAGAACAGAGGGCGGAATACCCTACTCCTATTAACAAGGAAAATTAACATAGGCAACCGACGCGGGAACGGAACTTAGAATATAGAGCACTCAGCGGTCGAGAGACAGCGTAAACACAGGCAAACAACGCGGATGGACAGAGGAGCGGTAGGCAGGCCAAACTCTTCTTGACCCCGGGCATTGGTGGAGCTGGACCTCTAACTGGGGACAGGCGGCAGGCAACACTCCTCTTACCATGGACCATTAACTGGAAAGGTAAATGGCTGGCAATCCTTATCTCGACACAGAATAGCGCAAACAAACAGCAGGCAATTCTTATCTGGACACGAAGTAGCACCTGAAGAGGCAAACGGTCGGGAATACTTACCTCGACACAGTATAGCGCAGTAAACAGCAGGCAATTCGTACGTTGATTCGGAGTAGCACATGAAGCGACAAGCGGCCGGCAATCACTTAGCTGGACACGAAGAGACAGAATTCCCGAAGCAGCCCCAGGCACCGAAGCAACTTAGAATCCACCATTCTCGACGGCCCAGAATGTCTCAGGTGGGCCGGTGCAGTCCTGAGTAGATGTAAGCCGGAGTTTTTATGCTGCCAGTACGAATGAGAATCAGGTGCCCTAATCAAGGAGCCTGGTAGAAGACGGGGAAAAGGGAATTAAAAGAAAATGAGGAGTCGATACACCAGACCGTGACACAGCCATGGTTACTTACATAGGTGCAAGCTCCGTCTGCCTTTTTATCAGCTATGTGGAAGCGGCTATGTTCCAAGCCTACACTGGTGTCACACCCAACATTTCCTACGCTATATTGACGACTCATTGATACTGCGGAGCTCATGGTTTCATCCAACATTGACTCCAACTTCCACCCTCCCCTCAAATTTACCTGGTCCATTTCCAACAGCTCTCTCGCCTTTTTCGATCTCTCTATCTCTATATCTGCAGACAACTGATCTACTAATGTCTATTAGAAACCTACTGACTCTTACAGATACCTGCACTCTACCTTTCACACCCTGTAACAAGTAAAATTGCCATCCCCCTCTCTCAATTCCTCCGTCTCCGCTGCATCTGCTCTCAAGATGAGGCTTTTCATTCCAGAACGAAAGAGATGTCTTCCTTCTTCAAAGAAAGGGGCTTCCCTTCTTCCACCATCAACGTTGCCTTCAAACGCATTTCTTCCATTTTCCCCACGTCTGCCCTGACCCCATCCACAACCACCCCACTACGGACAGGATTCCTCTTTTTCTTACCTAATACCACACCAGCCTCCACGCCCAGCAGGTAATTCTACGTAACTTCCACCATCTCCAACAGGATCCCACCACCAAGCACATCTTCCGCCATGCCGCCCCCCTCCCCCCGCCCCACTTTCTACTTTCTGCAGTGATCGCTCTTGACGCCACTCCCTTGTCCATTCATCCCTACCCATTAATATCACTCCGGACACTTATCCTTACAGGCAGAACAAGAGCTGTACCTGCTCCTACACCTCCTCCCTTATTATCATTCAGGGCCCCAAACAGTCCTTTCGGGTGAGCTGATAATTCTCCTTTGAGATTGTTGGGATCATCTACTGTACCTGGTGCTCCCGGTGTGGCCTCATGTATGTCGATGAGACCCGACGTAGATTGGACGAATTCCTCAACAACGCTTAGAAAAAGCGTAACCTCCCAGTGGCCACCAATTTTCATTCCACTTCCCATTCCCATTCCCATTCCGACACGTCAGTCCATGGCCTCCTCTGCTGTCGCAATGAGGCCACACTCAGGCTGCAGAAGTAACACCTTATATTCGTCTGGGTACCCCCCAAACTGATGGAATGAGCGTCGATTTTTCGATTTTTCTGTAACGCCCACCCCGCCCTTCACCATTCACCAATCCCATTTCCATCTCTTACTTTAACTCCTTACATGCCCATCACCTCTCTCTGGTGCTCCTCCCCTTTTCTTTCCTTCATGGCCTTCTGCCCTCTCCTATCGGATTCCTCCTCCTCCAGCCTCGTGTCTCTTTCATCATTCAACTAATCCGGTTCTTTACTTCACCCTTCCCCCGTCTCGGTTTCACCTATCACATTGTGATTCTTCCTCCGCCCCCACCCCCACCTCCCACCTTCTAACTCTGACTCCTCATCCTATTTTTTCTCCAGTCCTGAGATTCTCCAGCATTTTGCGTGCATTGCTTGCAGTTCCAGCATCTGCAGATTTTCTCTTGTTCCTTGGACTTTGTAGGTTTTATATCTGATTGTTTCTGTTTGGACTATCTCTGCTTTTGCACTTTGTTTTGCAGGTGTCTCATTCGGTATCATGGTGACATTTAAGCTCTGTTTATATCTATCACGTTTATACAATTTGGGGTAATTAAATTAGCAATGTCTTCCATTGTCGTTGTTTTCTTTGAGTGTCACTGATTCGTCTGGGCACTTGGGTTATCTTATTGGTCCTGAATTCATATGTGCTTCAGGGGCGACCTGTGTATTTCAGGGGCTCATGCCTCGATCCGTTTCCTCGGCCGTTGTGGATCTTTTTCTGTTGAAATTCGGACCGGGTTCTTCTGTATCTCATAAAGCATCTCGGTTCTGTATAATTTACTTGAGTTCCTGTTAACTTTGCTCGTTAACTTAGATGATGGGTGTTTTTTTTTTTTGCTTGAATTGCCGAATTCCCTGTGATTCCTGCACTTGAGTTCGCTAGTGACCGTAGCACCCATGGAAGTTCTGTGCTCGTGTGCGTATGGCGGGGTGGTGGGGGGCATGCCATAGATATGGGAAGTTGATTGTGTACTGTGGGGGGGGGGCGCGCAGAGACATGGGAGTTGGGCATGTCGGTGCTCCAGGGTTCGGGTGTAGTCAGACAAGGGGACGTCCCTGAAGCGGAAGTGAAGAGGTGTGTGACAAGTGGGCGTCTCAGATACAGTGGCAGAGGCCGCCCAGAGAGGGGTATCGGTGAGATGGAGGAAGTGGACCTGGGCAGGTGGATAACGAGCGTCGATTGATAGGGGTAGAGGACGAGAGGTGGAAGAAGGGCGTCCCAAAGACAGGACGAAAGCTTCGTTTCGGAGACGGACTTCAAAGGGAGCGTCCCAGAATAGGGAGGATGGAGGAAGGGGAGAGGACATCCCAGATTAGGGGAGGGAGGACTGTGTTACTAATCAGTCCGCCTGCATTCTGTTCCAACTAATTTAAGTTTGCCTTGCACAATTCGCCAAACACTTCCAGTCAGAACAGCACCCCTCCACCACTTCAGATTCACGAATAGCCTGTGCTTTGGCACCTTGTGGAAATTTTTCTAAACATCCGCTCATCAATCATCTTCGTCAACTCCTCAAAATCTCAGCCTAGTTTCTGAGACGTGAAATGTACCCACAAATGCATGTTGACGATCCCCAAATATGTCGACGTTCTTCCAGATGCAATTGGAGCTCTCCAATAATCATCGCCCATAATATTGCTGCATCTTCTGTCGGGCACCTCGATTTCCCTAATTAACACCGATGCTGCTTTTTTATACAAAGTGAAAGACTGTCCGCTCTGCTGTGCACTGGGGCGTCAATACTGTTCTGTTACTCAGAGGTAGTTTTTTTCTCTCTTTCTCAGTTCCGATAGAGAAAACAAGCTCTGCACAAATCGAAAAATTTCAAATTCTGTTTTGCATTTCCATTTGTATGTCAGTAACACAACTACTCAGAGGAGAAACCGTAAATATCCAAAACTCGGGAACACTGCTGCCCCTCCCATTTGTGGAGGGAAAAGTGTTGTCCTTCGGCTATCTCTGTACCATCGTTATCAATATAACTTTCAGGCCATGTCCTTCAATATTTCAAGGTTATGTGGTACATGATTTTAAAAGCTTTACCAGATGTTCATGGAAAGACCTGTGACAGTTCTATCTGGTCATATTCCAGTGAATTTTGGAAATCTCCTCCCCATTGATTCACTGCCTGTTCAATCTCTTTTAATCCTACACGTGGATCTCATGGCCATACCGACGTACGGCAATTAACATGAAACTGCGAGAGGCCCTCCACCAATGGGGGAATAGAAGAAGGGTCACGGTAAAACGGAAATTGGTGGTCCAATAATCTTGGAGAAGGGGTGCGATACACGGGGAATGTAGACTAACCAAATGGGTAATGACTAAAAAAGGATTGTTTATGGCACAGATCCAGTGAGCGGTAAATTGCGCTATGGCGCCACGAAATTAGGAATTATGGGGAAGCAACAATAAATGGCAAGTTATTGGAGAGCAACAGAAAGAATGGTTATTTAAGTGGGGATTTCACGGAGAGGCCCGGAAAAATAGGGAATTATGGGCAAGTATTACTCCACTGTCTCTCTGTCTGTGGCTGTGTCTCTCTCTCTCTCTCTCTCTCTCTCTCTCTCTCTCTCTCTCTCTCTCTCTCTCTCTCTCTCTCTCTACTTGGTTCTGAGTCTCTGTATCTTTGTCTCTTTCTGTCTCTGCCTGTGTCTCTGCCCCTGTCCCTGTCCTTGTCACAGTCCCTGCCCCCTACAGGCAAGCAGGCTTCATCCAAAGATTTGGGGTGAGAGTAGAACTGGAGGCTGTTATGTAAAGGTGAAAATGAAACATTTAGAGGGACCCTGAGGGGAAACTTCTTCACTCGCAAAGTGTGGAAGTGCGGACTAAGCTGCAATCAAAAGTGATGCATGTGGGTTCGATTACAACAGTTAAGAGATACTTCGGTAAATACAGGGATGGCAGGGCTGTGCAGTAATTCAGGTGCAGATCGATGGGACTCGGTACAATAGCAATTCGGCAAGGACTATGTGAACTGAAGGACCTGTTTCTGTGTTGTAGTGCTCTACGATTCTATGATCCAATGAATTTTTCTCTCCAGATGTCATGCAAACAAAAGATATTCACGGAATCTCGTTACGTGACAGTAATAAACCAACAAACCGATTTTTCTCGAATTTTGAATTTTATTCAATCCACCTTTGGTAACTTCAAAGTAGGAGTAATGTGAATAAATGGCTAATAGTCGGCACGTACTCAGGGGTCAAGGGGCCTACCTCGGGCACCCTTTCAAGAGACAGTACGCGAAGGAGCCTTACCATCCGAGGCATACGCACGTCCTTTACTACCATCCGGGTAGAGCTGCGGGTGCCTGAAGACTCACACAGAGTGATTCAGGACTGACCATGGACCAGTGAACACTAGTTCCTTATTCATTTTACAATATTATTTATTTCCCATTTGAGTCTAATGTCATCGTCTTGCGCTGTACTGCTGTCGCATAACAAAACCTCACGACAAATAAATGGTTTGTGTCACAGCATAAATGCAGGTGTTTGTACAACAACTGAGAAGTTGGAGCATGAATCCTAGTTCCAATGCAAAAGTAGGAAGATACAACGAATTAAATCCCAATTTAAACATTCGCATCCACATTGAATACAAAGTAAATACCGCCCATAACACAATGAAGTTACCGGAGATAAATAATAACAACACTATGGATTTCCTCCGGCTCTCGATCTCGGGATCTCTGAGGTTCTTTTCGCTTTTCTGACTCCGGAGTCTCCTGCGGGCTCGACTGGCCACGAAAATGTGTCTGACTGTTAAAGCATTGAGCAGTAAAATCACAACAAATGGGATACAGGGGTTGAGAATATAGTGAAGGAACTCAATTATTGTCCAGGTTACTGAAATCATAACACGGACATCGATGTAACAAAACCAAGGAGTATTTTCCAATCTGTACTGAGGTTCGTACATGAAATACCAGAACACATTTTTCAGACCGCTCAGTACAATCACCGTTCCCAGAACAGTAGTCGCGGTTTTCTCTGTGCAATACCAGGCTTTCAGTTTATAGCTACAAATGGCAATAAATCGATCAAACGTGAACGTGACCGTGAACCATACAGAACAGTCCGTGACTGCGTGAAGAAAGACGGCGTGAATATTGCACACGGGGAAGCTAAACACAAATCGCATCTCATGAACAATGGGAATCTGCCTCAGTATTACATCAAAGATAACGACCAGCAGATCGGCCGCCGCCATGGCCAGCAGGTAACGGGTAACGCAACTGGAGAGACCACATTTTCCCTGAGACAGGACAACAACCGTCGCCAGGTTAACTGCGAGGAGAACAAAGCGAATACATTACCAGTGTAGTTGAACAACTTCTTGCCGGGTCCACACTTGGAGCTCTCTGTGCGGTCTTCGTCATACTGTTTCCCGACAGACGTGTTAACTAAGAGTGAAAGGATTTTGCCTGGACTCCAGTCAATCTGTCTTTTCCGGAGAGGTGGGCCACAGTGGAATGAGGTATGTACTCAAGGGGATTTATAACATCATGAAAGACATAGACGATGCGTATGATCGCTGACTGTTCACCAGGGGAGGGCAAAACATTACAATGGGGGGGAGCATAGGTACAAGGTGAGAGGGAACCGCAGTACAATGATGTCATTGATTAAGTACTTGGAGAGGCAGTTGGAGGGCGTGGCTTATGTGGGGAGATGTGAACATGAAATTGTCGATAGCTTGCTGGGCTCTCCAGGGCGTGTTGGACCATAGGTCTTGAACGGGGCTGTGCCGCTCATTGACAAATGACAGGGAATGTGAATTCTGACATTATCGCACATTCACTCAATTGAAGTACACGCAGATGGAACAGAGCCCGTTGCATAATCGCGGGAAGGGAAACTCACTCTTTCTCCGTGTGTCGGACTGTAGTCTTCTAAGGAGCAATTGGAAATAAATCAGTTGAACAAAACTGTGCAAACACTTATCGATTCTTGAATGTAAATTGTAATTATACAGTAATTCATACAACATTAACTGGCGCAATCAAGGACATAATCATGTTGGACATTATTAAGTATCCATATTCAGTGTTTTTTCCCTTTTTTATAGTTTAGCACGGCTGCGCAATTCTCTAACACAAGTCCTTTGCACCTGTAAACACAGTCCCTCGCACAAAGAAAAAGATCTGGAACTTCCGACACATCAAAGCGGCTATCTGACATGCCAAGTAGCTCAGATTTTTTCAGTCTCTGTTTGATATATCTATTATTCTCAGGGTGTTCGTCTTCTTTCCCTTTCCGTCTTTACTTCAGGATCAATAATTGGACATGAGGGAAGCAAAATAAACAAACGTACAGTATTTCATGCTGACCAGTGAAATTCCCATTGTGAATAGCGGAGGTGCGGATTTCTGTTCTATGTGCCCTCCCGTAGCAACGGGTATATATTACGATCCCAGTAAGAAATCACAAGGAGTCAACACGCCCATAAAGGAGCTAAAACTGCATGCAGATTTAGCTATTATACATTTTTCATGCTGCAAATTAAACGACGGCTCTGCCGACTTACCGGGAACTCCAAGAACAGCCAAAGTAGGGTAATATATCTTCTGAATCATACGAATGGCTGCAAATATCTTCCACTCAGAAATCATCTCTATGTAACAGGGCAGTCTCTAATTCTTCTTGTCGTCGTCGACAATGGTCAACCTGTATGTAGAATGGCGTTTAAAAAACAACCCAGTTTAAATAGCAAAAAAAACGGAATCCCTCCCGTGGGGCAAAGGGTCTTATTGGTCTGGTGCTGATCACAAAGGTGGAGCAAGTTTCTTTAATTAATTCCCTTTAATATATTGTGTATGTGTTGCATAATATTCTGAAGTCATCGTGACGTGGTTGCATGGTGAAATTCACACAGCATTGGAAATGTGTTGATGTACCACGGAGAGACAAATTATCTCCAATCATCCTCATGCGCACTCAAGACTCTAGTTTCCTTTAATTTTCCGTCTCAACTGACCAGTCTGTTGTGGTTATCTGCAACTTAAGACAAAGCTTGAATCTTCATATCACTAACTTCTTGCTTAGTTAAGCATCGTTACCTTCACAGTGTGGGGATGAATATTAAAGTCACCCCAAGTCTGTTCCACGTTCAATGGCGCAGTGGAATAACCCTGTTATTTCTGTATATTTCTTTACACAGACTCCATTTACAAAGGGACCTTGAAGATCTCATCAAAGGAATTATCTCTGCTATCGACATTGCCTCTGGCAGAGTACATTCCATTCTTCGATCTGTGATATTAACGATATAGAAAAAGTCAAGGCTTGCTACAAGATAACATTTTCCATCACTAACTGTCTCCCGAGATCATTTCAGCTCAACATCCCATCGAGAAACCGACACAAGCGTACCATTTCTCTCCATGCTTGTTCGGAACCGATTTAAAACCTAGATTCTGGAGAGGAACAAACTGTCAATTGAAATTAGTTCTTAGAGAAGCACAAGTGAAATGTTTTAACCTCACAGATAGATCTATCTCGTGCATGAAAACATATTTGCAATCACTTTATTACCGAAATATTTTCTGTTCCAGTTGTTCCCATTTTAAATGCAGGGGGGCGCAAACTTGTATTCCCGCCTGCCTGTCCGCTGAACTTGATTGAAATTTTTCAGGTCTCATCTTTCCACAAGGTTCAATGCTGTTCTTAGATATATGCAGTAGGTAGTTATGTCCTTCCAAATACAGGCTATCAATATTCATTTTATCTTCGCCCTGCACCAAGCAAATTTTATTTTGCCTACATTCACATCAAATAACCCCAATTCTGCACCATTTGCTCCATCTATATCCTACACAAGAGGCTTTCGGTGACCTCCACAAATTGCACGTGTCATGATGATTCTGGTTGCACTATCAGTCAGTACGATGAAGGGGACCCAGTCTCTGCAGGAGGGAGAACAGAGATGCTGTGATGACGAAAGCAATTAGTTCCAGGCTGAAATGCACTGATTGTAATGTAAGGACATGCCTGATGTGGAAGATCATTTACCTGTTTTGATCAACATGTAAGTATCTAATCTGTCGCAGTCACATGACCAAGAAGAGGAAGGTGAGGAAATAATCAGCATTCCTGAATTGATTATGGAATACGTTATTCCTGTTGCGTGCAAGGATATCCGCCTCGTCCTTGAAGGATAAAAAGAAAACGAGACCATATGGGTCTGACTGAATTTTTAGCGCAATTAGTTTGCCATAAGTCAAAAATAGAACAGCCTACCGTCAGCTTGTACAGCCCTTCCACGATTAGAAACATAGAAACATAGAAAACCTACAGCACAATACAGGCCCTTCGGCCCACAAGGATGTGCCGAACATGTCCTTACCTTAGAACTACTTACGCTTACCTGCCCTCACCACCTAGTTCCTTCTGAAAACTGTCTTTTCATACCAAAGTCCAATCAGCCACACATTTTACCAACAACGAAACAGAATCAACTGCCTTGATTTCACGTACAGTAAATACCTCTCGTTCATCAGCGACATATATCTTGTTCACTTCGTCATTCCCGTTCCTCTCTTCCCTATCCTGTCCCTCCTCCATACTTCCCATGTCCTTTCAGATTTCTCGTTGGGAAGTTTATCTTATTTGACGTTAAGTCAACAGTCTCATACATGTGTGCTCCTAGGGCTTTTCCAACTCGGTCTCGCACTTCGGTGAGACTTGGATGGTGCAAGGGCAGAAATAGCTACTTCAAATGTCAGGCACTAGATGTTTCAGAAAGGACAGGGAGGGAGGCAAAAGAGGTGGGGGCGTGGCACTGTTGATCAGAGATAGTGTCACGGCTGCAGAAAAGGAGGAAGTCATGGAGGGATTGTCTACGGAGTCTCTGTGGGTGGAAGTCAGGAATAGAAAGGGGTCAATAACTCTACTGGGTGTTTTTATAGACCACCCAATAGTAACAGGGCCATTGAAGAGCAGATAGGGAGACAGATTTTGGAAGGGAGTAATAATAACAGTGTTGTTGTAGTGGAAGATTTTAATTTCCCAAATATTGATTGGCATCTCCCGAGTATGAGGGTTTTAGATGGGGTGGAGTTTGTTAGGTGTGTTCAGGAAGGTTTCTTGACACAATATGTAGATAAGCCTACCAGAGGAGAGGCTGTACTTGATCTGGTACTGGGAAATGAACCTGGTCAGGTGTCAGGTCTGTCTGTGGGAGAGCATTTTGGAAATACGTAGTTGATCACAGTTCTATCTCCTTTATCATAGCATTGGAGAGAGACAGGAACAGACAAATTAGGAAAGAATTTAATTGGAGTAGGGGGAAATATGAAACTAGCAGGCAGGAACTTGGCGGCATAAATTGGAAACAGATGTTCTCAGGAAAACGTACGGAATTAATGTGGCCAATGTTCAGGGGATATTTGCGTGGGGTTCTGCGCAGGTGCGTTCCAATGAGACGGAAAGGATGGTACGGTACGAGAACCGCGGTGTACAAAGCTGTCGAAATCTTGTCAAGAAGAGAAGAAGAGCTTACGAAAGGTTCAAAACACTAGCTAGTTATAGAGATCTAGAAGATTAAAAGGCTAGCAGGCATGAGTTTACGAATGAAATTAGGAGAGCCAGAAGGCGCCGTGAGAAGGCCTTGGCAAACAGGATTAAGGAAAGCCCCAAGACATTCCGCAAGTATGTGAAGAGCCAGATAAAACGTGAGAGAATAGGACCAATCAAGTGTGACAGTGGAAAAGTGTGTATGGAACAGGAGGTGACAGCAGAGGTACATGATGAATGCTTTTCTTCAGTATTCACTACGGAAAAGAATGTTGGCCATTGCAGGGGTGACTGAAAAGATTGAGCATGTAGATATTAATGAAGAGGATATGCTGAAACTTTTGGAAAGCATCAAGTTGGATAAGTCAGCAGGACCGGACGGGATGTACCCCAGGCTACTGTGGGAAGCGAGGGAGGAGATGGCTGAGCCTCTGGTGATGATCTTTGCATCATCGATGAGGATGGGAGAGGTCCCAGAGGATTGGAGGATCGCGGATTTTGTTCCCTTATTCAAGAAAGGGAGTAGAGATAGCCCAGGAAATTATAGACCAGACAGTCTTGCTACAGTGGTTGGTAAGTTGATGGAGAATATCCTGAGAGACAGGATTTATGAACATTTGGAGAGGCATAATATGATTAGAAATAGTCAGCATGGCTTGGTCAAAGACAGGTCGTGCCTTACGAGCCTGGTTTAATTTTTTGAGGATATGTCTAACTACATTGATGAAAGTAGAGCTGTAGATGTAGTGTATATGGATTTCAGCAAGGCTGTCAGGGCGCTGGAGCAGGGATCCAATCGCAGACCCAGTACTGTGCATACAGTGATATTAATTGAGTAACAAATCCCGAGGTGCAAACAAAGTCGGCGTCAAAGTTCAGGCAGAGATCAAAACATCCAGAGAAATCCAAAACCCAGAATCGGGAAACAGGCAGAGTCGATATCCAGAAGGATAGAATGAGGACAGGAATGCTGGAAAGGCTCAGGAAAATTCACTGACACAATCTGGCAACAAACAGCTGAAAACACAGGACTGAAATACACTGAGCAATAAACAGAGAGGCAGATGATAGGTGGAGCACAATGAGATACAAGTGGCAGCAATACAGGTAATAAAGAGAAACAGATGAGAAACGGAGTACTCAGTGATACAGGGGCCGGAGTATAGCAGGAGTGGGGACAGGAGCACATGACAATACAAAACCACAGATTGACGGCTAGGGGGAAACACACAAAAAGACAGATTTCAACTGGAGGTATTGACAAAGGTATTTGATAAGGTACCCCATGCAAGTCTTATTGAGAAAGTAAGGCGGCATGGGTGGTTGTAGACGGGTCAAATTCTGCATGGAAGTCGGTGACCAGTGGTGTGCCTCAGGAATCTGTTCTGGGACCGCTACTCTTCGTGATTTTTATAAATGACCTGGATGAGGAAGTGGAGAGATGGTTTAGTAAGGTTGCTGGTGACACAAAAGTTGGGGGTGTTGTGGATAGTGTGGATGGCTGTCAGAGGTCATAACTGGACATTGACAGGATGCAAAACTGGGCTGAGAAGTGGCAATGGAGTTCAACCCAGGTAAGCGTGAGGTGGTTCATTTTGGTAGGTCAAATATGATGGCAGAATATATTATTAATGGTAAGATTCTTGGCAGTGTGGAGGATCAGAAGGATCTTGGGGTCTGAGTCCATAGGACACTCAAAGCTGCTGCGCAGGTTGATTCTGTGGTTAAGAAAGTACACGGAGTATTGGCCTTCATCAATCGTGGATTTGAATTTACAAGCCGAGAAGTAATGTTGCAGCGATATAGGACCCTGGTCAGACCCCACTTGGAGTACTGTGCTCATTTCTGGTCACTTCACTACAGGAAGGATGTGGAAACCATAGAAAGGGTGCAGAGGAGATTTACAAGAATGTTCCTGGATTGGGGAGCATGTCTTATGAGAATAGGTTGCGTGAACTCGGCCTTTTTGCCTTGGAGCGACGGAGGATGAGAGGTGACCTGATAGAGGTGTATAAGATGATGAGAGGCATTGATCGTGTGGATAGCCAGAGGCTTTTTCCCAGGGCTGAAATGGCTGGCACGAGAGGGCACAGTTTTAAGGTGCTTGGAAATAGGTACAGAGGAGATGTCAGGAGTAAGTTTTTTTATGCAGAAGGTGGTCAGTGCGTGGAATGGGCTGCCGGTGGCGATGGTAGAGTCGGAAACGATAGGGTCTTTTAAAAGACTCCTGGACAGGTACAAGGAGCTTAGAAAAATAGAGGGCTATGGGTAAGCCTAGGTAATTTCTAAGGTAAGGACATGTTCGACACAGCTTTGTGGGTTGAAGGGCCTGTATTGTGCTGTAGGTTTTTTATATTTCTATGTTTCTAATTTATTGATCTTACCGAATCAGGCCGAATATTCATATCATATTGCGATTCATCAGCCTCATGCGAAACACTTTGTCCAAAAAAATCTGAAAATCAAAGTAAACAGCATCCACTGACTCTCCTTCGTCTTTCCTGCATGTTAAATCCCCAAAGAATTCCAGTCGATTGGTCAGGCAGATTTGGCAGTAAACCATGCTGACTTCGGCTCATTTTACCATGTGACCGAAACCTCATCGTTAATAATAGACTCTAACATCTTTTTTCCAATACTTTTATTAATTTCTACATAGAGGAATACAGAGTACAAGAAAGTATATATGAAAGGTCCAAAAAGATTTTTACAAATTACCGATTACATGATAACTATTCATTATAACAATCTCCTTACCCCGTATTCATGTAAGTTAATCAGTAGCTATATTGATATATACTAATTTATTACAAAAAAAGTCTAACCCCTACCAAGACCGAAGCTGTTTATTAAGGAGAAAAAGGGTAAAATACTTTCTCATATAATAAAAATTAATATTAACCAATATCTAAATTTAAACATTGAATTGAAGGTTTTGAAAGTTTTGAAAATAATTCAGAAAAAATTCCCCACAATGTTTAAAAGTCTTGACGAGATTCAGAAATTGAACAACAAATCTTCCCTAAATCGAAGCATGACATAACATCGCATAACTATTGAGCATGAGTAGGAGGAGAAACATCTTTCCATTTAAACAAAAGTGCCCTCCTAGCTATAAGAGAGCTAAAGGCCAAAATATGCAAATCAGATGTCTTCAGCTTGATATCTTGTCCTGTAACAATACCAAAAAGGGCCATCAGAGGGTTAGGGTAAAATTGACTTTGAAAAGTAAACAAAAAGTTTTAAAAACTTCCTTACAGTATTTTTCAAGACTCAGACAAGTCCAAAACATATGAATTAATGAACCTTCTCCATTATTACATCTGTCACAGTAAAGAGATATATCCGAATAAAAACGAGATAGCTTATCCTTAGTCATATGAGCTCTATGTACCACCTTAAATTGTTTGAGAGAATGGCGAGCACATAACGATGAAGTATTAACCCATTTTAAAATTTCATTCCAAGTTTCCTCAGATATTTATGTCTGTAAATCTTGTTCCCAGAGATTCTTAATTTTGTGTGAAGAAACATTCCTCGTCTCCAGTAACATACCATAAATATTAGATAGTGAACCATTATGAAAAGGTGTCGTTAAAAATTACGTCTAGTAAGTTCTCATCTGAGCTGATAGGAAATGTGTATAATTCAGATCTTAGAAAGTCTCTAATTTGTAGATATCTAAAAAAAGTGATTTTTGGGTAAGCTATATTTAGCTGACAATTGCTCAAATGAAAAAAGATTTCCTCCAACAAACAGATTCCAAAAACATTTAATACCCAACCTGTCCCATTCTTTAAAAACTAAATCAGTCATGGAGGGTTTTAAAAAAATTAGAATAAGTGGGACTTGAAAGAGAAAATCTCAATAAATCAAAATGTTTTGTAAATTGTATCCAGATCCGCAGAGTATGTTTAACTATTAAATTATCAGTTAGTTTACTTACAAATAAAGGAAGTGGGGATCCAAGAAGAGAAATAGTAGAAAAATTATTAACAGAGTTAGCTTCGAAAGAAACCCATACCAAACAGTCTACACGATTAATATAATATAGCCAAAATGTAAGATATCGAATATTAACTGCCCAGTAATAAACCCTAAAATTAGGTCAGACTAAACCTCCGGACTTTTTAGATTTATGAAGGTGAACTTTATTTAAATGAGGACGTTTATTTTTCCATGTATAGGAGGATAAAATAGAATCAAGAGAGTCAAAAAAAGGATTCAGGAATAAAAACGGGTAAAGCCTGAAAAAGATACATAAATTTAGGAAGAATATTCATTTTAATAGAATTAATTCGTCCAATCAACGATATTGAAAGAGGTGGCCAATTTAATGATATCCTTCTTACATGGTTCAATAAAGTAAGGAAGTTTTCTTTAAACAGGTGTTTGTGATTCTTAGTGACTGTTGCACCCAAATAAGTAAAAACCGGTCCCCCTGATAAAAGTCACAGTCGGTGACTTGTAAAGAATTTCGGAGGACGACGAGAGGATTGACAGCATTAGCTCACCTGAAGACTCAATTCACTCTCTCTCTTTCTCCATCACTACTCAACGAAATACCACGAACTGAACTGAACTTTACTCAACATCGTAAGTCGTATCTTTTTACCCCTAGACTTAAAGAAGCTTGGTTTTCATATATATATATTCCACACTTACTTTTATATATAATCATTGCTAACCTGTGTGATTTATTTACTTTGATATTACTGTATTGCGTAGTTACTAATAAATATTGTTAGTTGTTAGCAACATGAGACTCCAAAGTGGTTTCTATTTCTGCTGGTTCTTTATTCCCGTCACGGGGTACGTGGCATGTAGGTTCAATTTATATCCCGAAAACTGACTAAAACGGGAGAGTAAAGAAAGTACACAAGGTAACGAGGTCTCAACATTAGAGTTAAAAAGCAATATATCATCAGCGTAAAGTGAGATTTTGTGGGTGATACTTCTCCTTGGAATACCACAGATATCATTATATTCTCGAAAAGCAATGGCAAGGGGTTCCAAAGCTAAATCGAAAAGCAAAGGACTCAACGGACAGCCTTGTCTAGTTCTGTAGTGCAGTTTAAATGGTTTGGAATTTTGAAAATTAGTAAGAACCCGAGCAGAAGGAGATAGATAAAGTAATTTAATCCATTGAATAAAAACTGGTCCAAAATTAAATTTTTCAAAGGTTTTAAATAAATAATTTCATTCAATCCAATCGAAGGCCTTCTCAGAATCTAAGGATATCACACATTCTGATATCTCCTGAGAAGGAGAGTAAATAACATTTAGTACACAGCGTATATTAAAATGGGAATGTAAGTTTTTAATAAATCCAGTCTGATCATCAGAAATAATAGAAGGTAAATTTTTTTCAATCCTACAAGCCAGAACTTTAGAAAGTATTTTAGTATCAACACTGAGTAATGAAATTGGCCTATATGAAGAGCATTCAGTTGGATCCTTGTTCTTTTTTAGGATAAGTGAAATAGAAGCTTCACAAAAAGATTGAGGCAAACTACCCAATTTGAAAGAATCCAAAAAGACTAACTGTAACTGCGGTATAATTAATGAAGAAAAAGCCTTATAAAATTCTCCAGAAAATCCATCTGAACCCGGAGCCTTCTCCGAGTGTAATGAATGTATAGCCTTGGCGATTTCCTCATAAGAAATGGGTTGATAGATCTGTTTGTAATTATGTGCAGAAAGTGCAGGGATATTTAATTGAACTAGAAAATTATTCATTACAATATTATCTTTAGGAGAATCAGAACTATAAAATTTAGAATAGAATTCTCTAAAGGTATCATTTATTTCAGAGTGACCAGTTGTCCTATCACCATTAGTTTTGCAAATTTCTTTAATTTGTCATTTAACGACAAAAGTTTTTAATTTGTTGGCCAATACTTTGCCTGATTTATCTCCATAAATGTAAAATTGAGTTTTATCTTTAAGAAGCTGAGTTTCAATTGGATATGTTAACAGTAGATCATATTTAGTTTTAACTTCAACACATCTTTTATATAAAACAGGATCTGAGGCTATAGCATATCTTTGATCTAATTGTTTCAATTGATTGGTTAATTCAATTCTTTATTAGCTTTGTTTTTAACACTGGCAGTATAAGAACTAATTTGTCCTCTAATATAGGCCTTGAAAGTATCCCATTCAATAAGATTAGAAATCTCTTCCTTTTTATTCTCTTCAAAAAACAAAGTAATATGCCTCTCTAGACATTTTTAAAATTCCTTATCAGATAAAAAATGTACTAAAACGCCAAAATCTGTTTGTTTGAGGAAGACCAGGGAGATTTGAAGATAGAAATATAGGAGCATGATCTGAGACAGCAATCTCTTTATATTCACAGGAACGAACTGATGAAATCATTTGACTATCAATAAAAAAAAATCAATCCTGGAATACGTATGATGAACATCGGAAAAAATGAGTACTGTATTCCCTATCTAAAGGATGTAATAAACGCCAAACATCAACAATACCACACTTCAATAAAAAAAGATTGAATAAACAAAGCTGATTTATTAAGAAACGCTGGTTTAGAAGATGATTGGTCTTAAATTGGGTCTAGCCAACAGTTAAAATCTCCCCCCATCACCAAAGAATAAAGATTCAGATCTGGTAAAAACAAAAAAAAACTCTCAAAGAATCCTGGATCATCTACATTTGGGTCATACACATTGGCAAATACTATTAATTTATTATCTAGTTTTCCTGAAACTATAACAAAACGTCCATTAGTATCAGACACTACTTTATGTTGGACAAAGAAGAGTATATTATCTATAAAAATCGAAACTCCTCTAGATTTGGCCTGAAAAGAAGAATGAAAACAAAGTCCGTTCCAACAGCTAGAAAAACGTATATTATCACATTTGCGTATGTGAGTTTGTTGTAAGAAAATAATAAGGACCTTAAATTTCCTAATATAAGCAAAAATCTTATTACTTTTAACAGGGTGATTTAACCCTTTCACGATAAAACTAGATAAATTAACAGTTTGGTCCATTTTTAATATCATTTAAAGGAAGAATTAAAATGTAAGTTAAAACCAACCCATAAATCTTGAGAAATGGTAAGCAAGCAACAAATTGACTAAAAATTCGAAAACATGTTCTGAAGGAAAAAAACCATACCCCCGCCCACCTCCCAAAGAAAGAAAACCAACCAATAGAAAGTCGGCATCTAAAACTACGGACACCCCCCACAAAATACCTGGTGATCGCTCCAATTAGTTTCAAGGTTATTTATATTCCAACCTAGACTAAACAATATCCACACAAGAAATTCAATTCTCGTATATCAAAACTACAGTATTAAAAATACAAAAGGAAATTAGTTACAAAGGTTTACCAAAAATAAAAGATACAATTATTCATACAGAAAGACATTAAACATTTAATCTTATATCTTCAAAAGGCTTTTGACAAGGTCCCACACAGGAGATTAGTGTGCAAACTTAAAGCACACAGTATTGGGGGTAAGGTATTGGTGTGGGTGGAGAATTGGTTAGCAGACAGGAAGCAAAGAGTGGGAATAAACGAGACCTTTTCAGAATGGCAGGCGGTGACCAGTGGGGTACCGCAAGGCTCAGTGCTGGGACCCCAGTTGTTTGCAATATATATTAATGACTTGGATGAGGGAATTAAATGCAGCATCTCCAAGTTTGCGGATGACACGAAGCTGGGTGGCAGTGTTAGCAGTGAGGAGGATGCTAAGAGGATGCAGGGTGACTTGGATAGGTTGGGTGAGTGGGCAAATTCATGGCAGATGCAATTTAATATGGATAAATGTGAAGTTATCCACTTTGGTGGCAAAAATAGGAAAACAGATTATTATCTGAATGGTGGCCGATTAGGAAAAGGGGAGGTGCAACGAGACCTGTGTGTCATTATACACCAGTCATTGAAAGTGGGCATGCAGGTACAGCAGGCGGTGAAAAAGGCGAATGGTATGCTGGCATTTATAGCGAGAGGATTCGAGTACAGGAGCAGGGAGGTACTACTGCAGTTGTACAAGGCCTTGGTGAGACCACACCTGGAGTATTGTGTGCAGTTGTGTGCAGAACGAGGGGTCACAGTTTGAGGATAGAGGGGAAGCCTTTTAGGACCGAGATTGGCAAAAACTTCTTCACACAGAGAGTGGTGAATCTGTGGAATTCTCTGCCACAGGAAACAGTTGAGGCCAGTTCATTGGCTATATTTAAGAGGGAGTTAGATATGGCCCTTGTGGCTACGGGGGTCAGGGGGTATGGAGGGAAGGCTGGGGCGGGGTTCTGAGTTGGATGATCAGCCATGATCATAATAAATGGCGGTGCAGGCTCGAAGGGCCGAATGGCCTACTCCTGCACCTATTTTCTATGTTTCTATGTTTCATGAATAAACAGACTAAGCAGTTAGCCTTCAAATTTTAAAAACTTTTGTGCTTCAGCATTCAAACGAAACCATTGAAAGGATCTTGCCAGCAACTAAATTCAGGCATTGAGGACTGCAAGTGTATGTTTCAGTATGAGAATGGTAACGCTGAAAGGAGATTCACGCAGCAGACTGTTTTTATATAGTGGTAGATGTCTGGAGCCTGCTGCCAGAGGAAGAGGGGAAGCGGATACGATGGCAGCTTTTAAAGGGTCACATGGACACCTAAACAGGCTGGAAATGGGTGGGAGGTTATGGATTATGTGTGGACAGATGTGACTAGTTAAGTGTGGTACATTACTAAATTGGTTTCTTTCTCACACATGTACCGGGTACAGTGAAATGCTTGTCTACCATTCATACCATTCGGAAGGCTGGGAGAACCGGGTGGTTAATCGGCAGGAATTGGAGCGAGGTAGTTACACCTACGGTGCAAGACACAGGTAACTAGGTGATCGTCAGAAAAGGAAAAGCGATAAACAGCCAGGGCATGGCACACGTGGCCGTACCTCTCAATAACAGGAACACCATTTTGCATACTGTTAATGGGGAAGGCGGACTAGAAGCCACAGCAACTAGAAGTCTCTGGCATCGAGTCTGGTTCTGTAATTCAGAGGGTAATGGGGAGAGGTGTCCGGCAATGATGATTGGGATTCATTGGTTAAGGAAATAGACAAAGTATTCTGTGGACGATTGTCACGTACCCCGTGATGGGTTAAAGAACCAGCAGAAATAGGAAACACCCTGGAGTCCAGTATTGCTACTAACTAATTATATTTATTAGACTGCGCAATACAGTAATATAAATGCAGATAAATCAAACAGATTAGCAATAATTATATATAAGTAAGTATATCAGTAAGAGTGGAAATATATAAAAAGCAAGCTTCTTCAAGTCCAGGGGTAAATAGATAATCTTACGATGATGAGTAAAGTTCAGTTCAGTTCGTGGTATTGAGTTGAGTAGTGATGGAGAGAGAGAGAGCGGGGGAGATTTGAGTCTTCAGGTGAGCTGACGCCGTCGATCTTCCCGTTGTCCTCCGAAATCCTTCAGAAGTCACCGACCGTGACCACAACAAAGGGGACCATTCTTCTGTGGTGGAGCTATCAACCGAGACGAGGGCTGGAAACACAAATAACCCCCCACCGGTCACGCTCTGTTCACACTGCAAGAGTCACTGATGGATCCACCTGATCGATCCTCCAAAACCCACTTTTTCTGTGGGCACAACAAAGTTCATTCAGTTTCCAAACCCATGTATCTCAGATCTATCATCTGACCTTCTATTTATCTCCCGTACTGAGTACCAACTGACATTCAAACAGCTTCTCCCTTCTCTGTCTGTAAGAACGTACAAGCGGGCGATGTCCTTGGGAAAGTATAATGCGACACAACCTCGATACGAAACCCTTGGTCCAACTAGTCCTAGAATGCCCAACAAGCTGGACCCTATTTCCTGCTTTTGGCTCATGTCTCTCCGCATAAGCGGTGCCCAGTATGCGTCTATCCAAGTACCTACTAAATGACACGATTGTACCTGCGTTCACCACTTCCTCTGGCAGCTCATTCCAGGTAGTCGTAGCACTCTATGTGAAAAGTTGCCTCTCAGTTCCCTTTTATTTTTTCCCCGCCATCCTTTTCTGACGATCACCTAGTTACATGTGCCTCGCCCTAGTTATGGTCTGCCCTATCCTGGTGAACAGACAGCTATCATTCAGATGATCTATCTCTTTCATTATGTTATAAACACCGGTACGATCACCCCTTATTCCACAAACAACAGGAATTCTGCAGATGCTGGAAATTCAAACAACACACATAAAAGTTGCTGGTGAACGCAGCAGGCCAGGCAGCATCTCTAGGAAGAGGTGCAGTCAACGTTTCAGGCCGAGACCCTTCGTCAAGACTAACTGAAGGAAGAGTGAGTAAGGGATCCTGACGAAGGGTCTCGGCCTGAAACGTCGACTGCTCCTCTTCCTCGAGATGCTGCCTGACCTGCTGCGTTCACCAGCAACTTTTATGTGTATTACCCCTTATTCCACTATGGCCCACCTCTCGTGTCAAGACAGACGGACTGCAGTCCTGAAGAATTCTATTCGCTTTCAAGTTAACAAGGTCTTTCCGAAAACAGTATAACGTAACTGTACATAGAACTCCAAGTGCGGTCTCGGGAAGAAGTTATTCAACTAACACGGTAATGTATTCGCATTCGTTATCCTCACAGTTAACCTGCTGACGATTGTTGTCCTGTCTCGGGGAAAATACGGTCTCTCCAGTTCCGTTACCGCTACCTGCTGGCCATGGCGGCGGCCGATCTGCTGGTCGTTATCTTTGATGTAATACTGAGGCAGATTCCCATTGTTCATGAGTTGCGATTTGTATTTAGATTCACCGTGTGCAATATTCACGCCGTCGTTCTTCACGCTATCACGGACTGTTCTGTATGGTTCACGGTCACCTTCACCTTTGACCGATTTATTGCCATTTGCGGCCAAAGGCTGAAAGTCAGGTATTGCAGAGAGAACACCGCGACTACTGTTCTGGGAACGGTGATTGTACTGAGCGGTCTGAAGAATGTGTTCTGGTATTTCATGTACGAACCTCAGTACAGATTGGAAAATACTCCTTGGTTTTGTTGCATGGGTGTCCGTGTTATGGTTTCATTAACCTGGACAATAACTGTGTTCCTTCATTATATTCTTAACCCCTGTATCCCATTTGTTGTGATTTCACTACTCAATGCTTTAACAGTCAGACACATTTTCGTGGCCAGTCGAGCCCGCAGGAGACTCCGGAGTCAGAAAAGCAAAAAGAACCCCAGAGATCCTGAGATCGAGAGCAGGAGGAAATCCACAGTGTTGTTATTATTTATCTCCGGTAACTTCATTGTGTTATGGGTGGTATTTGCCTTCTATTCAATATGGAGTCGAATGTATAATGTGGGATACTATTCCTTACACCTTCCTGTCTTTGTATCGGAAATAGGATTCATGCTCCAACTTCTCAGTTGTTGCACAAACACCTGCATTTACGCTGTGACACAAACCAGGTTCAGGGAGCAGTTGAGGGCCGTGTTTACTCATCCCTTTACTCGACTGATCAAATCAATAAAACACTGATGACTGTTCGCGCGTTTACGGTATTCGACCTCAGAATTAAGATCAGCTTTATTATCACTGAGCAATATGACCCGAGATTTGTTATGCGACACTAGTACAGTTCAAAAGCCTAAAATTAAGTTGAAATGCAAAATGAATAAATAGCGTAAAATAAATAAGGAGCTAGTATTCACGGTATATTTGTCATTCCTTATTCACCGTGTGTGGGTCTTCAGGAGCCTGTGTCTCCTCCAGATGGTGGTAAAGGAAGTGGGCACGTCTCGGATCGTGAGGCTCCTTTGTGATGAAGGCTGCCTTCTACAGGCACGCCTCTTGAAAATGTCCCGGCAGCGGGACTCTTGGCCCCATGAGCCCCTGTCGACGAACAGCCACCCAATCACACTCATCCTCCATAAATCCAATTCTCCCCACGTTCTGCCATTGACCCTCATGGGAAGGTACAGTAGAAGAGTAACATCCAGGCCCTTTCAGATGTCGCAGGTAACTGACGCTGCTGAGGAAAACCCAAACACTCACACGAAGGACAGGAAAGGTCAGCACAGAGAGTACTGATGGGTCTCTGAAACCCCGAAGCAGCGGCTCAAAATCCAGCATCACCAATCCGCACAACTTCCAGTGGATTTCATTCACACCCTTCATTATTGTCTGCGGTAGAAACATGGGAAGTTTGGCTCCTTCCCGCTGCTCATTCGTTGGTGTTGTTCGTTTCCAAAAGTGCATTGAATACAATTCAAAATTCGAGATAAATCGTGTGTTGGTTATTATTGTCACATAACGAGATTCAGAGAATATTTTTGTCTGCGTGACATCTGGAGGGAAAATTTATTGGAGTCATGGCATCGTAGGGCTCTGCAACACATACAGGTCCTTCACCTCACATAATCCGTGCCGACCTGATATTATACCTTGCCCCACCGACCCGCACCTGCACCATAGCTGTCCAGACCCCTGCCGTGCATCTATTTAGCGAACTATTTCTTAAATGTTGCAACAGAACTGGAATCCCTCACCGTCGCTGGTAACCTGTTCCACAGTCCCACACGTTCCGAATAATGAAGTTTCCTCCTGGAGACCCTCTAAATATTTCACTTTTCACCTTTATCGCATGACCTCCAGTAATACCCTACGTAATATCTTTGGATAAAGCCTGTTTGCATTTACAAGGACATGGAATGGGACAAGTAGGGGGATAACGGTAGGGACAGGGGCAGAGACATAGGAGACAGAGATAGAGGGAGACTCGGTGACAGATAGATACAGCGATTGACAGAACAGAGAGAGACAGAGAGAGAGAAAAGATACAAACATAACTCCCTATATTTCGGGCCTGTATGAGAAATCCCCGCGTAATTAACCCATTTACATTTCAACTATTTCCTCATATATTGCTGCATTCCCATAATTCTTTATTTCGTGGCGCCACAGCGCTATTTACGAATGCTGGTGTCCTGTCATCAACAATACCTTATGGATAATTTCCCTTTATTACCCATTCACTTAGTCTACACTTCACCGTTTATCGCGTCCCTTCTCCGCTTTGGGAACTCCAGTTTCCGAATTCACCATCATGATTCTTCTATTCTCCCGTTAGCTGAGGGACTCCACAATGTCACATTGACTGCAGGCCCTATGTCGATACGGCAATAAAAACAGATCAGCTGTTTCTTCCTACAGCGTGGAGATTATTATCCCTAGGCCTCCCGTCCCATAATCCTCCCCCTTCTCCAGCTCTCTATCCCTTTCGCCAATCAACTTTCCACTCGTAGCTTCATCCGCCACCGCCCCCCCCCCCCCCCCCCCCCCCGTCTTCCCCTATCATTTCGAATCTTCCCCTCCCCCTCCATCTTTCAAATCTCTTACTATCTCTTCTTTGAATATAGACAGTAGATATTAGACACTAGAATACTACAGCACAGTACAGGCCCTTCGGCCCTCGATGTTGTGCCGACCCATATATTCCTTTAAAAAGTACTAAACCCACACTACTCTGTAACCCTCTATTTTTTTTTCATCCATGTGCTTGTCCAAGAGGCTCTTAAAGACCCCTAATATTTTAACCTCCCTGGCAAATCACTCCAGGCACCCACAACCCTCTGTGTAAAAAACTTACCCCTGATGTTTCCCCTAAACTTCCCTCCCTTAACTTTGTACATATGCCCGCTGGTGTTTGCTATTCATGCCCTGGGAAACAGGTACTGGCTACCCACCTTATCTATGCCTCTCATAATCTTGTAGACCTCTATCAAGTCACCTCTCATCCTTCTACTCTCCAAAGGGATAAGTCCCAGCTCTGCGAGCCTTGCCTCATAAGACTATTATTTCCAGTCCAGGCAACATCCTTGTAAATCTCCTCTGCACCCTCTTCACAGCTTCCACATCCTTCCTATAATGAGGTGACCAGAACTGAGCACAATACTCTAAGTGTGGTCTCACCAGAGATTTGTAGAGTTGCAACATGACCTCTCTGCTCTTGAACTCAATCCCCCTATTAATGAAGCCTAGCATCCCATAGGCCATCTTAACTATCCTATCAACCTGTGCAGCGACCTTGAGGGATGTATGGATTTGAACTCCAAGGTCCCTCTGATAATCCACAGTCTTAAGTAACCGACCATTAACCCTGTACTCAGCCTTCTGGTTTGTCCTTCCAAAATGCAGCACCTCACACTTATCCGGATTGAACTCCATCTGCCAGTTTTCTGCCCAACTATGCATCCTGTCTATATTCTCTTGTAAACTTCGACAACCTAGAGCTCCATCCACAACTCCTTCAATCTTCGTGTCATCCGCAACTTTACTCACCCATCCTTCCGCCTCTTCATCCAGGTCATTTATAAAAATCACAAAGAGCAAGGATCCCAGGACAGCTCCTTGCGGCACTCCACTAGTCACCGACCTCCAGGCAGAATACTTTCCTTCCACTACTGTCCTCTGCTTTCTTCCTGTAAGCCAATTTTTTATCCAACAGACAAGGTTTCACTGATCCCATGCCTTATGATTTTCTGGATGAGTCTTTCGTGGGGGACCTGGTCAAATGCCTTGCTAAAATCATATAAACCACATCCAGCGCCTTACGCTCATCAATTTTTTTGTTATCCTTTCAAAAAATTCAACTAGGCTCATGAGGCACGACCTTCCCTTCACAAAGCCATGTTGACTATCCTTGAGGTGACTGTACTTCTCCAAATGCTCATAGATCCTATCCTTAAGAATCCTTTCCAATAGTTTGCAGACCACCAACGTAAGACTCACCGGTCTATATTTCCCAGGGTTCTCCCTATGACCTTTTTTATAAAACAAGGGAAGTACATTTGCCATTCTCCAATCCTCCGGCACCTCCCCTGCAGCCAAAGAGGATTCAAAGTTCATAGCTACTGCTCCAGCGATCTCCTCTCTCACTTCCCACAGCCACCTGGGGTATATCACGTCTGGCCCTGGGGATTTACCAATCTTGATGTTTTTAAGAAGATCCAACACTTCTTCTTCCTTAATCTCCACATTGTCCAGCGCACAGGCCTGTTCTATTTCGGTCTCACCCTGATCAAGGTCCTTCTCACTTGTGAATACCGAATCAAAGTGTTCATTAGGACCTCCCCAATTTCCTCCGCCTCCAGGCACATGTTGCCTTCTTAATCCTTTAGCGGTCCCACCTTCATTCTTGTCATCCTTCTGTTCTTCACATACGCATAGAATGTCTTGGGGTTCTCCTTAATCCTAAAAGCCAAGGCCTTCTCATGCCCCCTTCGAGCTCTCCTAACTCCTTTCTTAAGTTTCGTCCTGGCTACCCTATATTTCTCATGAGCCCCTCCTGTTTCCTGCTTCTTATATCTAACATATGCTTCCTTCTTCCTCTTGACGAGTTGCCTCACGTGTTTCGTCAGCCACTGTTCCCTTTTCCTACCATTTTGTCCTTGTCTCAGTTGGACAAACCTATCCTGAACCCAGCACAAGTGGCCCCTAAACTTCCTCCACATTACTTCTGTGCTTTCACCCTTGAACATCTGTTTCCAATTTACTCTCGCTAGTTCCTGCCTCATCCCTTCATAGTTAGCCCTTCCCCAGTTAAGCACTTTTCCATATTATCTGTTTTTATCCTTTTCCATTGCTATGCTGAAGCTAAGGGAGTTGTGGTCACTCTCACCAAAATGCTCCCCCACCAAGAGGTCTGCCACCTGACCAGGTTCATTACATAGAACTAGATCCAGTATGGCCTCTCCTCTCATCGGTCGGTCCTTCTTGAACACACCTGACAAATTCAGCCCCATCTAACCCACCCCACCCCCTTGCAGTCAGGAGGTGCCAGTCAGTATGAGGGAAATTGAAGTCACCCATAACAACAACCTTGTATTTCCTGCACTATTCTAAAATTTGCCTGCTTACCTGCTCCTCGCTGTCCCGAGGGATTTTTGGGGCACTATAGACTACTCCCAGCACAGTGATTGATCCCTTCCTATTTCTGACTTCCACCTACACCGACTCAGTGGACACTCCCTCTGCAGCGTCCTCCCTTTCTATAGCCGTGATGTTATCCCTGATCGTAATGCTACTCCACGCCACCCCACCCCTCCCCCCCCCCACACACACATATACACAGACTTTTTCTACCTCCCATCCTAATGTTTTAAAACACATTAACCCGGTACCTGCATCAGCCAATCCTGCCCTTCCTCCAGCCAAGTTTCAGTAACGGCCACAACATCGTAGTTCCATGTACTGATCAATGCTCTAAGTTCATCCCCTTTATTCCTAATACTCCTAGCGTTGAATAGACACATTTCAACCCCTGTAACTGGCTCCATTTATGTTTTGTCCCCTGCCTGTACTTCCTCACCAACTCAGAACACATATTTTCATGCCCTTGTCCTTCTACCCTAATCTCTGCACTCACATTCTGATCACCACCCGACTGCCAAACTAGTTTAAACCCTCCCCAACAGCTCTAGCAAACCTGCCCGCCAGGATATTGGTCCCTTTCCAGTTCAGATGCAGCCCGTCCTTTTTATACAGGTCAGACCTTCCCCAGAAGAGATCCCAATGATCCAGAAATCTGAACCTTTGCCCCCTGCACCAACTCTTCAGCCACGCATTCATCTGCCATAACTTCCTGTTCCTACACTCTCTGTCTTGTGGCACAGACAGCAATCCCGAGATTACCATCCTTTAGGTCCTGCTTTTTAACTTCATTCCTAACTCACTACATTCCTTCTTCAGGGCATCAACACTACTCCTATCGATGTCATTGGTCCCCACGTGGACCATGACATCTGGCTGCTCACCCTCTCTCCTCAGAATACCGAGAACTTGATCCGAGATATCGCAGACCCTGGCACCAGGGAGGCAACAGTCCTTCCGAATTCTCGATCTCCCCCACAGAAACTCTTATCTCTCCCCCGAAATATCTAATCCTCTATCACTACTGCTCTCTGCTTTTCCTTCCTTCCTTTCTGAGCTGAGGGTCCAGTCTCGGTGCCAGAGACGCGGCCACTACAACATCTCCCTGGTAGGTTGTCCCCACCAAAAGCATGCAAAACTTATTGTTGATGGAAACGGCTACAGGGGTGCTCTGCTCTTTCTATCTATTCCCTTTCACTCTCCTGACAGTCACCCAGTTACCTGTCTCCTGACTCTTAGCGGTGACTGTCTCCCTGAAACTCCGATCTATTATTGCCTCTGCCTCCCGAATGATCCGATGTTCATCCAGCTGCAACTGCAGTTCCCTAACTCGGTTTAACCGGAGCTGCAGCTGGATGCACCTTTTGTAGGTGTAGTCCTCAGAGACAATTGTACTGTCCCTGACTTCTCACATCTTACAATCGGAGCACTGGACAGCCCTATCTACTGCCTCCATTACCAACTCCTAAGTCAATTAATTTAATTAAAGAAACTTACCTGGCCTTACCTCATTGGGAACAAGCTGGTCTTCAGCCTCCCGAGCCAAAGCCTCATAGTTCAACTGCTTCACTGGCCCACTCACTCATTGGCCGCTCTGCTTGAGTTACCCCTCTTTTTATTTGTTTGAGCTTCTCCATTTTCGATTGCCCTCAACCTACTTCGCTCTTTTAGGATTCGTTATCCGATGTTCACTTCTAAGTTTTCAAGCTATTTACAAAACGGAATTTCCGTACCTCCGCTACTAGGCCTCACTGGGGCGCCCTCATATGACGCCCATCTTTCACACGTCTCTGGGACACCTTCTACCACTGCTTATGACACGACCATTTCTAACCCATCTGCTCACATCCGTCTCTGGGACACCTTTAACCACTGTTCATGACACGAACACTTCTAACCCATCTGTTCATATCCGTCTCTGGGACGTCCTGTTCCCTGCCCTCACTCCGTCGCTGACAAGCACGCTGCCACATCTCTGGCTTGTCGACCCGCCACCCCCATCCCCCGTGTTTGTAACAACATATTGACACCACCCCCTTGCTCTCTTCAATACCACTCACTCTGCAACGCTCCTTCTGTCCCGATTTCTCCCCACCTCATTTCTGCAATTCCCCTTCACCCACCTCTCACAGACATCTCAGTGTTACTCCATTTCCACCTGCGTATGACGCTCTCCCGTCAAGGCAACACTCTTTCGCTCTCATCTATCTGACGCTTCTGTCCTTCCACCTTGAGTACCGCCTGAATAAGACTGAACCTACTCCGATGTCGGTAGCGTATACCTCAACAAGAAAGGGCAGTTTATAGTTGACTGGACGCAATATGTGAGCAGTGAGAAAAGCATTCTTAAAGTCGTTAAAGGCCGACGCCTCCTCTGCGTTCAAATTGCCGTTGTATTTCAAGAATTACAAATTGAATAAAAACAATTAATACAAATTGGGCATAAATCGTAATGACACCAAATGAGACAGCCCAGAGCTACGCCAAAGGCAAACAATAAGACATAAGGGGCAAACAATCCACGGAGCACGGCATACCCACAATGTACATGCTAACTGGAAAAACCAAGAACCTTTAAAAACGACCCCTGGTTTAGAATGTACTCCCACTACAAAACTGGACTCCTGGCAACTGAGGCGTGAAGCAGATGAAAATCAGCAATGTGGTCGGAATGCAAACGACCCCGGACCAGAACCCAACTCCATTCCTCCGGTCTATACCCCTCCCAATCGAGTAAATACTGAACTGCGCCTTAACTCGCCGGGAGTGAAGCAATCTGCGGACAGTGCAAACATTCTCCGTCTATGATTCTGGGAGTAGGGGGAAGCTTGGGAGGAGACTGTGAAGGATTCCTGAGGAGAGAGTTAGGGTTCGGGAACTCGGTCAGAGTTTCAGCAGACAAGGATCCATAACGTCATTGACTGGAGAGGTGGAATGCATTCGGAAAGATATGGTAAACTCTAATCGATAAATTGGAGGATTGATTGTCTTAACAATTCCAAAGGGCCCAATGAAGCGAGGAACTTGCATCCGGGATTCAATTTTCACGGGACGTCTTGGGTAGAGAGGTAAATCCGCTGACCACACACACAAAAAAGGGCCCAGTCGTCTCCTCCAATTGTCATGGAATTGGTGCTTCGCCGAAGTAACTATCAAAGTCCTCCTGGCTGCAAGCCATCACTGCTCAGAGCGCTTGACAAACTATTTGGCAGACGGAACAGGGACTTTCACTTCCTTCCTATGAAAGAGAGGAGGCATAAACCCAATCTGGAATTCGGAAGAAGACATGCTAAGCGAAGAATGCTGAAGGGTGTTATGAGCTATGTCCGCCCAAATGAAATGTTCACTGCAAGAAGATTGGTCACCAGTAAGAAGGCAACGAAGAATGGTGCGTCCCCAATCTTCGTTAGTCTTCGCAGTCTGACCATCCGTATGTGGAGGAAAGCCGGAAGAAATGTTTGTGGTTGTTTCTAATAAGTTTGCAAACTGTTTACAAAACTTGTAAGGAAACTGTGGATTCCTGACAGAGACAACATCGGAAGGCAACCCATATGCCCTAAAGAATCAGCTATAAATAAAGTCCGGAGTTTCACGGGATGCGTGCTCCCATTTGGGAACTTTCGCCCTTACTTTGGTGGTACAAAAGGGCGACCTAGAGGGACATTAGTGGGGAGTAGACTACTTTTCTCCTGTTTGCTTCTGACTTGAGAATAAACAGTTTATTCAATAGGCAAATGTTTATTCACCGAAAGTATCGACATCGACTTATCTATCGAATCAGGCGGGGTGCGGTGTGGGTGGTGGGGTGGTGGTTGAAAATGCCTCGATTGGGTGTCAGGTTTTGTGTACTCCGAACCCGAACGATAGGTAATGACAAAACTAAAATGTTTAAAATAAATGTCTCGCGGGCTTGTCGTGAATTATTTTTTTTTGCATTGTGGATATCAGCTGAGATCTTATTATCCGTCCATACGACTAACCGATGCTCAAGTCCATCCAACCAGTGCCGCCATTCTTTTATGGAAAGTTTAACAGCCAACAATTGCCGGTTACCTTTATCGTAATTGGACTGGGTTTGCGACGACAGTTTCCATAGGTAAACGCAGGGATGCAGCTTTTTATCGGAGGTGGCGCGGGGAACAAGACAGGCTCCACTCCGATATCGAAAGCCTGTACCTCACCAACAAAGGCAGATCAAAACGATTCTTAAGGTCATTATAGACAGACTCCTGCTCTGCCGTAGAAAGGAGATGACCCTGCTTTTTCTGGTGAGATTAATCAGGGGAGCAGCCAGATTCTTTAAAAATCTCCTATAAAAGTTAGGAAGCCGCACGAATCTCTGAATCTCGCTGACAGAAGTGGGAGGGGACCAGTCCCGAACGCCACGAGTTTCATCTGGATCCATTAATAGGTTTCATGGGAATTGACAAATTCTATAAAAGGAGACTTTAAGAAAACGAAGTTCTCACTGCTCTCGTTTGACAAATGTTAGTAGGTAATAAACATCGATTTCCCTAACTGTTATTGGAGACATGTTACTGATAAGAAGAAAAAACATTCAATATCATGTAGGTACAGGAAAACCAACCTGTTCAACATCTTCCTCAAGACATCATTTATGAATGACAGGAAAAGCTGCTCGTGTGTTAATGAGCCCAGAGGACATAGCTATGTATTCATAATGCCCGGTCGGAGTATTGAATACCGCCTTCCATGCATCACCCTGAAAAATCCGAATTAAATTGTCGGCATTTCTACGATCCAATATAGAGAAAATACTGGCCGTTTGCAGTATCGCAAAGTTGAGTTCATTGAGGGAAAGGGATAACGATTTGTAATGGTAATCTCGTTCAGATCCCGACTCTGAATACAGGCTCTCCGGATGTTATCCTACCTTGTGACAAAGAAGAACACCGCCCCTGGCGGGGAAGTCGAGGGCATGATGAACACTGATGGCAACGCCTCTTTAATGTAATCGTTCATAAGCCGTCTCTGACGACCAGAAATGGAGAGCAGCCACCCACAAGAAGGGCGGGAACCAGGCAGTAACCAAACGGTGCAATGATAATTACGTTGGGGTGGAAGCGAGTTAGCCTTTTTCTTCCTCAAAACTGAGAGAAGATGTGAATATTCAGAAGGAACTCTTGTAATCTCATTAATATTTTCTCAGTCAGGAAGTCCGGGCACGTGTTCGGGGATCTGGGTTTTGAACTCGGACACTCGGGGAACAGATTCATGACTCTGGGAAACCGATGTAAACAACTATTCCGATAACAGGAGACCAACCAGTACTAAATGTCTCTCCCCTGTCAAGCACAGGGACACACCGAAAAAACCAGAGATGCCCAAAAATAAAAGGGATCTCTGTAGAAATGAACACGTGGATCTTTACTGTTTCATAGTAATTCCCAATCGGGAAACCTAACGGTCCGGAAATGTAGCTCAACGTTACAAGAGTCATGAAGCTACCATCCAGGGCAACGGATGGATGGGGATCATCAGCCTTAGAGTCGGGGCCACTCAATTGTTGTGGCACCTCTAAATCTAAAAGTTTACACCATGACCCCGAGTTAACAAATGCCCGAATGTGAGACACCTTTTGATTCCATATCAAAAAAGAAGAACTTATGGGAGAAGCCCCAGGGACAGCCACATACTTCCCTTACTCTGTCTGAGTTTCACGAGACAAGGATTCACACCGACATTGGCCTGCGCCCCTGAAATAAACCCTGGGGCACGTAGGAATTCAGGACCAATCAGACAACCAAGCTGCTCAGAAGAGGCAATAATCCCCAAAGACAATAACTACGATGCTGGACCTTGAAATCACAGTGCTAAATAAATTATCCTAAATTGAATAAAAGTACTAAATTCAAGCAGAGCTTAAAATCACCATGACATCAAATGGACGCCTTCTATATATTGGCGAGACCCGACGCAGGCTGGGAGATCGTTCCGCTGAACACCTACGCTCTGTCCGCCAGAGAAAACAAGATCTCCCAGTGGCCACACATTTTAATTGCACGTCCCATTCCCATTCTGATATGTCTATCCACGGCCTCCTCTACTGTAAAGATGAAGCCACACTCAGGTTGGAGGAACAACACCTTATATTCTGTCTGGGTAGCCTCCAACCTGATGGCGTGAATATTGATTCTCTAACTTTCGTTATTGCCCCTCCTCCCCCTCACATCCCATCCCTTATTTATTTATTTAATGTATTTTAAATCCCCCCCCCTTTTCTCTCTCTCCCTCTTTTTTTCTCCCTCTGTCCCTCTCACTATAACTCCTTGCCTCCTCTCCACCCTCCGGGCTCCCCTCCCCGCTTATCTCTCTCCCCAGTCTTCCCGTCCCATGATCCTCTCCCTTCTCCGTCTGGTATCCCTTTTGCCAATCAACTTTCCAGCTCTTAGATCCACCCCTCCCCTCCTGTGTTCTCCTATCATTTCCGATCTCCCCTTCCCTCTCCTACTTTCAAATCTTTTAATATCTCTTCTTTAGTTCTGACGAAGGGTCCCGGACCGAAACGTTGACTGTACCTCTTCCTATAGATGCTGCCTGGCCTGCTGTGTTCCACCAGCATTTTGTGTGTGTGTGTTACTTGTATTTCCAGTATCTGCAGATTTCCTCGTGTCCGCAATTTATTTCCAGGTTCTGTAAAGTATCGTGTAAACTTTTTGGAGCAACTGAAACGTTTCTTGCGCTTTTTAGCCATAGGTGAATGGTCAGACAGGAAGGACTACCCTAAATTTGCAACGCATTCTTCGTTGTCTTCTTTCTGGTATCCAGTCCTCTTGGAGTGACCGTTTGACATGGGCGGAGATATCACTATTCTTCGCTTAACACGGCTCCTTTCGAAAGTCATTTTGGGTTATAAGCCTCCTCCCTTTCCTGAGCAGGAAGTGAAAGTCGCTGTTAAGCAGTTTGTCTTTTTCTCAACTGACAGTCTCAGCGTCCAGCAAGTAATTCTCAGTCACTTCCGCCATCTCCAACAGGATACCACCACCAAGCATATCTTCCCCCACCCCGCGCCCCTCGCCCTTTCTGCAGTGATCGCTACCGACGCGGCTCCCTTGTCCATTCGTCCCTCCCCACTAATATCACCCTTGGCACTTATCCTTACAAGCGGAACAAGAGCTATTCCTGTTCTTACACCTCCTGCCTCATTATCATTCAGGGCCCCAAACAGTCCTTCCGGGTGAGTTAATACTCCTCCTCTGAGTCTGTTGGGATTATCTACTGCAACCCCAGTGCTCCCGGTGTGACCTCATGTATGTCGATGCGACTCGACGTCGATTGGGCGAATGCCTCGATAACGCTTAGAAAAAGTGAGATCTCCCAGTGGCCGCCCACTTTAATTCCACTTCCCATCCCCATTTCGACATGTCAGTCCACGGCCACTTCTACTGTTGCATTGACACCACACTCAGGTTGGAGAAGTAACAATTTATATTCAAAGGGAGCGTCCCAGAATAGGGAGGATGGGGGAAGGGGAGAGGACATCCCAGATTAGGGGAGGGAGGACTGTGTTACTAATCAGTCCGCCTGCATTCTGTTCCAACTAATTTAAGTTTGCCTTACACAATTCGCCAAACATTTCCAGTCAGAACAACACTCCTCCACCACTTCAGATTCTCGAATAGCCTGTGCTTTGGCACCCTGTGGAAATTTTTCTAAACATCCGCTCATCAATCATCTTCGTCAACTCCTCAAAATCTCAATCTAGTTTCTGAGACGTGAAATGCACCCACAAATGCATGTTGACGATCCCCAAATATGTCGACGTTCTTCCAGATGCAATTGGAGCTCTGCAATAATCATCGCCCATAATATTGCTGCATCTTCTGTCGGGCACCTCGATTTCCCTAATTAACACCGATGCTGCTTTTTTATACAAAGTAAAAGACTGGCCGCTCTGCTGTGCACTGGGGCGTCAATACTGTTCTGTTACTTAGAGTTAGTTTTTTTCTCTCTTTCTCAGTTCCGATTGAGAAAACAGGCTCAGCATTAACTGCAAATTATCATATTCTGTTTTGCATTTCTATTTGTAGGTCAGTAATACAACTACTTAGAGGAGAAACCGTAAATACCCAAAATTGGGCAGCACTACTACCCTTCCCCCTCTGTGGAGGGAAAAGAATTGTTCTTCGGTTATCTCCGTAACATCGTTGTCAATATAACTTTTAAGCCATTTCCTTCAGTATTTTGAAGTTATGTGGCATATGATTTTAAAAGTTATACCAGATGTTCACGGAAAGGTCTGTGCCCGTTCTACCTGGTCATATTGCAGTGAATTTTGGAAATCTCCTCCCAATCGGTTCACTGCCTGTTCAACCGCTTTTAATCCTTCACATGGATCTCATTGCCGTGTCGACGTACGGCAGTTAACGAGAAACTGAGAGAGTCCCTCCACTAATGCGGGAATAGAAGAAAGCTTCCGGTGAATCGGAAATTCGGGCTCCAAGAATCATGGAGAAGGAGTGCGATATACGGGGAGTGTAGACTAACCAAATGGGTAATAAAGGGAGATGACTGAAAAGGGATTGTTTATGGTGCAGAACCAGTGAGTGGTAAATTGTGCTATGGCGCCACGAAATTAGAAATTATGGGAAAGCAACAATAAATTTCGAATTATTTGAGAGCAACAAACAGAAGTGTTAATTAAGTGGGGATTTCGCGGAGAGGCTCGGAAAAGAGGGAAATATGGGTGAGTATTTCCCCACTACTTCTGTGTCTGTTGTTGTGCGTCTCTCTCTCTCACTCTCTCTCTCTCTCTCTCTCTCTCTCTCTCTCTCTCTCTCTCTCTCTCTCTCTCTCTCTTCTCCCTTTCTCTCTGCTCCCTCCCTCTCCCTCTCTCTCTCCCCGCCCCTTAATCTGTATGTATCCATCTGTCTCTCTATTTGGTTCTGAGTCTCTGCATCTCTGTCTCTTTCTGTCTCTGCCTGTGTCTCTGCCCCTGTCTCTGTCCTTGTCACAGTCCCTGCCCCCAACAGGCAAGCAGGCTTCATCCAAAGATCTGGGGTGAGAGTAGAACTGGAGGCTATTACGTAAAGGTGAAAATGAAATATTTAGAGGGACCCTGAGGGGAAACTTCTTCACTCGCAAAGTGTGGAAGTGTGGACAAAGCTGCAATCAAAAGTGATGGACGTGGGTTCGATTGCAACAGTTAAGAGTTATTGCCATAAATACAGGGATGGCAGGGCTATGCAATAATGCAGGTGCAGATCGATGGGACTCGGTACAATAGCAATTTGACAAGGGTTTCTGGACTGAAGGATCTGTTTCTGTGTTGTAGTGCTCTACGATTCTATGGTCCAATGAATTTTCTCCCAGATGTCATGCATTGGGGCTAGATTGTTGGGCACTCTGGTCGACAAGGACTTACTTGAACTCAGGGGCTTATATCGGGGCTGTGTCACTCACTGACCAAATGACAGTAAATGTCTGTTATGTAACGATCGCACATTCAGTCAATTGAATTAACAGGAAGAGTATACGCAGATGGAATAGAGCCGTTGCATTAGCTCAGGAAAGATAACTCACTGTCTCCTCGTGTGGCGGACTGTTCTCTTCAAGATGTAAATGGAAATAAATCAGTTGATCAAATCCATGCAAACACTTCACCAATTCTTGAATGCAAATTGTTATTATACAGCAATTCATAGCTTAACTGGCGTAATCAAGGGGCCATAGCGTCTTCGACAAGATAATGCTGGGCATATTTCACTGTCCACATTCGGTCCTCTCTCCCTTTTTTTTATAGTTTTACACGGCTTCACAAATCTCTAACACAAGTAATTTGCTGCTGTAAACACGGTCCCTCACACAAAGAAAATGACCTGGAACTTCCACCCTATCAAAGCTGCTGGCTAACATGCTGAGTGGCTCCGTCGCTCTCAATCTCTGTTTAATAAATCCATTATTCTCAGTGTGTTTGTCTTTTATTTTCAGTCTTTCCTTCAGGATCATTATTTGGACGTAAGGGACGCAAAACATATAAACGTACAGTATTTGATACCAACCAGTGAAAATCACATTGAGAATGGAGAAGTGCGGATTTTTCTTCTGTTTTCAGCCGTAGCAGCAGTTAATATATATGACCCATACCAGTAACAAATCACAATGCGTCAACACCGATACAACAGCTAAAATTAGATGCATATTTATCTGTAATTAATATTTTACGATGCAAATTAAACGTTGGTTCTGCCGGCATATCGGGAACTCCAAGAACAGCCAAAGTTGGATAATATACCTTCTGGGTCATACGAATAACCGTAAATATCCTCCGCTCAAAAATCATCTCTATATAACGGGTTTCTCTAGGTATACATGTGGTAGTCGACAATGGTCTACCTGAATGGAGAATGGCATTTTAAAAAGAACCCCACTTAAATAAATAAAGCAAAAAAATGAAGAACCCTTACCGTGGGGCCAAAGGGTCTTAAAGGTCTGGTACTGATCACAATCCCATAATTAATTCCATTCAGCATATTGCGCATGTGTTGCATAATATTCTGAAGTGATCATGACGTGGATGTATGGTGAAACTCATAGAGCGCTGGAAGACTGTTGATGCGCCACTGAGAGACAAATTATCTCCACTCATCCGCATGATCGCACAAGACATCATCTAGTTTCTTTCAGATTTCCCTTCTCTTGGGGAGGGTTTAAACTAGATCTGCAGGGGGATGGGAACCAGAGTGCCAGAGCAGGTAGTGGAGCGGGGATGAAAATAAATGATGTTAAAAGTTCATGCAAAGTCACAAATAGAAGGGTTGCGTGTGGTGGTAATAATCTTCTGAGGTGTGTCTATTTCAATGCAATTATTCTGGGGAAGGCAGACGAGCTGAGGGCGTGGATTGGCACATGGAATTACGACATTATAGCCATTAGTGAAACTTGGCTGCAGGAGGGGCAGGACTGGCAGCTTAATGTTCCAGGGTTCCGATGTTTCAGGCGTGATAGAGGCAGATGAATGAAGGGTGGGGGGGGTTGGCATTGCTAGTCAGGAAAAATGTTACAGCAGTGCTCAAGCAGGAAAGATTAAAGGGCTTGTCTTCTGTGTCCATATGGGTGGAGCTGAGAAACAGGAAAGGAACAACCACATTAATGGGGTTGTATTACAGACCACCCAATATTCAGCGAGAATTGGAGGAGCAAATCTGCAGAGAGATAGCAGACGACTGCAGGAAACATAAAGTTGTGAGAGTAGGGAATTTTAATTTTCCAAATATTGATTGGGACTCCCATACTGTTAAAGATCTAGACAGGTTAGAGTTTGTAAAATGTGTTCAGAAATGTTTTCTAAATCAATATATAGAGGTACCAACTAGAAGGAATGCAATATTAGATCTCCTATTAGGGAACGAGCTAGGACAGGGGACGGAAGTGTGTGTAGGAGAACACTTTGATTCCAGTGATCACAACACCATTAGTTTCAACTTGATCATGGATAAAGGTAGATCTGGTCCTCGGGTTGAGGTTCTAAACTGGGAAAAAAAGCCAAATTTGAAGAATTGAGAAAGGATCTAAAAAGCGTAGATTGGGACAGGTTATTCTCTGGCAAGGATGTGATTGGTAAGTGGGAGGCCTTCAAAGGAGAAATTTTGAGAGTGCAGAGTTTGTATATTCCTGTCAGGATTAAAGGCAAAGTGAATAAGAATAGGGAACCTTGGTTCTCAAGGGATATCGGAATTTTAATACAGAAGAAGAGAGAGATGTATGACAAATATAGGAAACAGGGAGCAAATAAGGTGCTTGAGGAGTATCAAAAATGCAAAAAATACTTAACAAAGAAATCAGGAGGGCTAAAAGGAGACATGAATTTGCTTTGGCAGTCCAGGTGAAGGATAATCCAAAGAGCTTCTACAGGTATATTAAGAGCAAAAGGATAGTAAGAGATAAAATTGGTCCTCTTGAAGTTCAGAGTGGTCGGCTATGTATGGAATCAAAAGAAATGGGGGAGATCTTAAATGTTTTTGCGTCTGTATTTACTAAGGAAACTGACATGGAGCCTATGGAAATAAGGCAAACAAGTAGTGAGGTCATGGAACCTATACAGATTGAAGAGCAGGAGGTGCTTGCTGTCTTGAGGAAAATCAGAGTAGTTAAATCCCCAGGACCTAACAGGGTATTCCCTCGGACCTTGAAGGAGACTGGTGTTGAAATTGTAGGGGCCCAGGCAGATATATTTAAAATGCCGGTATCTACGGGTGAGGTGCCGGAGGATTGGAGAGTGGCTCATGATGTTTCGTTGTTTAAAAAAGGCTCTGAAAGTAATCCGGGAAATTATAGGCCGGTAAATTTGACGTCGGTAGTAGGTAAATTATTGGGAGGAGTACTAAGAGATAGGATCCACAAGTATTTGGATAGACAGGGACTTATTGGGAAGAGCCAACATGGCTTTGTGCATGGTAGATCATCTTTAACCAATCTATTACAGTTTTTTTCGAGGAGGTTACCAGGAAAGTGGATGAAGGGAAGGCAGTAGATGTTGTCTACATGGACTTCAGTAAGGCCTTGTACAAGATCCCGCATGAGAGGTTAGATAGGAAGATTCAGTCGCTAGGTATACACGGAAAAGTAGTAAATTGGATTAGACATTGGCTCAATGGAAGAAGCCAGAGAGTGGTAGTGGAGGATTGCTTCTCTGAGTGGAGGCCTGTGACTAGTGGTGTGCCACAGGGATCAGTGCTGGGTCCATTGTTATTTGTCATCTATATCAGTGATCTGGATGATAATGTGGTAAATTGGATCAGCAAATTTGCTGATGATACAAAGATTGGAGGTATAGTGGACAGTGAGGAAGGTTTTCAAAGCTTGCAGAGGGATTTGGACCAACTGGAAAAATGGACTGAAAAATAGCAGATGGAGTTTAATACAGACAATTGTGAGGTATTGCACTTTGGAAGGACAAACCAAGGTAGAACATACAGGGTAAATGGTAAGGCACTGAGGAGTGCAGTGGAACAGAGGGATCTGGGAATACAGATACAAAATTCCCCTTCAGTGGCGTCACAGGTAGATAGGGTCGTAAAGAGAGCTTTTGGTACATTGCCCTTCATAAATCAAAGTATTGAGGATTAGAATTGGAATATTATGATGAGTTTATATAAGGCATTGGAGAGGCCGAATTTGGAATATTGTGTGTAGTTTTGGTCACCAAATTACAGGAAGGATATTAATAAGGTTGAATTAGTGCATAGAAGGTTTACAAGGATATTGCCGGGACTTGAGAAACTGAGTTACAGAGAAAGGTTGTAGGATAGGACTTTATTCCCTGGAGCATAGAAGAATGAGGGGAGATTTGATAGAGGTATATAATATTATGATGGGTATAGGTAGAGTGAATGCAAGCAGGCTTTTTCCACTGAGGCTAGGGGAGAAAAAACCAGAGGACATGGGTTAAGGGTGAAAGGGAAAAAGTTTAAAGGGAACATTAAGGGAGCTTCTTCAGACAGAGAGTGGTGGGCGTGTGGAATGAGCTTCCAGATGAAGTGTAAATGCGGGTTCACTTTAACATTTAAGAAAAACTTGGACAGGTACATGGATGAGATATGGAGGGATATGATCCAGGTGCAGGTCAGTGGCAGAGAAATGGTTCGGCACAGGCAAGAAAGGGCAAAAGGCCTGTTTCTGTGCTGCAATGTTCTATGTTTCTATGATTCTATAAATAGCTGACCAGTCTATTGTGATTATCTGCAACTTAAGACAGAGCTTGAATTTTTCAGTCACTAACTTCTTGCTTTGTTAAGCATCGTTACCTTCACCGTATATCTGAATATTGAAGTCACTCAACGCCTATTCCACGTTCAATGGTGCAGTGCAGTAACCCCGTTAATGTCCTAATATTTCTGCACGCAGACTCCATTTTTAAAGGAACTTTGAATACCACATCAATGTTTTATCTCTAGTAAAGACATGGCATCTGGCGTTCATCGATCTGCGTTGTTAACGGCTTGCAAAAAGTCACTAAAAGAAAACGATTTCCATCACTGACTAACCCCCGAGATTACTTCAGCTCAACATGCCATCGAGAAATTGACACAAACATTACATTCTTCTCCATGGACATTCGCAACCGAGGTATAACCTGGATTGTGTGGAAGAAGAAATTGTCAGTTAAATCAGTTCAGAATAAAACACGAGTGAAATGTGATCATTTTCAGCCTCACGTCTAAATCAGTCCGTGTACGAAAATATAATCGTTATCATGTATTACCATAATAGTCTCGCTTCCTGGGTTCCCAATCTAGTTCAATCGCACGACGGTCCCTCACTTCAAATGCTGGGGCACCAATTTGTATTCCTATGTACCAGTCTACAAAACTGGTTTGAAATTTTTCCACAACGTTCAATGCTGTTCTTAAATATATTCAGTAAGTACCGAGGTTCTTCCACATATTCTACTTAAGTTCGTTCTGCACTAACCAAGTTTTATTCTCCCCATGTTGGCATTAAATAACCCAAATTCTACACCATTTGTTCCAACTGTATCCGAGATAGCACCAAAGTGAATGAAACTCGCTTCGAGTGACTTCCACAAATTGCGCGTACCATGATGATCCTGGTTCTACTATCAGACAGGACAATGAAGGGAATTCAGTCAGAGCAATAAGAGAATAGAGTTGGGGTGATGGCGAAAGCAATGAATTCTAGGCTGCACCGCACTGATTGTAACGAAAGGACTGTGCCCGGTGTGGAACATCAAATACCAGTTTTGATCGACATTTAAGTATCTGCTCTGTCGCAGTCACATGAATAAGGAAGTGGAAAATGAGGAAAGAAGTAGCATTTCAGGATTGGTTATGGAGTATGTTATTCATGATGCGAGCGAGGATATCCACCACGACCCAGAAAGATAAAGGAACGAAACTATATGGTCAGACTGAATTTGCAGCCCAACTCGCTTGGTGGATGGCAATGATCAAATAGACAACAGTCAACTTGGTCAACCTTCGTACCATTCCTAGTTATTTTTCCTAAAGTGCTGCCACTTCATATTAAAGTCCAAACAGCCGCACGTGACACCAAAGAAGGAATAGAACCTGCTAGTTAGATATAACGTTCAATTATTCATTCTGGTTCATCAGCGAGATTCCTTTTTTGAACCCGACACCAATATTGTTCTCTTCCATTCAAATCTATCCATACCCCCAAATAATCTCCTCGTGCGCTTTCAGATTTCCAGTTCCACAGTTTTTCTTGTGTCAACATGAGGCATCAGTCTCCTGTGTGTGCTCCGATAGCTTTTCCACTTCGGTCTCGCACTCTTGGTGAAAGAGACCCAAACAATTTATTGATATGAGCAAATTAGGCCGAAGATTCGAATCATATTGCGGTCTAGCAGCCGCATGTGTGACACCTTGTCAAGGCTTTCTGTAAATCCAACAATAAAATCTACTGATTCTTGTTTGCCTTTTTTGCCCGTTATTTCCTCATAGAATTCCAACAGATTTGTCATTCAAGATTCCCGTTAAGGAAACCATGCTGACTTCGCCTCATTATACCATGTGCCCGAAACCTCATCGTTGATAATGGAGCCTATCATCTTGCCAATAGGCATTATGGACCGAGGAAGAAGTTATGGGAGAAGCTCAAGGGACCGCCAAACTGGTTACGAATAAGCACATTAACAATATATTTACAGACAAACAGGAAAACTCTCACTTAGATATCTTAGCCACTCTCGGTAACAGAAACTACAACAGTAAACGTTCAGTAACTGTCACAACTATGGGTCGTTTTTAAAAGAGAATGAAGTTTTATTTTTCAGTTACTGTGTGTATTGTACTTTCTCTGCGTCACTCGTGGATAAGCAGTATTCCAAGGATTGGTTCCCTTCTCTGTCCAATAGTTTGTCTTTCGACTAGTTCTACAGGTGTCCATTTGATGTCATGGTGATTTTAAGCTCTGTTTGAATTTAATACTTTTGTTCAATTTAGGATAATTTAATTAACGCTGTGATTTCTAGCATTGTAGTTATTGTCTTTGGGGATTATTGCCTCTTCTGAGCAGCTTGGTTGTCTGATTGGTCCTGAATTCCTACGTGCTCCAGGTTTATCCCTTTCCCTCAATGAACTCAACTTTGCGATTCTGCAAACGGCCAATATTTTCTCTATATTGGATCGCATATATGCCGACAATTTAATTCGGATTTGTCAGGGTGATGCATGGAAGGCGGTATTCAATACTCTGACCGGGCATTATGAATACATAGCTATGTCCTCTGGGCTCATTAACACGCGAGCAGCTTTTCCTGTCATTCATAAATGATGTCTTGAGGAAGATGTTGAACAAGTTGGTTTTCCTGTACCTACATGATATTGAATGTTTTTTCTTCTTATCAGGAAATGTCTCCATAACAGTTAGGGAAATCGATGTTTATTACCTACTAACATTGTCAAACGAGAGCAGTGAGAACTTCGTGTTCTTAAAGTCTCCTTTTATAGAATTTGTTATTTCCCATGAAACCTATTAATGGATCCAGATGAATCACGTGGCGTTCAGAACTGGTCCACTCCCACCTCTGTCAGCGAGATTCAGAGATTCGTGCGGTTTCCTAGCTTTTAAAGGAGATTTATTAAGAATCTGGTTGCTCCCCTGATTAATCTCACCAGAAAAAGCCGGGTCATCTCCTTTCAACGGCAGAGCAGGAGTCTGTCTATAATGACCTTAAGAATCGTTTTGATTTGCCTTTGTTGGTGAGGTACAAGCTTCCGACATCGGAGTGGGACCGTCTTGTTCCCCGCGCCACCTCCGATAAAAGCTGCATCCCTGCGTTTACCTTTGGAAACTGTTGTCGCAAACCCAGTCCAATTACGATAGAGGTAACCGGCAATTGTTGGTTGTTAAACTCTCCTTTAAAGAATGGCACTGATTGGATGGATGAGTAACGGTTTGTCGTATGGACGGATAATAAGATCTCAGCTGATATCCACAATGCAAAAAGCATTAATTCACGACAAGCCCGCGAGACATTTATTTTAAACATTTTAGTTTTGTAATTACCTATCGTTCGGGTTCGGAGTACACAAAACCTGACACCCAATCGAGACATTTTCAAGCACCTCCCCACCACCCACCCCGCCTGATTCGATAGTTAAATCGATATCGATACTTTCACTGAATAAACATTTGCCTATTGTATAAGCTGTTTATTCTCAAGGCAGAAACAAACACGAGAAAAGTAGTCTACTTCCCACTAATGTCTCTCCAGGTCGCCCTTTTGTGCCACCAGAAGTAAGGGCGAAGGTTCCCAAATGGGAGCACGCATCCCATGAAACTCCGGACAGTAATTACAGCTGATTCTTTAGTTCACATGGGTTTCCTTCCGATGTTGTCTCTGTCAGTAGTCCACAGTTTCCTTACAAGTTTTGTAAACATTTTGCAAACTTATTAGAGCAACCACAAACATTTCTTCCGGGTTTCCCTCCACATACGGATGGTCAGACTGCGAAGACTAACCAAGATTGGGGACGCACCATTCTTCGTTGCCTACTTACTGGTGACCAATCCTCTTCCAGTTTACATTTCAATTGGGCGGACATAGCTCATAACACCCTTCAGCATTCTTCGTTTAGCATGTCTTCTTCCAAATTCCAAATTGGGTTTATGCCTCCTCTCTTTCATAGGAAGAGAGTGAAAGTCAGTGTTCCGTCTGCCAAATAGTTTGTCAAGCGCTCTGAGCAGTGATGGCTTGCAGTCAAGAGAACTTTGATACTTACTTCGGCGAAGCACCAATTCCATGACAATTGGAGGAGACGACTGGGCCCTTGTTTGTGTGGTCCGCTGGTTTGTCTCTCTACCCAAGACGTCCCCTGAAAATTGAATCCCGGATCCAAGTTCCTCGCTTCATTGGGCCCTTTAGAATTGTTAAGACAATCAATCCTCCAATTTATCGATTACAATTCACCATATCTTTCCGAATCCATTCCAACTTTCCAGTCAATGACGTTATGGATCCTTGTCTGCTGAAACTCTGACCGAGTTCCCGAACTCTAACTCTTTCCTCAGGAATCCTACACAGTCTCCTCCCAAGCTTCCCCCTACTCCCAGAATCATAGACGGAGAATGTTTGCACCGTCCGCAGATTGCTTCACTCCAGGCGAGTTAAGGCGCAGTTCAGTATTTACTCGATTGGGAGGGGTATAGACCGGAGGAATGGAGTTGGGTTCTGGTCCGGGGTCTTTTGGATTCCGACCTCATTGCTGATTTTCATCTGCTTCACGCCTCAGTTGCCAGGAATCTACTTTTCAAGTGGGAGTTCATTCTTAACTGTTTTAAAAGGTTCTTGTTTTTCCAGTTAGCATGTGGATTGTGGGTATGCCGTGCTCCGTGGATTGTTTGCCCTTTATGCCTTATTGTTTGTTTTGGCGCAGCTCTGGTTTTCTACTTTGATTTGCAGCTGTCTCGGTTGGTGTCATTGCGATTTTAAGCTCAACTTGTATTAATCGTTTTTATTCAATTTGTATTTCTTGATATAAAATGGCAATTTTAATGCGGAGGAGGAGTGGGCTTTAATGACCTTAAGAATGCTTTTCTCACTGCTCAGATATTGCGTACAGTCAAACTATAATCTGCCCTTTCTTGTTGAGGTATACGCTACCGACATCCGAGTAGGTTCAGTCTTATTCAGGCGGTACTCAAGATGGAAGGACAAAAGCGTCAGATGCATGAGGGAAAAAGAGTGTTGCCTTGACGGGAGAGCGCCATACGGAGGTCAAAGTGGAGTAACACTGAGATGTCTGTGAGAGGTGGGTGAAGGGGAATTGCAGAGATGAGGTGGGGAGAAATAGGGACAGAAGGAGCGTTGCAGAGTGAGTGATATTGAAGAGAGCAAGGGAGAGGTGTCAACATGATGTTCCAAACACGGGGGATGGGGGTGTCGGGTAGACAAGCCAGAGATGTGGCAGGGTGCTTGTCAGGGACGGAGTGAGGGCAGGGAACAGGACGTCCCAGAGACGGATGTGAGCAGATGGGTTAGAAATGGTCGTGTCATAAACAGTGGTAGAAGGTGTCCCAGAGACGTGTGAAAGATGGGCGTCATATGAGGGCGCCCCAGTGAGGCCTAGCAGCGGAGGTACGGAAATTCCGTTTTGTAAAGAGCTTGAAAACTTAGAAGTGAACATCCGATAACGAATCCTAAAAGAGCGAAGTAGGTTGAGGGCAATCGAAAATTGAAAAGCTCAAACAAATAAAAAGAGGGGTAACTCAAGCAGAGCGGCCAATGAGTGAGTGGGCCAGTGAAGCAGTTGAACTATGAGGCTTTGGCTCGGGAGGCTGAAGACCAGCTTGTTCCCAATGAGGTAAGGCCAGGTAAGTTTCTTTAATTAAATTAATTGACTTAGGAGTTGGTAATGGAGGCAGTAGAATAGGGCTGTCCAGTGCTCCGATTGTAAGATGTGGGAAGTCAGGGACAGTACAATTGTCTCTGAGGACTACACCTACAAAAGGTGCATCCAGCTGCAGCTCCAGTTAAACCGAGTTAGGGAACTGCAGTTGCAGCTGAATGAACATCGGATCATTCGGGAGGCAGAGGCAATAATAGATCGGAGTTTCAGGGAGACAGTCACCCCTAAGAGTCAGGAGACAGGTAACTGGGTGACTGTCAGGAGAGTGAAAGGGAATAGATAGAAAGAGCAGAGCACCCCTGTAGCCGTTTCCATCAACAATAAGTTTTGCATGCTGTTGGTGGGGACAACCTACCAGGGAGATGTTGTAGTGGTCGCGTCTCTGGCACCGAGACTGGACCCTCAGCTCAGAAAGGAAGGAAGGAAAAGAAGGGAGCAGTAGTGATAGAGGATTAGATATTTAGGGGGACAGATAAGAGTTTCTGTGGGGGAGATCGAGAGTTCGGAAGGACTGTTGCCTCCCTGGTGCCAGGGTCCGCGATATCTCGGATCAAGTTCTCGGTATTCTGAGGAGAGAGGGTGAGCAGCCAGATGTCCTGGTCCACGTGGGGACCAATGACATCGATAGGAGTAGTGTTGATGTCCTGAAGAAGGAATGTAGGGAGTTAGGAATGAAGTTCAAAAGCAGAACCTCACGGGTGGTAATCTAGGGATTGCTATCTGTGCTACGAGACACAGAGGGTAGGAACAGGAAGTTATGGCAGATGAATGCGCGGCTGAAGAGTTGGTGCAGGGGGCAAGTGCTCAGATTTCTGGATCATTGGGGTCTCTTCTGGTGAAGCTCTGACCTGTATAAAAAGGACGGGCTGTATCTGAACTGGAAAGGGACCAATATCCTGGTGGGCAGGTTTGCTAGAGCTGTTGGGAAGGGTTTTAACTAGTCCCCCTCTATCACGTCTGAAACACTGGAAACCCGGAACATTAAGCTGCCAGTCCTGCCCTTCCTGCAACCAAGTCTCACGAATAGCAATAATGTCATAATCCTATGTGCCAATCCACACCCTAAGCTCATCTGCCTTACCTACAATACTCCTTGCATTGAAATAGATGCACCTGAGAACATTTCCATCACTTACAAACCTTTGATTTCTGTCTGTACATGCAGTTGTCTCATAACCTTTAACCTCTTCCACCTCACTATCTTCTCTAACACACTGGTCACCGCCCCCCCCCCCCCGCCCACCGGAGCAGCAATAACAAACCTTCCCAGAAGGATGTTAGTCCCCCTCCGCTTCAGGTTCAAACTATTCCATCCGAACAGGTCCCATCTTCCCTGGAACAAAGCCCAATTAACCAGGAACATGAAACCCTCCCTCCTGCAACATTTCCTGAGCCAAGTATCTAGCTGCATTATCTTCCTTTTTCCAACCTCACTAGCATGTGGAACGGGTAGCAATCCTGAGACTGCAACCCTGGAGGTCCTGTCCTTCACCTTGGCACCGAACTACCTAAACACCCTTTACAGGACCTCTTCCTCCTTCCTATCCACATCATTAGTCCCTAAATGGACCACGACATCTGGCTGCTCACCGTCCCTCCTGAGAATACCGAGAACGTGATCCGAGAAATCGCGAATTCTGGCACCAGGGAGGCAACAGACCATCTGGAATTCCCGATCTCTCCCACAGAACCTCTTATCTGCCCCCTAAATATCGAATCCCCTATCACTACTGGTCTCCTCTTTTCCCTCCTTCCTTTCTGAGCTGAATGTCCTGTCCTGATGCCAGACACACGACCACTACAACTTGTCCCTGGTTGGTCGTCCCTACCAACAGTACCCAAAACGGTACACTTATTGTTGATGGGAACGGCAGGGGTGCTTTGCTCTATCTGTCTATTCCTCTTCCCTCTCCTGACAGTCACCCAGCTACCTGCCTCCTGACTTTTAGTGGTGACTATCTCCCTGAAACTCCTGTCTATTTCTGCCTCTGCCTCACGAATGATCCCAAGTTCATCCAGCTCCAGCTCCAGTTCCCTAACTCGGTTTATCACGATGCTGTTCTTTCTGTACTGTTACTTTTCTGTTAGTGGAGGGGAGTGGTTGTTTTATGGGAGTCGATATTTGTGTTTTGGGGATTGATGATCGGGATGCTGTTCTTTTTTTTTGTACGGGGATTGGAATGATGTTTCTTTCTGAATGACTTCCATTTTCTTTCTTTGTTTTGTGGCAATCTGCAGAAGACAAATTTCAGGGTTTCAGATATGCTTTGATAATGAATGAACATTTGAAAAGGGAGGAGAGTGCATAAAAGGACACGAAGCTCAGAAAGGGATTTAAATTTAAACTGATAGTAACATGGGTGCAAAATTGAAAAAGGTGATGAATACAGCACTGAAAGTGTTATTTTTGAATGCTCACACTGAAGGAATAATGTCAACAATCTTATAACACAGTTAGAAATTGTCAGGTATGATGTCACACCTTTCCATCCCCTCCACTGTCCATAGGAATTTCTCCCTAGGTGACTCCATTGTCCATCCATCCCTCCCTATTGATCTTCTTCCCTGGCACTTGTCCTTGCAAGTGGAACAAGTGCCACACCTTCCCTACACCTCCTCCCTCGCTACCATTCAGGGCTTCAGGTGACTGACGCTTCACCCAAGAATCTGTTGGGCCATCTACAGCATCCCATGCTCCTAGTGTTGCCTCTTGCCTACTGGTCAGACCCAATGCGGATTGGAGACGGGTTTGCCAGGAAAATCAGGTTCCTCCGCAGGCTGCCCATTTCAATTCTGCTTCCCATTCCCATTCTGACATGATAGTCCATGGCCTCCTCTACTCCCACGATAAGGCCACACTCAGGTTGGAGGAGCAACACCTTATATACAGTCTGGGTAGCCTCCAGCCTGATGGCATGAACATCGATTTCTCAAACTTCCAGAGATTGCACTCCCCACTACTCCTTCACCAGTCCCCATTCCCATTCCCTTCTCTCGCTTTATCTCCTTACCTTCCCATGACCTCCCTGTGGTGCTCATCCCCCTTTCATTTCTTCAATTCTGTTCTCTCCTATCTCCTAGTTTGGCAGGGTGGTGGGAATCAGAATGTGAGTGCAGAGATTAGGGCAGAAGGACAAGGGCATGAAAATATGTGTTCTGAGTTGGTGAGGATGGCAGGGGACAAAACATAAATGTAGCCAGTTAGAGGGGTTGAAGTGTGTCTATTTCAACGCTAGGAGTATTAGGAATAAAGGGATGAACTTAGAGCATTGATCAGTACATGGAACTACGATGTTGTGGCCATTACTGAAACTTGGCTGGAGGAAGGGTAGGATTGGCTGATGCAGGTACCGGGGTTTAGGTGTCTTAAAAGAATAGGATGGAAGGTAGAAAAAATGTGTGGGGGGGGGGTGTGGAGTAGCATTAGGAACAAGGAAAACATCATGGCTATAGGAAGGGAGTGTCCACTGAGTCGGTGTGGGTGAAAGTCAGAAATAGGAAGGGATCAATCACTGTGCTGGGAGCAGTCTATAGGCCACCAAATAGCCCTCGGGACACTGAGGAGCAGATAAGCAGGCCGATTTTAGAATGCTGCAGGAAATACAGGGTTGTAGTTATAGCTGGCTTCAATTTCCCTCATATTGACTGGCACCTCCTGACTGCAAGGGGGATAGATGGGGCTGAATTTGCCATGTGTGTTCAAGAAGGATTCCTGACACAGTATGTGGACCGACCGATGAGAGGAGAGGCCATACTGGATCTAGTTCTGGGTAATGAACCTGGTCAGGTGGCAGACCTCTTGGTGGGGGAGCATTTTGGTGAGAGTGACCACAACTCCCTTAGCTTCAGCATAGCTATGGAAAAGGATAAAAACAGACAAAATGGGAAAGTGCTTAACTGGGGAAGGGCTAACTATGAAGGGATGAGGCAGGAACTAGCGAGAGTAAATTGGAAACAGATGTTCAAGGGTGAAAGCACAGAAGTAATGTGGCAGAAGTTTTATGGACCACTTGTGCTGGGTTCAGGATAGGTTTGTCCCACTGAGACAAGGAAAATATAGTAGGAAAAGGGAACAGTGGCTGACGAAACAACTGAGGCAACTCGTCAAGAGGAAGAAGGAAGCATATGTTAGATATAAGAAGCAGGAAACAGAAGGGGCTCATGAGAAATATAGGGTAGCCAGGACGGAGATTAAGAAAGGAGTTAGGAGAGCTCGAAGGGGGCATGAGAAGGCCTTGGCATGTAGGATTAAGGAGAACGCCAACGCGTTCTATGCGTATTTGAAGAACAGAAGGATGACAAGAATGAAGGTTGAGCCGCTAAAGGATAAAGAAGGCAACATATGCCTGGAGGCAGAGGAGGTTGGGGAGGTCCTAAATGAATATTTTACTTCAGTATTCACAAGTGAAAAGGACCTTGATCAGGGTGAGGTCGAAATAGAACAGGCCTATGTCATTTCTAAGGTAAGGACATGCTCGGCACAGCATTTGTTAAGTGTGTCCAGGATGGATTCCTGTCACAGTATGTGGACAGGCCGACCAGGGGGAATGCCATACTAGATCTAGTACTAGGTAATGAACCAGGTCAGGTCACAGATCTCTCAGTAGGTGAGCATCTGGGGGACAGTGACCACCGCTCCCTGGCCTTTATAATTATCATGGAAAAGGATCGAATCAAAGAGGACAGGAAAAATTTTAATTGAGGAAAGGCAAATTATGAGGCCATAAGGCTAGAACTTGCGGGTGTGAATTGAGGTGATGTTTTTGCAGGGAAATGTACTATGGACATGTGGTTGATGTTTAGAGATCTCTTGTGGGATGTAAGGGATAAATTTGTCCCGGTGAGGAAGATAAAGAATGGTAGGGTGAAGGAACCATGGGTGACAAGTGAGATGGAAAATCTAGTCAGGTGGAAGAAGGCAGCATACGTGAGGTTTAGGAAGCAAGAATCAGATGGGTCTATTGAGGAATATAGGGAATCAAGAAGGGAGCTTAAGAAGGGGCTGAGAAGAGCAAGAAGGGGGCATGAGAAGGCCTTGGCGAGTAGGGTAAAGGAAAACCCCAAGGCATTCTTCAAATATGTGAAGAAAAATAGGATGACAGGAGCGAAGGCAGGACCGATTAGAGATAAAGGTGGGAAGATGTGCCTGGAGGCTGTGGATGTGAGCGAGATCCTGAATGAATACTTCTCTTCAGTTTTCACCAATGAGAGGGAACTGAGTCAGTGGAGGCAGATACACTAGTGAAGTTTAAGAGACTACTAGACAGGTATATGGAGGAATCTAAGGTGGGGGCTTATATGGGAGGCAGGGTTTGAGGGTCGGCACAACATTGTGGGCCAAAAGGCCTCTACTGTGCTGTAGGTTTTCTATACTTCACCACTCCTCGCTCCAATTCCAACCTCACTCTTTCCGAACACTCTGTGCTAATGCTTTCCTCCATGCTAATGCTAACCTCATCATCAAACCCACAGATAAGATGGGGTCCTGCAGTGTTCTGGCGGACCGACCTTTACATTGCTGTGGCCCGGCATCGATTCTAAGACACCTCCTTCTATTACCCCACCAACAGGATCCCATGAAGGAGAACCAGGCTAATGTCTGCCACACCATCACTGAACTTGTTAACTCTGGGGTTCTTCCATCCGCTGTCACCAACCCCATAGTTCCCGCACCTCCTACCCAATATCCAACTACCTGTCTGTCCAGTTAGACCCATTTTTTTCTGCTTCTTCCTGCCCCGTTGAACATATCTGTATACCTTGACTCTATTTCATTCACCCTGGTTCAATCCTTTCCTACTTACATTCATGACTCTTCACACACTCTTGATTGTTTGAATGATTTCTAGTTCCATGCCCCGAGCATCTTACTTTCACCATGGATGTCCAGTCCATATGCACCTCCATCACCCACTAGGAAGGCCTCAAAGCTCCCCGTTTCTTTCTGGACAACCAGTTTCCTTCCACCACCACTCACCTCTGTCAGGTGGAACTTGTCCTCACTCTCAATAATTTCTCCTTTGGCTCCTTCCACTTCCTTTAAACAAGTGCAGCCTGTTACATTGGGGGTTAGAAACGAACCCAAGTGCAGTACACTGACATGTAGGAAGCATTAACAGAAGTGTGTTTATTAATAGTTGCAAGGAAGGCCGGGGAGCGAGGATTAGGCTGAGGGGAGCCAAGGAGTGAGCGAAGGTGGACCGGGGATCGAACCCGGGTCACTACAACAAGACTCTGGCAATCAGTGGCGGGACTTGGGCGGAGCAGGGATGTGGACCAGGGGATGAGCGTGGCCGGGAAAGACCAGAGGGCGGAATACCCTACTCCTACTAACAAGGAAAATTAACATAGGCAACCGACGCGGGAACGGAACTTAGAATATAGAGCACTCAGCGGTCGAGAGACAGCGTAAACACAGGCAAACAACGCGGATGGACAGAGGAGCGGTAGGCAGGCCAAACTCTTCTTGACCCCGGGCATTGGTGGAGCTGGACCTCTAACTAGGGACAGGCGGCAGGCAACACTCCTCTTACCATGGACCATTAACTGGAAAGGTAAATGGCTGGCAATCCTTATCTCGACACAGAATAGCGCAAACAAACAGCAGGCAACTCTTATCTGGACACGAAGTAGCACCTGAAGAGGCAAACGGTCGGGAATACTTATCTCGACACAGTATAGCGCAGTAAACAGCAGGCAATTCGTACGTTGATTCGGAGTAGCACATGAAGCGACAGGCGGCCGGCAATCACTTAGCTGGATAAGAAGAGACAGAATTCCTGAAGCAGCCCCAGGCACCGAAGCAACTTAGAATCCACCATTCTCGACGGCCCAGAATGTCTCAGGTGGGCCGGTCCAGTCCTGAGTAGATGTAAGCCGGAGTTTTTATGCTGCCAGTACGAATGAGAATCAGGTGCCCTAATCAAGGAGCCTGGTAGAAGACGGGGAAAAGGGAATTAAAAGAAAATGAGGAGTCGATACACCAGACCGTGACACAGCCATGGTTACTTACATAGGTGCAAGCTCCGTCTGCCTTTTTATCAGCTATGTGGAAGTGGCTATGTTCCAAGCCTACACTGGTGTCACACCCAACATTTCCTACGCTATATTGACGACTCATTGATACTGCGGAGCTCATGGTTTCATCCAACATTGACTCCAACTTCCACCCTCCCCTCAAATTTACCTGGTCCATTTCCAACAGCTCTCTCGCCTTTTTCGATCTCTCTATCTCTATATCTGCAGACAACTGATCTACTAATATCTATTAGAAACCTACTGACTCTTACAGATACCTGCACTCTACCTTTCACACCCTGTAACAAGTAAAATTGCCATCCCCCTCTCTCAATTCCTCCGTCTCCGCTGCATCTGCTCTCAAGATGAGGCTTTTCATTCCAGAACGAAAGAGATGTCTTCCTTCTTCAAAGAAAGGGGCTTCCCTTCTTCCACCATCAACGTTGCCTTCAAACGCATTTCTTCCATTTTCCCCACGTCTGCCCTGACCCCATCCACAACCACCCCACTACGGACAGGATTCCTCTTTTTCTTACCTAACACCACACGAGCCTCCGCACCCAGCAGGTAATTCTCCGTAACTTCCACCATCTCCAACAGGATCCCACCACCAAGCACATCTTCCGCCATGCCGCCCCCCTCCCCCCGCCCCACTTTCTGCTTTCTGCAGTGATCGCTCTTGACGCCACTTCCTTGTCCATTCATCCCTCCCCATTAATATCACTCCGGACACTTATCCTTACAGGCAGAACAAGAGCTGTACCTGCTCCTACACCTCCTCCCTTATTATCATTCAGGGCCCCAAACAGTCCTTTCGGGTGAGCTGATAATTCTCCTTTGAGATTGTTGGGATCATCTACTGTACCTGGTGCTCCCGGTGTGGCCTCATGTATGTCGATGAGACGCGATGTAGATTGGACGAATTCCTCAACAACGCTTAGAAAAAGCGTAACCTCCCAGTGGCCACCAATTTTCATTCCACTTCCCATTCCCATTCCCATTCCCATTCCCATTCCGACACGTCAGTCCATGGCCTCCTCTGCTGTCGCAATGAGGCCACACTCAGGCTGCAGAAGTAACACCTTATATTCGTCTGGGTACCCCCCAAACTGATGGAATGAGCGTCGATTTTTCGATTTTTCTGTAACGCCCACCCCGCCCTTCACCATTCACCAATCCCATTTCCATCTCTTACTTTAACTCCTTACATGCCCATCACCTCTCTCTGGTGCTCCTCCCCTTTTCTTTCCTTCATGGCCTTCTGCCCTCTCCTATCGGATTCCTCCTCCTCCAGCCTCGTGTCTCTTTCATCATTCAACTAATCCGGTTCTTTACTTCACCCTTCCCCCGTCTCGGTTTCACCTATCACATTGTGATTCTTCCTCCGCCCCCACCCCCACCTCCCACCTTCTAACTCTGACTCCTCATCCTATTTTTTCTCCAGTCCTGAGATTCTCCAGCATTTTGCGTGCATTGCTTGCAGTTCCAGCATCTGCAGATTTTCTCTTGTTCCTTGGACTTTATAGGTTTTATATCTGATTGTTTCTGTTTGGACTATCTCTGCTTTTGCACTTTGTTTTGCAGGTGTCTCATTCGGTATCATGGTGACATTTAAGCTCTGTTTATATCTATCACGTTTATACAATTTGGAGTAATTAAATTAGCAATGTCTTCCATTGTCGTTGTTTTCTTTGAGTGTCACTGGTTCGTCTTGGCACTTGGGTTATCTTATTGGTCCTGAATTCATATGTGCTTCAGGGGCGACCTGTGTATTTCAGGGGCTCATGCCTAGATCCGTTTCCTCGGCCGTTGTGGATTTTTTTCCTGTGAGTTCCTGTTAACTTTGCTCGTTAACTTAGATGATGGGTGTTTTTTTTTTTTGCTTGAATTGCCGAATTCCCTGTGATTCCTGCACTTGAGTTCGCTAGTGACCGTAGCACCCATGGAAGTTCTGTGCTCGTGTGCGTATGGCGGGGTGGTGGGGGGCATGCCATAGATATGGGAAGTTGATTGTGTACTGTGGGGGGGGGGCGCGCAGAGACATGGGAGTTGGGCATGTCGGTGCTCCTAGGGTTCGGGTGTAGTCAGACAAGGGGACGTCCCTGAAGCGGAAGTGAAGAGGTGTGTGACAAGTGGGCGTCTCAGATACAGTGGCAGAGGCCGCCCAGAGAGGGGTATCGGTGAGATGGAGGAAGTGGACCTGGGCAGGTGGATAACGAGCGTCGATTGATAGGGGTAGAGGACGAGAGGTGGAAGAAGGGCGTCCCAAAGACAGGAGGAAAGCTTCGTTCCGGAGACGGACTTCAAAGGGAGCGTCCCAGAATAGGGAGGATGGAGGAAGGGGAGAGGACATCCCAGATTAGGGGAGGGAGGACTGTGTTACTAATCAGTACGCCTGCATTCTGTTCCAACTAATTTAAGTTTGCCTTGCACAATTCGCCAAACACTTCCAGTCAGAACAACACCCCTCCACCACTTTAGATTCTCGAATAGCCTGTGCTTTGGCACCTTGTGGAAATTTTTCTAAACATCCGCTCATCAATCATCTTCGTCAACTCCTCAAAATCTCAGTCTAGTTTCTGAGACGTGAAATGTACCCACAAATGCATGTTGACGATCCCCAAATATGTCGACGTTCTTCCAGATGCAATTGGAGCTCTCCAATAATCATCGCCCATAATATTGCTGCATCTGCTGTCGGGCACCTCGATTTCCCTAATTAACACCGATGCTGCTTTTTTATACAAAGTAAAAGACTGGCCGCTCTGCTGTGCACTGGGGCGTCAATACTGTTCTGTTACTCAGAGGTAGTTTTTTTCTCTCTTTCTCAGTTCCGATTGAGAAAACAGGCTCTGCACAAATCGAAAAATTTCAAATTCTGTTTTGCATTTCCATTTGTATGTCAGTAACACAACTACTCAGAGGAGAAACTGTAAATACCCAAAACTCGGGAACACTGCTGCCCCTCCCATTTGTGGAGGGAAAAGTGTTGTCCTTTGGCTATCTCTGTACCATCGTTATCAATGTAACTTTCAGGCCATGTCCTTCAATATTTCAAGGTTATGTGGTACATGATTTTAAAAGCTTTACCAGATGTTCATGGAAAGACCTGTGACAGTTCTATCTGGTCATATTCCAGTGAATTTTGGAAATCTCCTCCCCATTGATTCACTGCCTGTTCAACCACTTTTAATCCTACACGTGGATCTCATGGCCATACCGACGTACGGCAATTAACATGAAACTGCGAGAGGCCCTCCACCAATGGGGGAATAGAAGAAGGGTCACGGTAAAACGGAAATTGGTGGTCCAATAATCTTGGAGAAGGGGTGCGATACACGGGGAATGTAGACTAACCAAATGGGTAATGACTAAAAAAGGATTGTTTATGGTACAGATCCAGTGAGCGGTAAATTGCGCTATGGCGCCACGAAATTAGGAATTATGGGAAAGCAACAATAAATGGCAAGTTATTGGAGAGCAACAGAAAGAATGGTTAATTAAGTGGGGATTTCACGGAGAGGCCCGGAAAAATAGGGAATTATGGGCAAGTATTACTCCACTGTCTCCCTGTCTGTGGCTGTGCGTCTCTCTCTCTCTCTCTCTCTACTTGGTTCTGAGTCTCTGTATCTTTGTCTCTTTCTGTCTCTGCCTGTGTCTCTGCCCCTGTCCCTGTCCTTGTCACAGTCCCTGCGCCCTACAGGCAAGCAGGCTTCATCCAAAGATTTGGGGTGAGAGTAGAACTGGAGGCTATTATGTAAAGGCGAAAATGAAACATTTAGAGGGACCCTGAGGGGAAACTTCTTCACTCGCAAAGTGTGGAAGTGTGGACTAAGCTGCAATCAAAAGTGATGGATGTGGGTTCGATTACAACAGTTAAGAGATACTTCGGTAAATACAGGGATGGCAGGGCTGTGCAGTAATTCAGGTGCAGATCGATGGGACTCGGTACAATAGCAATTCGGCAAGGACTATGTGAACTGAAGGACCTGTTTCTGTGTTGTAGTGCTCTACGATTCTATGATCCAATGAATTTTTCTCTCCAGATGTCATGCAAACAAAAGATATTCACGGAATCTCGTTAAGTGACAGTAATAAACCAACAAACCGATTTTTCTCGAATTTTGAATTTTATTCAATCCACCTTTGGTAACTTCAAAGTTGGAGCAATGTGAATAGATGGCTAATAGTCGGCACGTACTCAGGGGTCAAGGGGCCTACCTCGGGCACCCTTTCAAGAGACAGTACGCGAAGGAGCCTTACCATCCGAGGCATACGCACGTCCTTTACTACCATCCGGGTAGAGCTGCGGGTGCCTGAAGACTCACACAGAGTGATTCAGGACTGACCATGGACCAGTGAACACTAGTTCCTTATTCATTTTACAATATTATTTATTTCCCATTTGAGTCTAATGTCATCGTCTTGCGCTGTACTGCTGTCGCATAACAAAAACTCACGACAAATAAATCAGCAATAATAAAGCTGATCTTAATTCTGAGTTCTGATGCTGTCAATGCGCTGACAGTCATCAGTGTTTTATTGATTTTATCAGTCGAGTAAATGGATAAGTACACAAGGTCCTCAACTGCTCCCTGAACCTGGTTTGTGTCACAGCATAAATGCAGGTGTTTGTGCAACAACTGAGAAGTTGGAGCATGAATCCTAGTTCCAATGCAAAAGTAGGAAGATACAACGAATTAAATCCCAATATAAACATTCGCATCCACATTGAATACAAAGTAAATACCGCCCATAACACAATGAAGTTACCGGAGATAAATAATAACAACACTATGGATTTCCTCCGGCTCTCGATCTCGGGATCTCTGAGGTTCTTTTCGCTTTTCTGACTCCGGAGTCTCCTGCGGGCTCGACTGGCCACGAAAATGTGTCTGACTGTTAAAGCATTGAGCAGTAAAATCACAACAAATGGGATACAGGGGTTGAGAATATAGTGAAGGAACTCAATTATTGTCCAGGTTACTGAAATCATAACACGGACATCGATGTAACAAAACCAAGGAGTATTTTCCAATCTGTACTGAGGTTCGTACATGAAATACCAGAACACATTTTTCAGACCGCTCAGTACAATCACCGTTCCCAGAACAGTAGTCGCGGTTTTCTCTGTGCAATACCAGGCTTTCAGCTTATGGCTACAAATGGCAATAAATCGATCAAACGTGAACGTGACCGTGAACCATACAGAACAGTCCGTGACTGCGTGAAGAAAGACGGCGTGAATATTGCACACGGGGAAGCTAAACACAAATCGCATCTCATGAACAATGGGAATCTGCCTCAGTATTACATCAAAGATAACGACCAGCAGATCGGCCGCCGCCATGGCCAGCAGGTAACGGGTAACGCAACTGGAGAGACCACATTTTCCCTGAGACAGGACAACAACCGTCGCCAGGTTAACTGCGAGGAGAACAAAGCGAATACATTACCAGTGTAGTTGAACAACTTCTTGCCGGGTCCACACTTGGAGCTCTCTGTGCGGTCTTCGTCATACTGTTTCCCGGCAGACGTGTTAACTAAGAGTGAAAGGATTTTGCCTGGACTCCAGTCAATCTGTCTTTTCCGGAGAGGTGGGCCACAGTGGAATGAGGTATGTACTCAAGGGGATTTATAACATCATGAAAGACATAGACGATGCGTATGATCGCTGACTGTTCACCAGGGGAGGGCAAAACATTACAATGGGGGGGACCATAGGTACAAGGTGAGAGGGAACCGCAGTACAATGATGTCATTGATTAAGTACTTGGAGAGGCAGTTGGAGGGCGTGGCTTATGTGGGGAGATGTGAACATGAAATTGTCGATAGCTTGCTGGGCTCTCCAGGGCGTGTTGGACCATAGGTCTTGAACGGGGCTGTGCCGCTCATTGACAAATGACAGGGAATGTGAATTCTGACATTATCGCACATTCACTCAATTGAAGTACACGCAGATGGAACAGAGCCCGTTGCATAATCGCGGGAAGGGAAACTCACTCTTTCTCCGTGTGTCGGACTGTAGTCTTCTAAGGAGCAATTGGAAATAAATCAGTTGAACAAAACTGTGCAAACACTTATCGATTCTTGAATGTAAATTGTAATTATACAGTAATTCATACAACATTAACTGGCGCAATCAAGGACATAATCATGTTGGACATTATTAAGTATCCATATTCAGTGTTTTGTCCCTTTTTTATAGTTTAGCACGGCTGCGCAATTCTCTAACACAAGTCCTTTGCACCTGTAAACACAGTCCCTCGCACAAAGAAAAAGATCTGGAACTTCCGACACATCAAAGCGGCTATCTGACATGCCAAGTAGCTCAGATTTTTTCAGTCTCTGTTTGATATATCTATTATTCTCAGGGTGTTCGTCTTCTTTCCCTTTCCGTCTTTACTTCAGGATCAATAATTGGACATGAGGGAAGCAAAATAAACAAACGTACAGTATTTCATGCTGACCAGTGAAATTCCCATTGTGAATAGCGGAGGTGCGGATTTCTGTTCTATGTGCCCTCCCGTAGCAACGGGTATATATTACGATCCCAGTAAGAAATCACAACGAGTCAACACGCCCATAAAGGAGCTAAAACTGCATGCAGATTTAGCTATTATACATTTTTCATGCTGCAAATTAAACGACGGCTCTGCCGACTTACCGGGAACTCCAAGAACAGCCAAAGTAGGGTAATATATCTTCTGAATCATACGAATGGCTGCAAATATCTTCCACTCAGAAATCATCTCTATGTAACAGGGCAGTCTCTAATTCTTCTTGTCGTCGTCGACAATGTTCAACCTGTATGTAGAATGGCGTTTAAAAAAGAAGCCAGTTTAAATAGCAAAAAAAACGGAATCCCTCCCGTGGGGCAAAGGGTCTTATTGGTCTGGTGCTGATCACAAAGGTGGAGCAAGTTTCTTTAATTAATTCCCTTTAATATATTGTGTATGTGTTGCATAATATTCTGAAGTCATCGTGACGTGGTTGCATGGTGAAATTCACACAGCATTGGAAATGTGTTGAGGTACCACGGAGAGACAAATTATCTCCAATTATCCTCATGCGCACTCAAGACTCTAGTTTCCTTTAATTTTCCGTCTCAACTGACCAGTCTGTTGTGGTTATCTACAACTTAAGACAAAGCTTGAATCTTCATATCACTAACTTCTTGCTTAGTTAAGCATCGTTACCTTCACAGTGTGGGGCTGAATATTAAAGTCACCCCACGTCTGTTCCACGTTCAATGGCGCAGTGGAATAACCCTCTTATTTCTGTATATTTCTTTACACAGACTCCATTTACAAAGGGACCTAGAAGATCTCATCAAAGGAATTATCTCTGCTATCGACATTGCCTCTGGCAGAATGCATTCCATTCTTCGATCTGTGATATTAACGATATAGAAAAAGTCAAGGCTTGCTACAAGATAACATTTTCCATCACTAACTGTCTCATGAGATCATTTCAGCTCAACATCTCATCGAGAAACCGACACAAGCGTACCATTTCTCTCCATGCTTGTTCGGAACCGATTTAAAACCTAGATTCTGGAGAGGAACAAACTGTCAATTGAAATTAGTTCTTAGAGAAGCACAAGTGAAATGTTTTAACCTCACAGATAGATCTATCTCGTGCATGAAAACATATCTGCAATCACTTTATTACCGAAATATTTTCTGTTCCAGTTGTTCCCATTTTAAATGCAGGGGGGCGCAAACTTGTATTCCCGCCTGCCTGTCCGCTGAACTTGATTGAAATTTTTCAGGTCTCATCTTTCCACAAGGTTCAATGCTGTTCTTAGATATATGCAGTAGGTAGTTATGTCCTTCCAAATACAGGCTATCAATATTCAATTTATCTTCGCCCTGCACCAAGCAAATTTTATTTTGCCTACATTCACATCAAATAACCCCAATTCTGCACCATTTGCTCCATCTATATCCTACACAAGAGGCTTTCGGTGACCTCCACAAATTGCACGTGCCATGATGATTCTGGTTGCACTATCAGTCAGTACGATGAAGGGGACCCAGTCTCTGCAGGAGGGAGAACAGAGATGCTGTGATGACGAAAGCAATTAGTTCCAGGCTGAAATGCACTGATTGTAATGTAAGGACATGCCTGATGTGGAAGATCATTTACCTGTTTTGATCAACATGTAAGTATCTAATCTGTCGCAGTCACATGACCAAGAAGAGAAAGGTGAGGAAATAATTAGCATTCCTGAATTGATTATGGAATACGTTATTCCTGTTGCGTGCAAGGATATCCGCCTTGTCCTAGAAGGATAAAAAGAAAACGAGACCATATGGGTCTGACTGAATTTTTAGCGCAATTAGTTTGCCATAAGTCAAAAATAGAACAGCCTACCGTCAGCTTGTACAGCCCTTCCACGATTAGAAACATAGAAACATAGAAAACCTACAGCACAATACAGGCCCTTCGGCCCACAAAGATGTGCCGAACATGTCCTTACCTTAGAACTACCTACGCTTACCCGCCTCCACCACCTAGCTCCTTCTGAGAAACTGTCTCTTCATACCAAAGTCCAATCAGCAACACATTTTACCAACAACGAAACAGAATCTACTGCCTTGATTTCACGTACAGTAAATACCTCTCGTTCATCAGCGACATATATCTTGTTCACTTCGTCATTCCCGTTCCTCTGTTCCCTATCTAGTCCCTCCTCCATACTTCCCATGTCCTTTCAGATTTCTCGTTGGGAAGTTTATCTTATTTGACGTTAAGTCAACAGTCTCATATATGTGTGCTCCTAGGGCTTTTCCACCTCGGTCTCGCACTTCGGTGAGACTTGGATGGTGCAAGGGCAGGAATAGCTACTTCAAATGTCAGGCACTAGATGTTTCAGAAAGGACAGGGAGGGAGGCAAAAGAGGTGGGGGCGTGGCACTGTTGATCATAGATAGTGTCACGGCTGCAGAAAAGGAGGAAGTCATGGAGGGATTGTCTACGGAGTCTCTGTGGGTGGAAGTCAGGAATAGAAAGGGGTCAATAACTCTACTGGGTGTTTTTATAGACCACCCAATAGTAACAGGGACATTGAAGAGCAGATAGGGAGACAGATTTTGGAAAGAAGTAATAATAACAGGGTTGTTGTAGTGGAAGATTTTAATTTCCCAAATATTGATTGGCATCTCCCGAGTGTGAGGGTTTTAGATGGGGTGGAGTTTGTTAGGTGTGTTCAGGAAGGTTTCTTGACACAATATGTAGATAAGCCTACCAGAGGAGAGGCTGTACTTGATCTGGTACTGGGAAATGAACCTGGTCAGGTGTCAGGTCTGTCTGTGGGAGAGCATTTTGGAAATACGTAGTTGATCACAGTTCTATCTCCTTTATCATAGCATTGGAGAGAGACAGGAACAGACAAATTAGGAAAGAATTTAATTGGAGTAGGGGGAAATATGAAACTAGCAGGCAGGAACTTGGCGGCATAAATTGGAAACAGATGTTCTCAGGAAAACGTACGGAATTAATGTGGCAAATGTTCAGGGGATATTTGCGTGGGGTTCTGCGCAGGTGCGTTCCAATGAGACGGAAAGGATGGTACGGTACGAGAACCGCGGTGTACAAAGCTGTCGAAATCTTGTCAAGAAGAAAAGAAGAGCTTACGAAAGGTTCAAAACACTAGGTAATTATAGAGATCTAGAAGATTAAAATGCTAGCAGGCATGAGTTTAGGAATGAAATTAGGAGAGCCAGAAGGCGCCGTGAGAAGGCCTTGGCAAACAGGATTAAGGAAAGCCCCAAGACATTCCGCAAGTATGTGAAGAGCCAGATAAAACGTGAGAGAATAGGACCAATCAAGTGTGACAGTGGAAAAGTGTGTATGGAACAGGAGGTGACAGCAGAGGTACATAATGAATACTTTTCTTCAGTATTCACTACGGAAAAGAATGTTGGCCATTGCAGGGGTGACTGAAAAGATTGAGCATGTAGATATTAATGAAGAGGATATGCTGAAACTTTTGGAAAGAATCAAGTTGGATAAGTCAGCAGGACCGGACGGGATGTACCACAGACTACTGTGGGAAGCGAGGGAGGAGATGGCTGAGCCTCTGGTGATGATCTTTGCATCATCGATGAGGATGGGAGAGGTCCCAGAGGATTGGAGGATCGCGGATTTTGTTCCCTTATTCAAGAAAGGGAGTAGAGATAGCCCAGGAAATTATAGACCAGACAGTCTTGCTACAGTGGTTGGTAAGTTGATGGAGAATATCCTGAGAGACAGGATTTATGAACATTTGGAGAGGCATAATATGATTAGAAATAGTCAGCATGGCTTGGTCAAAGACAGGTCGTGCCTTACGAGCCTGACTGAATTTTTTGAGGATATGTCTAACTACATTGATGAAAGTAGAGCTGTAGATGTAGTGTATATGGATTTCAGCAATGCTGTCAGGGCGCTGGAGCAGGGATCCAATCGCAGACCCAGTACTGTGCATACAGTGATATTAATTGAGTAACAAATCCCGAGGTGCAAACAAAGTCGGCGTCAAAGTTCAGGCAGAGATCAAAACATCCAGAGAAATCCAAAACCCAGAATCGGGAAACAGGCAGAGTCGATTTCCAGAAGGATAGAATGAGGACAGGAATGCTGGAAAGGCTCAGGAAAATTCACTGACACAATCTGGCAACAAACAGCTGAAAACACAGGACTGAAATACACTGAGCAATAAACAGAGAGGCAGATGATAGGTGGAGCACAATGAGATACAAGTGGCAGCAATACAGGTAATAAAGAGAAACAGATGAGAAACGGTGGGAATAAACGGGACCTTTTCAGAATGGCAGGCGGTGACTACTGGGGTACCGCAAGGCTCAGTGCTGGGATCCCAGTTGTTTACAATATATATTAATAACTTGGATGAGGGAATTAAATGCAGCATCTCCAAGTTTGCGGATGACACGAAGCTGGGTGGCAATGTTAGCAGTGAGGAGGATGCTAAGAGGATGCAGGGTGACTTGGATAGGTTGGGTGAGTGGGCAAACTCATGGCAGATGCAATTTAATGTGGATAAATGTGAAGTTATCCACTTTGGTGGCAAAAATAGGAAAACAGATTATTATCTGAATGGTGGCCGATTAGGAAAAGGGGAGGTGCAACGAGACCTGGGTGTCATTATACACCAGTCATTGAAAGTGGGCACGCAGGTACAGCAGGCGGTGAAAAGGTGAATGGTATGCTGGCATTTATAGCGAGAGGATTCGAGTACAGGAACAGGGAGGTACTACTGCAGTTGTACAAGGCCTTGGTGACACCACACCTGGAGTATTGTGTGCAGTTTTGGTCCCCTAATCTGAGGAAAGACATCTTTGCCATAGAGGGAGTACAAAGAAGGTTCACCAGATTGATTCTTGGGATGGCAGGACTTTCATATGAAGAAAGACTGGATGAACTGGGCTTGTGCTCGTTGGAATTTAGAAGATTGAGGGGGGATCTGATTGAAACGTATCAGATCCTAAGGGATTGGACAGGCTAGATGCAGGAAGATTGTTCCCGATGTTGGGGAAGTCCAGAACGAGGGATCACAGTTTGAGGATAGAGGGGAAGCCTTTTAGGACCGAGATTAGGAAAATCTTCTTCACACAGAGAGTGGTGAATCTGTGGAATTCTCTGCCACAGGAAACTGTTGAGGCCAGTTCATTGGCTATGTTTAAGAGCGAGTCAGATATGGCCCTTGTGGCTACAGGGGTCAGGGGGTATGGAGGGAAGGCTGGGGCGGGGGTCTGAGTTGGATGATCAGCCATGATCATAATAAATGGCGGTGCAGGCTCGAAGGGCCGAATGGCCTACTCCTGCACCTATTTTCTATGTTTCTATGTTTCTATGTTACTCAGTGATACAGGGGCCGGAGTATAGCAGGAGTGGGGACAGGAGCACATGACAATACAAAACTACAGACTGACGGCTAGGGGGAAACACACAAAAAGACAGAGTTCAACTGGAGGTATTGACAAAGGTATTTGATAAGGTACCCCATGCAAGTCTTATTGAGAAAGTAAGGCGGCATGGGTGGTTGTAGACGGGTCAAATTCTGCATGGAGGTCGGTGACCAGTGGTGTGCCTCAGGAATCTGTTCTGGGACCGCTACTCTTCGTGATTTTTATAAATGACCTGGATGAGGAAGTCGAGAGATGGTTTAGTAAGGTTGCTGATGACACAAAAGTTGGGGGTGTTGTGGATAGTGTGGATGGCTGTCAGAGGTCATAACTGGACATTGACAAGATGCAAAACTGGGCTGAGAAGTGGCAATGGAGTTCAACCCAGGTAAGCGTGAGGTGGTTCATTTTGTTAGGTCAAATATGATGGCAGAATATATTATTAATGGTAAGATTCTTGGTAGTGTGGAGGATCAGAAGGATCTTCGGGTCTGAGTCCATAGGACACTCAAAGCTGCTACGCAGGTTGATTCTGTGGTTAAGAAAGTACACGGAGTATTGGCCTTCATCAATCCTGGATTTGAATTTACAAGCCGAGAGGTAATGTTGCAGTGATATAGGACCCTGGTCAGACCCCACTTGGAGTACTGTGCTCAGTTCTGGTCACTTCACTACAGGAAGGATGTGGAAACCATAGAAAGGGTGCAGAGGAGATTTACAAGAATGTTCCTGGATTGGGGAGCATGTCTTATGAGAATAGGTTGCGTGAACTCGGCCTTTTTGCCTTGGAGCGACGGAGGATGAGAGGTGACCTGATAGAGGTGTATAAGATGATGAGAGGCATTGATCGTGTGGATAGCCAGAGGCTTTTTCCCAGGGCTGAAATGGCTGGCACGAGAGGGCACAGTTTTAAGGTGCTTGGAAATAGGTACAGAGGAGATGTCAGGGGTAAGTTTTTTATGCAGAAGGTGGTGAGTGCGTGGAATGGGCTGCCGGTGGCGATGGTAGAGTCGGAAACGATAGGGTCTTTTAAAAGACACCTGGACAGGTACAAGGAGCTTAGAAAAATAGAGGGCTATGGGTAAGCCTCGGTAATTTCTAAGGTAAGGACATGTTCGACACAGCTTTGTGGGTTGAAGGGCCTGTATTGTACTGTAGGTTTTTTATATTTCTATGTTTCTAATTTATTGATCTTACCGAATCAGGCCGAATACTCAAATCATACTGCGATTCATCAGCCTCATGTGAAACACTTAGTCCAAAAAAATCTGAAAATCAAAGTAAACAGCATCCACTGACTCTCCTTCGTCTTTCCTGCATGTTAAATCCCCAAAGAATTCCAGTTGATTGGTCAGGCAGATTTGGCAGTAAACCATGCTGATTTCGGCTCATTTTACTATGTGACCGAAACCTCATCGTTGATAATAGACTCTAACATCTTTTTTCCAATACTTTTATTAATTTCTACATAGAAGAATACAGAGTACAAGAAAGTATATATAAAAGGTCCAAAAAGATTTTTACAAATAACCGATTACATAATAACTATTCATTATAACAATCTCCTTACCCCGTATTCATGTAAGTTAATCAGTAGCTATATTGATATATACTAATTTATTACAAAAAAATGTCTAACCCCTACCAAGACTGAAGCTGTTTATTAAGGAGAAAAAGGGTAAAATACTTTCTCATATAATAAAAATTTATATTAACCAATATCTAAATTTAAACATTGAATTGAAGGTTTTGAAAGTTTTGAAAATAATTCAGAAAAGTTCCCCACAATGTTTAAAAGTCTTGACGAGATTCAGAAATTGAACAACAAATCTTCCCTAAATCGAAGCATGACATAACATCGCATAACTATTGAACATGAGTAGGAGGAGAAACATCTTTCCATTTAAACAAAAGTGCCCTCCTAGCTATAAGAGAACTAAAGGCCAAAATATGCAAATCAGATGTCTTCAGCTTGATATCTTGTCCTGTAACAATACCAAAAAGGGCCGTCAGAGGGTTAGGCTTAAAATTGACTTTGAAAAGTAAACAAAGAGTTTTAAAAACTTCCTTCCAGTATTTTTCAAGACTCAGACAAGTCCAAAACATATGAATTAATGAAGCTTCTCCATTATTACATCTGTCACAGTAAGGAAATATATCCGAATAAAAACGAGATAGCTTATCCTTAGTCATATGAGCTGTATGTACCACCTTAAATTGTTTGAGAGAATGGCGAGCACATAACGATGAAGTCTTAACCCGTTTTAAAATTTCATTCCAAGTTTCCTCAGATATTTATGTCTGTAAATCTTGTTCCCAGAGATTCTTAATTTTGTGTGAAGAAACATTCCTCGTCTCCAGTAACATACCATAAATATTAGATAGTGAACCATTATGAAAAGGTGTCGTTAAAAATTACGTCTAGTAAGTTCTCATCTGAGCTTATAGGAAATGTGCATAATTCAGATCTTAGAAAGTCTCTAATTTGTAGATATCTAAAAAAAGTGATTTTTGGGTAAGCTATATTTAGCTGACAATTGCTCAAATGAAAAAAGATTTCCTCCAACAAACAGATCCCAAAAACATTTAATACCCAACCTGTCCCATTCTTTAAAAACTAAATCAGTCATGGAGGGTTTTAAAAAAATTTGAATAAGTGGGACTTGAAAGGGAAAATCTCAATAAACCAAAATGTTTTGTAAATTGTATCCAGATCCGCAGAGTATGTTTAACTATTAAATTATCAGTTAGTTTACTTACAAATAAAGGAAGTGGGGATCCAAGAAGAGAAATAATAGAAAAATTATTAACAGAGTTAGCTTCTAAAGAAACCCATACCAAACAGTCTACACGATTAATATAATATAGCCAAAATGTAAGATATCGAATATTAACTGCCCAGTAATAAACTCTAAAATTAGGTCAGGCTAAACCTCCGGACTTCTTAGATTTATGAAGATGGACTTTATTTAAATGAGGACGTTTATTTTTCCATGTATAGGAGGATAAAATAGAATCAAGAGAGTCAAAAAAAGGATTTAGGAATAAAAACGGGTAAAGCCTGAAAAAGATACATAAATTTAGGTAGAATATTCATTTTAATAGAATTAATTCGTCCAATCAATGATATTGAAAGAGGTGGCCAATTTAATGATATCCTTCTTACATGGTTCAATAAAGTAAGGAAGTTTTCTTTAAACAGGTGTTTGTGATTCTTAGTGACTGTTGCACCCAAATAAGTAAATTGATTCTCTACAATTTTAAAAGGGAGATTGGTACTAATTCATAACAAATTATTTAAAGGAAATAATTCACTCTTATTTAGGTTCAATTTATATCCTGAAAACTGACTAAAACGGGAGAGTAAAGAAAGTACGCAAGGTAACGAGGTCTCAACATTAGAGTTCAAAAGCAATATATCATCAGCGTAAAGTGAGATTTTGTGGGTGATACTTCTCCTTAAAATACCACAGATATCATTAGATTCTCGAAAAGCAATGGCAAGGGGTTCCAAAGCTAAATCGAAAAGCAAAGAACTCAACGGACAGCCTTGTCTAGTTCTGTGGTGAAGTTTAAATGGTTTGGAATTTTGAAAATTAGTAAGAAGCCGAGCAGAAGGAGATAGATGAAGTAATTTAATCCATTGAATAAAATCAGGTCCAAAATTAAATTTTTCTAAGGTTTTAAATAAATAATTCCATTCAACCTGATCAACGGCCTTCTCAGAATCTAAGGATATCACACATTCTGATATCTCCTGAGAAGGAGAGTAAATAACATTTACTACATGGCGTATATTAAAATGGGAATGTCAGTTTTTAATAAATCCAGTCTGATCATCAGAGATAATAGAAGGTAAATTATTTTCAAATCTACGAGCCAGAACTTTAGAAAGTATTTTAGTATCAACACTGAGTAATGAAATTGGCCTATATGAAGAGCATTCAGTTGGATCCTTGTTCTTTTTTAGGATAAGTGAAAAGAAGCTTCACAAAAAGATTGAGGCAAACTACCCAATTTGAAAGAATCCAAAAAGACTAACTGTAACTGCGGTATAATTAATGAAGAAAAAGCCTTATAAAATTCTCCAGAAAATCCATCTGGACCCGGAGCCTTCTCCGAGTGTAATGAATGTATAGCTTTGGCGATTTCCTCATAAGAAATGGGTTGATAGATCTGTTTGCAATTATGTGCAGAAAGTGCAGGGATATTTAATTGATCTAGAAAATTATTCATTACAATATTATCTTTAGGGGAATCAGAACTATAAAATTTAGAATAGAATTCTCTAAAGGTATCATTTATTTCAGAGTGACCAGTTGTCCTATCACCATTAGTTTTGCAAATTTCTTTAATTTGTCATTTAACTACAAAAGTTTTTAATTGGTTGGCCAATACTTTGTCTGATTTATCTCCAGGAATGTTAAATTGAGTTTTATCTTTAAGAAGCTGAGTTTCAATTGGATATGTTAACAGTAGATCATATTTAGTTTTAACTTCAACACGTCTTTTATATAAAACAGGATCTGAGGCTATAGCATATCTTTAATCTAATTGTTTCAATTGGTTGGTTAATTCAATTCTTTATTAGCTTTATTTTTAACACTGGCAGTATAAGAACTAATTTGTCCTCTAATATAGGCCTTGAAAGTATCCCATTCAATAAGATTAGAAGTCTCTTCCTTTTTATTCTCTTCAAAAAACAAAGTAATATGCCTCTCTAGAAATTTTTAAAATTCCTTATCAGATAACAAATGTACTACAACGCCAAAATCTGTTTGTTTGAGGAAGACCAGGGAGCTTTGAAGATAGAAATACAGGAGCATGATCTGAGACAGCAATCTCTTTATATTCACAGGAACGAACTGATGAAATCATTTGACTATCGATAAAAAAAAATCAATCCTGGAATACGTATGATGAACATAGGAAAAAACAACTACTGTATTCCCTATCTAAAGGATATAATAAACGCCAAACATCAACAATACCACACTTCAATAAAAAAAAAGATTGAATAAACAAAGCTGATTTATTAAGAAACGCTGGTTTAGAAGATGATTGGTCTAAAATTGGGTCTAGCCAACAGTTAAAATCTCCCCCCATCACCAAAGAATAAAGATTCAGATCTGGTAAAAACAAAAAAAAACTCTCAAAGAATCCTGGATCATCTACATTTGGGTCATACACATTGGCAAATACTATTAATTTATTATCTAGTTTTCCTGAAACTATAACAAAACGTCCATTAATATCAGACACTACTTTATGTTGGACAAAGAAGAGTATATTATCTATAAAAATCGAAACTCCTCTAGATTTGGCCTGAAAAGAAGAATGAAAACAAAGTCCGTTCCAACAGCTAGAAAAACGTATATTATCACATTTGCGTATGTGAGTTTGTTGTAAGAAAATAATAAGGACCTTAAATTTCCTAATATAAGCAAAAATCTTATTACGTTTAACAAGGTGATTTAACCCTTTCACGTTAAAACTAGATAAATTAACAGTTTGGTCCATTTTTAATATCATTTAAAGGAAGGATTAAAATGTAAGTTAAAACCAACCCATAAATCTTGAGAAATGGTAACCAAGCAACAAGTTGACTAAAAATTCGAAAACATCTTCTGAAGGAAAAAACCATATCCCCGCCCACCTCCCAAAGAAAGAAAACCAACCAATAGAAAGTCGGCATCTAAAACTACGGACAACCCCCAAAATACCTGGTGGTCGCTCCAATTAGTTTCAAGGTTATTTATATTCCAACCTAGCCTAAACAATATCCAAACAAGAAATTCAATTCTCGTATATCAAAACTACAGTATTAAAAATACAAAAGGAAATTAGTTACAAAGGTTTACCAAAAATAAAAGATACAATTATTCATACAGAAAGACATTAAACATTTAATCTTATATCTTCATGAATAAACAGACTAAGCAGTTAGCCTTCAAATTTTAAAAACTTTTGTGCTTCAGCATTCAAACGAAACCATTCGAAGGATCTTGCCAGCAACTAAATTCAGGCATTGAGGACTGCAAGTGTATGTTTCAGTATGAGAGGGGTAACGCTGAAAGGAGATTCACGCAGCAGACTGTTTTTATATAGTGGTAGATGTCTGGAGCCTGCTGCCAGAGGAAGAGGGGAAGCGGATACGATGGCAGCTTTTAAAGGGTCACATGGACACCTAAACAGGCTGGAAATGGGTGGGAGGTTATGGATTATGTGTGGACAGATGTGACTAGTTAAGTGTGGTACATTACTAAATTGGTTTCTTACTCACACATGTACCGGGTACAGTGAAATGCTTGTCTACCATTCATACCATTCGGAAGGCTGGGAGAACCGGGTGGTTAATCGGCAGGAATTGGAGCGAGGTAGTTACACCTACGGTGCAGGACACATGTAACTAGGTGATCGTCAGAAAAGGAAAAGCGGTAAACAGCCAGTGCATGGCACACGTGGCCGTACCTCTCAATAACAGGAACACCATTTTGCATACTGTTAATGGGGAAGGCGGACTAGAAGCCACAGCAACTAGAAGTCTCTGGCATCCAGTCTGCTTCTGTAATTCAGAGGGTAATGGGGAGAGGTGTCCGGCAATGATGATTGGGATTCATTGGTTAAGGAAATAGACAAAGTATTCTGTGGACGGTTGTCACGTACCCCGTGATGGGTTAAAGAACCAGCAGAAATAGGAAACACCCTGGAGTCCAGTATTGCTACTAACTAATTATATTTATTAGACTGCGCAATACAGTAATATAAATGCAGATAAATCAAACAGATTAGCAATAATTATATATAAGTAAGTATATCAGTAAGAGTGGAAATGTATGAAAACCAAGCTTCTTCAAGTCCAGGGGTGAATAGATAAACTTACGATGATGAGTAAAGTTCAGTTCAGTTCGTGGTATTGAGTTGAGTAGTGATGGAGAGAAGAAAGGGGGGGGAGATTTGAGTCTTCAGGTGAGCTGACGCCGTCGATCTTCCCGTTGTCCTCCGAAATCCTTTAGAAGTCACCGACCGTGACCACAACAAAGGGGACCATTCTTCTGTGGTGGAGCTATCAACCCAGGCGAGGGCTGGAAACACAAATAACTCCCCACCGGTCACGCCCTGTTCACACTGCAAGATTCACTGATCAATCCACCTGATCGATCCTCCAAAACCCACTTTTTCTGTGGGGACAACAAAGTTCATTCAGTGTCCAAACCCATGTGTCCCAGGTCTATCATCTGACCTTCTATTTATCTCCCGTACTGAGTACCAACTGTCATTCAAACAGCTTCTCCCTTCTCTGTCTGAAAGAACGTACAAGCGGGCGATGTCCTTGGGAAAGTATAAGCAAACTGTGAGCAGTCTTCGTCTCTCTCTCTCTCTTAAAAACAAGATGTCGGTGTTAAATAACTTTCTCTCTTTTTTCAAAAGCACAGTTCATAGGGATAATCGAGCACAGTTCATACGGGTAATTCAGGACCCCATCACAATGATCAAGTGATCCCGGATGATATGTTACCTCTAAGGTGCGAGGCTCAGTGACATCCCGGAACGAATACATCACTTTTTAAGAGGGAGGGTGAACAGCCGCAAGTGTAGTCCGTGTCGGCACCAATGACATAGGAAAGAATGGTGACAAGTTCCTACAAGATGAGTTCAGGGAGTTAGGTACTAAGTTAAAGGACAGGTCGTCTATGGTTGTGAGGATTTCCATCCGGGTCAGGTGCTAGTAAAGCCAGAAATAAGAAATATAATGCAGTGTAACAGGTGGGTAAAGCAGTGGTTTAGAAGGGAGGGTTTCACGGGTTTGGCCAATTTCACTATCTTCCAGGAAAGGAGGGGCTTGAACAAACGGTTTGCACCTGAACTGCTGGGGATTCATTATCCCTACAGGAAAGTATGCTATTTCTTCTCCGGGGGTTCCAAGTGAGAACCAGAGGGCCAGGGCAGATAGTGAAGTGGTTTTCGGGGCAGATGATGTTAAGCCTGTTCTGAGTTGTGTGTACTTCAATGCAAGGAGTATTATAGGTAAGGCGGATAAGCTTAGAAACTACCTCACTGTAGCCAATTATGACATTTGGTTTCAGGAGAATCAGGACTGGCAGGTGAGTGCGGCGTGGATCCGTTGTTTTATACATGATGTGGTGGGTGGTTAAAGGGGGAAGGTGACATTAATAGTCATGGAAGATATCACTTTATTGCTCAGTAGACTAGAAGGCTGGCCCACTGAGGCTATGTGGGTAGAATTCCGGAAAAAAAGAAAGGGATGACCGCGTTAGAGCGATTATATTACAAAGCACTCAGTAGTCAGCGGGACTTATTGCAGCAAATTTCTCGAGAGATAACTGGCAGTTGCCAGAAAAAGAAAGTCTGTAATAGTACGTGGTTTTAACTTATCACATATTGACTGGAGCTCACATAGTTTAAAAGGACAGGATGTAATAGCGTCCGTGGACTGCCTCACGCAAGTTTCCTGAATCAGTATACAGATACCTCATTTTGATAGACTGCGATACTTGATTCCCTATTTGGGAAGGAGAAAGGGCCAGTGACAGAGGTGTGTGTAGGGAAAGCTTTGGATCCAGTGATCCTAAAAAATTCCACTAAATTCGAGATAATTATGCAAAAGGACGGGAGTGCTTCTCGGGATGAGACTCTAAATGAAAGGGCGGGGTGGTTTCGTGGTATTGGAAAGGATCCTGCAAGTGTTGACTGGGATCAATTGATTTCTGGCTAAGGGATGCTTGGTAAGTGGGAGCCCTTGAGAAGCAAAATATTGAGTATAGCAGAGGTCGTTTGTTCCTGTTGCAATAAAAAACAAAGCTGATAGATTTAGTGACCTTGGTTTTTGAGGGATGTTGAGGCCCTAATTAAAAAAGGAGGTGCAAAGCAGGATCAGACAGGAAGGAGATAATGAGGCACTCGAGGAGTACATGAAATGCAAGAGAACGCAAGAGGGAAATCAAGATGACTAGAAGGAAGTTGCTCTAGCACACAGGTTAAAAGAGAATATACAGATATAATCAAAATAATACGATAGCAAGAGACTAAATAGGTCCACTTGACAATCAGCGTGCTCATCTGCACATGGAGCCGAAAGAGATGCAGAGATCTTAAACTGATACGCTTTGCATCTGCATTTTCTTGGAACATGGACACAAAGTCTACAAAACTACGGCAGAAGAGCGATCGGGCCTTGTAACATGTAAGGGTCACAGAAAAAGATGTTCTTGCTGTCTTGAAGCATATTAGGGTGGATAAATCGACAGGGCCTGACACCTCGGGCCCTGGCAGAGATATTTAAAACATCCTGAGTCATTGCTGTGGTGCTGGAGGACTGTAGAAAAGCTAATGATGTTCCGTTGCCCAAGAAAAGTTCTAAGTACCCGCGGGGAAATTTAAGATCGTTGAGCCTGACGTCATGTGTCGTGTCGTATGACTTAGGCGATCATTGACTTTCCATAACCATGATTGTTTTTGGAAAACTTTTCTCCAGAAGAAGTTTGCCATTGCCTTTCTCTGGGCCATGTTTTTACAAGACAGGTCACACCAGCCTTTATCAACACTCTTCAGAGACTGTCCGCCTGGTGCCAGTCGTCGCATGACTAGGACTCATGATATGCACCAGCTGCTCATACGACCATCCACCCCCTGCTCTCGTGGCTTCACATCCCTAATCGGGAGGCTAAGCAGGTCCCACGCCTTGCCTAAGGGTGACTTGTAGGCTAGCAGAGGGAAGAAGCGTCTTGCACCTCCTTTGACAGAGAGGTGTCTCCACCTGCCACCAATTGATGTCGTTAGAGAGTAAATTATTGGAAGATATTTTAGATAGATAGATAGATAGACATACTTTATTGATTCCGAGGGAAATTGGGTTTCGCTACAGTTGCACCAACCAAGAATAGAGTATAAGTATAGCAATATAAAACCATAAATAATTAAATAATAATATGTGAATTATGCCAGATGGAAGTAAGTCCAGGACTAGCCTATTGGCTCAGGACAGGATATAATATTACTCAGATACACAGCGCTTGTGGTTGTTGGCCATGTCTACCCAATCCTATAGTATTTTAGAATGCTACGAGGGAAGCCGATAAAAGAAGAGCAGTAAACATTGTCGACATGGACTTTAGCAAGGCCGTTGACAAATTCCCGCGTGGGAAGCTGGTCAAGAAGATTCAGTCGCTTGGCATTCCGGATGAGGTAGTCCGCCGGATTTGACATTGGCTTCGGAGACATTGTCTTACGTGTCGTTGCGAGAAAGCAAGTTCAGGGGTTTGATAACTGAGACAGAAGACACTGCTTACGAATCAGCACACTAGCCATTTATTTAGAGACAGCCAGAAAAACAATTAACTAAACATCTAAGTCGCCCTAAGTTACAGAAACTACGACACTAAACATTTAGTAACTGTCACAACTAAGGGTCGTTTTTAAAAGAAAAATCAATGTTTTTTTTTAGTTAGTATGTGGATGTACTTTCCCAGTGTCACTATTTCCTTGGATTATTTACCTTTAATGTCTAATTGTTTCAGTTTGGACTAGCTCTGCTTTTCATTTGCTTTTGCAGCTGTCTCATTTGGGATCATGAGGACTGTAACCTTCGCTATGTATCTATCACCTTTTATTCAATCTGGGATAATTAAATAACCACGGGATTTTCAATGGCTTGCATTGTAGCTGTTGTCTTTGGGGAGTATTACTTAGTCTGGGCACCTAGGTTGTCTGATTGGTCCTAAACACCTATGTGCTCCCAGGATGTATTTCGGAGGCGGCGGCGGCGGCGGGGTGCATGACAACCCCTCTGCTCGATCGTTGGGGATTCTCGTCTGGTGAAACTCTACTTGTGTTCTTCTGTGTATCGTGGGTGATTTCAGTTCTGCAAGATTCTGTATAGTTTGAGTTCTTGTTAGTTTTGCTGGTTGATTTCTGAAATAAACCCCCTTTGTTTGAAATGCCGAAGTTTCTCTGGTTCTTGCACTTCAGTTCGCTAGGAACCCCGACAGTACGAAGGGGCCAGAAAAATAGACTCGAAAGGAATCGGCGTCCGATCAGATCTGGAAAGCCGTGGGCCGCGGTCAGTAGGCATAAGCATCAGCTGCCGGAAATAGCCACGACTCTCTCTGCCATCAAGGAAAATCTAAAGAATAAGGTACACCACAACCTCGGTAGGAAAGTGCAGATAGCACCCTAAATATGCCTGGTCGGAGCGTTTGATGGAAGTTCCAAGACGTGCCGCGAGTTTAAAGCCCAGCGTCTTCTGCTGATCGAACGGATGCCAAAGAAGTTTCCAACCGACCGAAGGAAAATGGCTAATGTTAGTTCCCCGCTCTCCGGTAAGTGTCTGGAATGAGCAACAGTTAAGTGGGAAAGAGTGGATCCCGAATGTTTCTTTATTGATACATTTCTAGGCGCCATAAAGAGAATGTCTACTCACCCCATCGGTCGGCAGCAGGCGGCTGCGAGACTTCTGCGCATAAGACAGCGGTTGTGGGGCGTGGCGGACTATTCAATGGAATTCACAACTTTGGCTCTGGAGAGTGGGTGCTACGGCGAAGTTCTGGTGGCCATAGTCTACAAAGGGCTCGACGACAATCTTAAAGATGAACTGGTAGTTAACGATCCTTTACTGGGTCGTAATGCGCTAATCGATTTAGCCATTCGTCTGGAAATCCGTCCGTCAGAACGGAGTCGAGAGCGGCGTCAGCAGTTCCGCAGCTTCTATCCTACCTCCCTCACTCTCCACCAACCTTACCATTTCCTCCGACAGGGCCTTCGCCGACCCGCTCGCTGGTTGCCGTGGAACCCAAGCAGTTGGGCAGAACACACCTCTTGGTGTCATGATCAGGTCCGTGAAGTCCATGTTCCGGCTCACGGTCCAGTCCGTGTTATCCGGACTCCGGGTCTTCCGGCAGTCCCTTGTTTCAGTTGGGCTTGATCATAGGCACCTGATGCTCGTCTTGGGGCTGGGAATATAAGAGGCCCTGCGTTCGAGTGTGGTTGCTGGTTCATCTCGTCAGTATTCCATCCTCTCCTCCGTGAGGTAAGTCAGGCCGTCTTTGCCGTTACCCTGCGGTTGGATCTGTCCCTTCCTGGTCCTTGCCTCTGTTGGGTAAGCCAGACCATCTTTGCTGTTACCCTGAGGCTGGACTGTTCCCTTCCCTTTCCCCTTCCTTCTGGAACCTTGCCTGCAACCTTGCTGTGAGTGAGACCAGAGCCTTGCTGTGTCAAGATAAGGAACTGTCTACCGCTGGGTTGGAACAGCAGTATAGTGAGATGTACACTAATGGGAGAGATGAAACTGCTGATATAAATTGTACTTATTTCAGTACAAGAGGCTTAATGGGTAAAGTGGATGAACTCCAGGCATGGATTGGCATTGGGATTGGGATATTATTGCAGAAATATGGCTGAGAGAAGGGCAGAACTGGTAACTCAATGTTCCAGGCTACAGATGTTGTCTCTGTGACAGAGGTGCAGTTAAGAGTGCAGGGGAAATTGCCTTTGTGATGAGGGAGGGCATAATAACAGAGAAGAAATTCCTGGGGGATCACTCAATGAGGGTATAACTTAAGAGGATGATCACTCTGGAATTGTATTATAGACAACCCCACCCTCCAATAGTCAGGAGGAAGTAGAGGCGAAGATGTGGGGAGGTTGCACATAATCTATGATTTATGATTTATTTATGACTGAGGACATGCAGTCCCCTTTTATTGTCATTTAGTAATGCATGCATTAAGAAATGATAAAATGTTTTTCCAGAATGATATCACGAAAACACATGACAAACCGACTTAAAAACTAACAAAAACCACAATTATAACTTATAGTTACAACAGTGCAAAGCAATACTGTACCGTAATTTGATAAGAACAGACCATGGCACAGTAAAAGTCTCAAAGTCTCTCGAAAGTCCCATCATCTCACGCAGACGGTAAACCTCCAGCGCTGCCAACTTGCCGGTGCAGCGTACTGGAAGCATCTGACCACAGTCCAACTCCGAGTCTATCTGAAAAACTCTGAGCCTCCGACCCACCTCTTCAACACTGAGCACCATCTCTGCCTAGCGCTTTGACCCTGGCCCCGGCAACAGGCGATACGCAAAGCCAAGGATTTGGGACCTTCGTCTCCGGAGATTTTCAATTGCACAGTAGCAGTGGCAGCAAAGCAGGCATTTCAGAAGTTTCTCCAGATGTTCCTCTGCGCTTATCACAGCTGTCTCCATCAAATCCAGATTGTGCACGGCCCCCTAGTTAACACATATCGATATCAATTCGGAACGGCCGCGCGCACTGCTTCATGTCACCATCTTCTCCTCCCTCCCATAATTGCAAGAATACTAGAGTAGTGTTTGTGGGAGATTTTTACCTCCCTAATATTAACTAGGCTATCTATAGTACAAAAGGTTTGGACAGCATGGAATTTGTTAAACATGTCCCAGAAAGATTCCTTAATCACTTAATCCAAGGATCCCCAACCTTTTTTGCACCACGGACCGGTTTAATATTGACAATATTCTTGCGGACCGGCCGACCCGGGGGGGTGGGGTGTTCAAGTAGGGTTAAACTCACCTCAACATGTCTTTTACAGTTAGAGTTGCCAACTTTCTCACTCCCAAATAAGGGACAAAAGTAGCAGTCAAGTCCCGGGACACTTTGCCCCAGGAAAGACTACCATAACCATGAAGCCTCGCGCAGGCATCTGTGTGCGCATGCGCGTACTTGCTGATTCCCCCCCCCCCACAAATCGATTTTGCCTTCATCTTCCCAACTGTACTGTGCATATGTTGTTTCTGCTTTATATAGGCTGTGTACTTATCATATCATTCCTGCTTTTACTATATGTTAGTGTTATTTATTTTTGGTTTTATGTGATATGATTTGTTAGGTTATTTTTTGGAGTCTGGGAACGCCCAGAAATTTTTCCCATATAAATTAATGGTAATTGCTTCTTCGCTTTACGCCATTTGGCATGAAAGGTTTCATAGGAATGCTCCACGTTAGTGGGGGAAATACAGGACAAGGGCGGTCCCGTATGAAACAAACCAATTTAGCCCAATATATGAGATGTCGCGGCTAATATGGGACAGTTGGCAACCCTATGTTCAAGTTCAACGGTGCATGACAGGGAATGAGGAAAGGTGCAGCTGACTCATATCGTTTCCTCACGGCCCGGTAGCACATCCTTTGTGGCCCAGTGGTTGGGAACCACTGACTTAATCAACATATAGAGAGTCCTACTGGAGTGGCACAACACAGGATCTCTTACTTAAGAACATAAGAAACAGGAGCAGGAATAGGCCATCAATTTGATCATGGTTAACCAGGTCATGGACTTAGCTCCACCTACCTGCCTTTTTCCCATAACCCTTAATCCCCTTTTATGCGAAAATCTATCCAACTTTGTCTTGGTATATTTGCTGAGGTAGCCTCCACTGCTTCACTGGGCAGAGAATTCCACAGATTCACCACTCTGGGAAAAGAAGTTCCTCCTCATCTCCATTCTAAATCTACTCCCCAGAATCTTGAGGCTATGTCCCCTAGTTCTAGTCTCAACTACCAGTGGAAACAACTTTCATGCTTCTATCTTATCTATCCCTTTCATAATGTTATATGTTTCTACAAGATCTCCTCTCATTCTTCCAAATTCCAGTGGCTGCAGTCCCAGGCAACTCAATCTCTCCTCATAGTCTCTGGGATCAACCTGATGAAACTCCTGAGCATCACCTCCAAAGCCAGTATATCCTTCCTCAAGTAGGGAAACCAGAACTGCACACAGTACTCCATGTGCGGCCTCACCAATACCCTGTACAGTTGCAGCATAACCTCCCTGCTCTTAAATTCAATCCCTCTAGCAATGAAGGCCAACATTCCATTTCTTTCTTGATAACCTGCTGCACTTGCAAACCAACCTTTTGTGATTCATGCACAAGCACTCCCAAGTCCCTCTGCACAGTAGCATGCTGCAATTTTTACTATTTAAAAAATAATCTGCTCTTTCATTTTCCCTTCCAAAGTGAATGATCTCGCATTTACCACATTGTATTCCATCTGCTAGACCCTTGCTCACTCACTTAACCTATCGATATCTCTCTGCAGACTCTCTGTATCTTCTGCATAATTTGCCTTTCCACTCAATTTAGCATTATCAGCAAAATTGGATACACTACTCTCGGTCCCCTCTTCCAGATTGTTAATGTATATCATGAGCAGTTGTGGCCTAGTACCGACCCCTGTGACACACCGCTCACAACTGATTGCCAACCAGAGTAACACCTATTTATCTCAACTCTCGGCTTTCTAGGAGTTAACCAATCTTCTATCCACGTTAATACATGACCCCTAACTCTATGCATCCTTATCATATGGCTAAATCTCTTATGCAGCACCTTATCAAATGCCTTCTGGAAATTCATCTGTTCCCCTCTATCCACTGCGCTCATTATATCCTCAAAGAACTCCAGTAAGTTTGTCAAACAGGATTGGCTTTTGCTGAATCCTTGCTGTATCTGCTGGATGGATCAATTTCTTTCCAGATGTTTTACTATGTCGTCTTTAATGATGGCTTCAAACATTTTTCCGACTACAGATGTTAAACTTACTGGCCTATAGTTACCTGTATTTTGCCTACATCGTTTTTTAAACAGTGGCATGACATTCACTATCTTCCAATCTGCTGGGACCTGCCCAGAGCCCAGAGAATTTTGGTAAATTATCACCAAAGCCTCTGCTATAACCTCTGCCATTTCTTTCCGTACCCTGGGATGCATTCCATCAGGATCAGGGGGCTTGTCTATCTTCAGGCCCACAAGTTTGCTCAGCACTACCTCTTCAGTGATACCTATTGTATCAAGGTCCTCACCTCTCATCGCATCCATAACATCTCTTTTTGGCATGTTAGACATGTCCTCCACCATGAAGACTGACTCAAAATAGTCATTCAAAGCCTCTGCCATTTCCTCATTACCCAATATCAATTCTCCCTTCTCATCCTCCATTGGACCTACATTCACTTTAGTCACCCTTTCCACTTTATATAATTATAAAAACTTTTTCTTTCTGTTTTTATATTTTGAGCTAGTTTATTTTCATAATCTAGCTTCTCTTTGTTTATTCCTCACTTAGTGGTTCTTTGTTGCTTTTTAAAGTTTTCCAGTCTCCAGTTTCCCACTACTCTTGGCATCTTTGTATGCATGAGCTTTTAGCTTGATGCCTTCTTTTAGTCCCTTAGTTATCCAAAGCTGGCTCTCCCCACCCTTATTGTACTTACTTTTAATTACAATATAGTTTTGTTGAGCTCTTTGAAGGTCTTCCTCTGTTCTTCAACCATCTAATCTAATCTAATCTAATCTATCCCACCATATAGCCTGTGTTTCCAGTCTACACTATTTAAATCCTCCCTCACCCCATTGTAGTCTCCATTATTTAGGCATAATACACTGGTTTTAGATTGAACTAGTGCACCCTCCATTTGTATGAGAAACTCATTCATACTGTGATCATTCTTTCCAAGAGGATCCCCAGCCACAAGATCACAAATGTTACCTGTCTCATTGCACAGGGCCAGATCTAAGATAGCATGCTCCGTTGTAGGTTCAGTAACATGCTGTTCAAGAAAGCTATTATGCATGCATTCCATGAAGTCCTCCTCAAGACTGCCTCGACCAACTTGATTCACCCAATCTATGTACAAATTAAAGTCCTCTGTAATAACTGCTGTTCCATTCTTACATACCTCAGATATTTTTCTGTTTTGTTGCCTGTTCCGCAGTAATGTTTTAATTTGGTGGCCAATAGACAACTCCCACCGATGATAATTTCCCTTTACAATTCCTAATCTCTACGTGGATGGATTCAACGTTCTGCTCCTTGGGTCTTGTATCGTCTCTCACTATCGCCCGATCTCATCTTTAATTAAGAACCTCACTTACCTTCCTGCCTATCCTTCTGTATTACCTGATCTCCTTGGATATTTAATTCCCAATCCTCTCCACCCTACAACCACATCTCTATAATGGCCACTAAATCATACACCTTTGTATTGATTTGTGCCACAAGTTCACTGACCTTGTTTCGAATACTATGGGCATTCAGATAAAGTGCCCTTACACTCATTGTGCTTTTAAAATCTTGTGATCTTTTACTCTTTTGCACCTGACGTTTTTTCACTCCACTCTTACTTTTCCTTTTTTTATTTTTTGCTTTTTCTTTATCTTTATCCACACTTTTTTTTTACTTTATTCATACTTCTCCAATCTGTTGAACCCCCTGCTATTTAGTTTAAAGCCCTATCCACAGCCCTGCTTATGCAATTTTCTAGGATCCAGGTCCCGTCACGGTTCAGGTTGGTACAGCTTGCTCCTTCCCCACTACTGGTGCCACTTTCTCATGAATCCAAACCCACTTCTTTCACACCAATCCTTGAGTCACGCATTTAATTCTCTAATCTTCTTCACCCTGTGCCAATCTGCAAGTGGCTCAGGTAGTAATCCAAGTATTACTACCTTTTCGGGTCTGCTTTTTAATCTTAACTTAGTCCCTAGCTGCTCAAATTCCCTCGGCAGAACCTCTTTCCTCATTCTACCTATGTCGTTTTATACCCATGCCAACTGGATCTTTCCCCTCCCACTGCAAATTCCTCTGCAGGTCAGATAAGATGTTCCAAACTCAGGCACAAGGCAGGCAACACAGCCTTTGGGACACCTATCCTCACGACAGAGAACTCTATCTATTCTTCTGACTATACTATCCCCAATTACCACTACATTTCTCTTCTCTCCCCCTCCGGAATGGCTCCCTAAACTAAGGTGACACATCCTTCCTACAGCCCCCACTGTCATCCACAGAGGGAGGAAGAATCTCAGACATGATGAACAAGCTCAAGGGCTGAGGCTCCACCTGCACTCACTTGCAGTCACAACCCTCTTGTCCCTGACCACAGCCTGAATTTGAAGCAGCTAATCTAACGGGTGTGACTACCTCCTGAAACAGAGAATCCTGGTAACTCACCCCCTCCCTGATATGCTGCAGTTTTTGAAGCTCAGATTCCAGTCACCAACTTCGAGCCTGAGTTCCTCGAGCAGCCAACACTTGCTGCAGATGTGGTCACCAGGAATTACAATGGGGTCCACCAACACCCACATCATGCAGCTACAGCACATCACCTGATCCTGCCTCATCCCTTTATTTAATTAAATGTAATTTAGTGGCTTTTTATTCAACCACTACAAAAAGCCTTACCTGTGCCTCCTCGCTGAAGCCTCTTGAACCAAAGCCTAAAGTTCCCACTCCAACACTGGTCCACTCACACAATGGCCGCTCTGCTTTGACCCTGCTTTACTGTTATTTGCTCCTGCTAATGAATTGCAAATCAATCAGTCCACTGCTAGTGTGCTGAGCCCTGCAAAATGCTTATTTTTTAAACTCTTCTCCCCAACCTGTGTGAATCTCTCTCTGTCTCTCTCTCTCTCTGTCTCTCTCTCTCTCTGTCTCTCTCTCTCTCTCTCTCTCTCTCTATATATATATATATATATATATATATATATATATATATATATGTGTATATATATGTATGTATATATGTATGTATATATATGTATGTATATGTATGTATATATATGTGTATATATATATATATATATATATATGTATATATCGATTAGTCCACCACTAATGCACTAAACTCCCTCCAAAACACTTTTTTTAAACCATTCTCCCCAACCTGTGCGAAGGTCGCTCTCTTCTCTCTCTGCGAATCGAATGGTCCGCTGTTAATGCTCTTGGGGAGCGAGTTAGGGCAAGTAACTGTTGTCCCATTGGGCCAGCACTTTAGATCCAGTGGTGAAAGATGAAACAGGACCATAGGTCAAGGCTCTAAATCGGGGAAGGACAAGTTATGGGGATATTGGATGGGATCTTACAGAAGTTGATTAAGTGTTTGCAGATAAAGGGATGAAGAGCAAGGGGGATGTTTATAAAAGTGTGATATCAAGAGTCCAGCATGTTCCTGCTCTGATGGCTAGAAAGCTGGTTGATGAGCGATACTGAGGCTCTGGTCAAGAAAAAGGACACATAAACTGGGAAGAAGCAATTAGGAATAAACAAATCACTCAGTGACTGTAGAAAGTGTAGGAATACACAAGATGGAAATCAGGAGGGCCGAAAGAGAGCTGGATGGATCTGGCAGGTAGAGTTAAGGAAAATCCAAAGAGATTCTATAGTATATTAAGAGTAAAAGGGTGGCAAGGGAGAAGTCCCCTTAAAAAATCAGCATGCCTATTCTGAGGAGCCATGGAAGATGGGCAGCAACTGTAGTGAATATGTTTTCATCTGTTTCACTGTTGTCACGTACCCTTTGATGGGTTAAAGAGCCAGCAGAAATGGAAAACACTTTGGAGTCCAGTATTGCTATTAACTAACTGTATTGTGTAGTTATTAATAAATACTATAATATAAATGCAGATAAATCAAACAGGTTAGCAATGTGTGTGTGTACGTGTGTATGTATATATGTATATATATATATATATATTACACACATACACGTGCACACACAAAGTGTACATGTATGTGTGTGTGTGTGGAAATGTATGAAAATTAAGCTGCTTAAAGTCTAGGGGTAAATAGATAGTCTTAAGATGATGAGTAAAGTTCATTTCAGTTCGTGGTATTGAGTTGAGTAGTGATGGAGAGAGGGAGAGGGAGAGCTTTGAGTCTTCAGGTGAGCTGACGGCGCCGATTGTCCCGTTGTCCTCCGAAATCCTTTTGAAGTCACCAACTGTGACCAAAACAAAGTGGACTGTTCTTCTGTGGTGGAATTATCATCCCAGGTGAAGGTGGTCACACAAACTCCCCACCAGTCACTCCCTTTTCACACTGCGAGAGCCACTGATCAATCCACCTGATCGATCCTCCAAAACCCACTTTTTCTGTGGGCACAACAAAGCTCATTCAGTGTCCAAAACCATGTGTCTGTCCGTTTATCATCTGACCTTCTATTTATCTCACCATGCCGAATACTAACTGTCACTCAAACAGCTCCCCCCTTCTCTGTAAGAATTTCCAGGCAGGCAGCATCCTTGTAGAAATGTAAACATGCTGCAGACAACCCATAACATCATCCAAAGCGTGCTCTCTCTGTCTCTCTGTCTCTCTGTCTCTCTGTCTCTCTGTCTCTCTGTCTCTCTGTCTCTCTGTCTCTCCCCAACACAGTTCATAGGGGTCATTCAGGACCCCATCACACCCCTTCCTTCAAAAAAAAATTTTTTGATGTAGGCAAAATTTTTGTTTCACTGGAAACAATACATGTATAATCATCAGATGACAGAGCAAAAACGTGTATGATTTCCAACTTAACATCTGGATAAACAATCAGCTATAATATTGTCAGTACCTTTCACATGTTTGATTGTCAGGTCATATTCTTGCAATATTAGATTCCAATTTAATGACCATTCTATTATACTTCATCTTAGTTAGAAACACTAATGTATTGTGATCTGTGAAAACCAAAAAGTGGTCTCTGGGCAGGACAAACATAGACTTCAAAATTTTGTAAAGCTAAAATAAGTGCTAACCATTCCTTTTAAACAGTGGAATAATTTTTCTGGTGCTCATTAAATTTCTTTGAGAAATAGGCTACTGGGTGTGCAATGTCATCCACTCCCTTCTGTAACAGTACTGCCCCAGCAGCTTCACCACTAGCATCTGTTGCTATAGAAAATGGCTTGGAAAAATCAAGTGCCTTGAGCACAGAATGATAACACAGGATGTTTTTCAGGCGTTCAAATGCCTCCTGGCAAAAATCACTCCATATAAATCTTTCACTCTTCCCCAGAATTTTTGTTAAGGGGAGAGCGATGTCAGCAAAGTTCTTGCAAAACTTATGATAATACCCAACCATTCCCAAAGACCTTCTTAACGCTTTCTTGCCCGTTGGAACGGGTACCTCAGGAATAGCTTGAACCTTGGCCTATACAGGAGCCAGTTGGCTCTGGCCTACTACATAGCCCAGATATGTAACTGAGGCATGACCAAACTCACTTTTAGCGAGGTTCACAGTAAGATTGGCCTTGAAACTGTCTTTCAAACAGTTTTCCCACCGCTGCAATATACTCTTCCTGCATGTCATTCCAGACTACTAAATCATTGATATAAGCCCTTGTGTTTTCTAAACCTCTAATCACAGAATTGATCATTCTTTGAAATGTCCCCGGAGCATTTTTCATCTGGAAGAATAATACATTGTACTCACACAGTCCCGATGGTGTCACAAATGCTGATATCTCTTTAGCCCTCTCTGTTAAAGGAACACCACAATATCCTTTTAAGAAGTCAATTTTTGTGAGGTACTTAGCCTTTCCTACTCTATCAATACAGTCATCCACTCTCTTTTTTTGTTCCTTCTTGTTTCCAATTTCTTGTTCAACCATTTTACTTTCCTCTAAATTCATTCTGTAAGGATGCTCTCTGATGTGCTGGGCTGAATTTACAATGATGTCATGCCCTTCAGCTGTACACCATCTTAGAATGTCAGGGAATAAATCTTCATGCTTGCTAATTAACTC